>NC_141304.1:7346115-7941115 GCF_037954325.1 Fistularia commersonii
CAATTTTTCACAAATGGCCAGTGGGAGTTTTTGCACTATTATTATTTCTTTACTGCCATCATTACACACAAACTCATCACAGTATATTTAGAAGCCTTTGTGGGATACTTGCAGACATACAGTAACTAAAACATCCACCAATCTCACCAGTTTTTGTCTGTTTTTAAATGGCAGGAGAAAAATATTTTGCAACATTTGTTTTCCAGACTTCTAAAAACCATACGCAACCTTTTAATTACAGTTGTCAAAATTTTGCTTTTAAAATTATCCCTTTCTCATAAACTGAATAAGCACAATGGTAGTATTTTGCTGAAGGTTTAAGTGTCATTTCTCCTCTTCTAAGCACTCTTCTGTTTCATTCTAGCCCAAGGTGTTATTTAGCTCTAAAAAGAAATTATGTTGTATTTTTGTGTTTGTTTCAGTTCAACTGTAAACAAATGGGTGCTGTGGCTGCAAGAGCACTGCTGCCCCTCCTCAGGCACTTCTCCATTGTGCATAGTAATACAGCTCTTGAGAGTGCACTCTCCCTTATTACCAAACTAACTAGAGAAGGGCCTTGAAAGACCATTGTGCCACACATTTTGTCAATAAAAAGATCTGTAGAGATCTTTGAGTGCTGTAATCACCAGCCCACAAATACTCTGCTTTTTGTAAGTCACTTAGGGTATGGGTGGGACATAAATCTGCCGCTTTTTAAATGATCAGCTCTTGGAATTCTATAATGTGATGAATTTGAGCTATTCCCGAACACTGTTTTAAGTAGTTTGATGTTAAGTAAGGTCCTTGTCCAATCTGTTATTCACTAAATATACAGGATTTTAATGTTAATATTACATGCTGAAATGTTCAAACTGGCCAATTTGAGATGGTTTTCAGAGGAAAAATGTGATGACAAAAACAACTTACAAACAATAGCACATACTACAACTCTGAAATTATTTCCCTCAATTATTTCCCTTTTTCTTTCACAAAGTCACCAAGCAAAACCATTTTGATTTCATCATCACATCTTGTGCTTTGCCTCTTCAACTGACAACATCGGTTTTAAAGTAAGGAACAGCATTGGAAACATCCCCTTCTTTCCTAGTACAAGCTTAATTCAACGTTTCACACCAGCTTACCACTGACAACAGTGGTAAGTTGAATAAACAGTCAGATATAGGTTTGCTTTGATTTGACCGGTTGTATTACTTGGACATTCTTTCTCAGCACATCTGAATTTCTGATAATTACACCAGGCGTTACACTAGTCACAGGAGAACATTGACTTGGAGCAGAATAGGATTTTTTTTATAGTGCCATTATAATTGTTTTGGAGACATGTAAACTTATAAAAAAAGAAAATAGAAAGAAATATTTATGAATCTATAGCCTGATATCTGCATGATATCTGTGTCTATCTGTGGTATCTGTTGTATATGTTTCTCATTTCCTGCTTGTTTATTTGCACATAACCTTTTTTATTGTTCATATGCCAAGGCTAATGTGTTGGCCTGAGCTTTATCTTTTGCCCTACTTCATTTGTTGCTGTTGAAGTAAGTGAAAGCCTAGAACTATTTCCCTGGAAATTACCAATTTCTTTCCCACATGTGCCTCTCCTAATATGGTGGATTTGTGTGTCGACATTGTCTGCTGTCACTTTAAGTGAATTACACCCTCTGTTGATCAGCTTGAACAGCAGCGATAATCACGGAGACCAGTCCAGAATACACAAGTGTGAAGGCAAGGTTGCTGGCATTTTTTTTAATTGCCACACCATAATGATTAACCAGTATTGTTATGCTGTTTGACTAGGGTCTGGAAAGATGGATGGCCTGCAATGCTATCTATTCTCAGGGAGTCAAGTCCTTGGCATCACTGTGGTTCACTGCTGCTTAAATTAACACTAAGCTGGAGGGCAAGATTTCTGGTTCTTCTCCAACTTGATTTCTTCCCTGTTTGGGAAAAAAAAATCAAATATGCAAGTAATACTCTTCTCCTTGTGGTTGCCCTTTACTGAGAAATGTGTATATTTTTTGATGTGCATAAAAATGTGTCTCTTCTTGTATGTTGTTTTTTTTTTCTTTAGGTGGAAGCTTAATGGCACGGAAATCAGTCCGAAATCTAGATCTCACTACAGTCTATCTGGAGGCAACCTCAGAATCAGCCATCTGAACAAAGACCATGATGCAGGAACGTATCAGTGCCTCGCCTCCAACTCTTTTGGGACCATCATCAGCCGAGAGGCCAGTCTAACCTTTGCATGTGAGTCCTTTTCTCCGTTTTGTATCTTGGGCACACTAAAGAAGATTCTTAGCCTCTGCTGAAGAGGACTAAAGGATGACTCACTCACAAAGTTTCTAATTCACATCCTCTATATTGACAATTGATCAGTCATATATGTGGTGTAGAACAAACAACCCGTATGTATATATGTATATATACATATATATCAATATATTATACATATATATATATATATATATATATATGTATACACACACATATATATATATATATATATATATATATATACACACACACACATATATATATACACACACACACATATATACACACACACACACACATATATATATATATATATATATATATATATATATATATACATATAGTGGGGAGAACAATTATTTGATACACTGCCAATTTTTCAGCTTTTCCCACTTGCAAAGCTTTTAGAGGTCTGTCATATTTGTCATATGCACTGTGAGAAACAGAATCTAAAACAAAAATCCAGAAAAACACATTGTATGATTTTAAGTCATTACTTTCCATTTTATTGCATGACATAAGTATTTGACCACCTATTCACCAGTAAGAATTGCATCTCTTACAGACCTATCAGTTCTTTAAGAAGCCCTTTTGTTCTCCACTCATTACCTGTATTAACTGCACCAGTTTGAACTGGTTACCTGTATAAAAGACGCCTGTCTACACACTCAGACAAACAAACTCCAACCTCTGCAAAATGGCCAAAGAGACCGGGAAGCAGTGTAAGGACATCAGGGATAAAATTGGAGACCTGCACAGGGCTGGGATGGACTACAGGACAATGGGCAAGTAGATTGGTGAGAACACAACAACTGCTGGTACAATTATTAGAAAAAGGAAGCAGTTCAAGATGATGGTCAATCTCCCTCGGTCTCGGGCTCCATGCAAGATTTCACCTTGAGGAGCATCAATGATCATGAGGAAGGTGAGGGGTCAGCCAAGAAGTCCACGGCTGGACCTGGTCAATGACCTGAAGAGAGCTGGGTCCACAGTCTCAAAGAAAATATTAGTAACAGATTACGCCATCATGGATTAAAATCCTACAGCACATGCAAGGTCTTCCCTCCGCAAGCCAGCGCATGTCCAGGCCCATCTGAAATTAGCGAATGACTTTCTGGATGATCCAGAGGAGGAATGTAAGACGGTCATGTGGTCTGATCAGACAAAAATAGAGCTTTTTGGTCTAAACTTAACTCGCCGTATTTGGCGGAAGAAGTAGGATGAGTACAACCCCAAGAACACCATCCCAACTATGAAACAAAGAGATGGAAACATCATTCTTTGGGAATTCTTTTCTGTACAGGGGACAGGAATACTGCACCATGTAGCGCAAGTTCTTGTCCAGCAACCTCCTGTAACCAGTAAAGCCTTGAAGATGGGTCGTGGCTGGGTCCACCAGCATGACAACAACCTGAAACACACAACCAGGGCAACTGAGGAGTGGCTCCGTAAGAAGCGTCTTAAGGTCCTGGAGTGGCCTAGCCAGTCTCCAGACCTGAACCCAATATAAATCTTTGGAGGGAGCTGAAAGTCCATATTGCCCAGCGACTGCTCCAAAACCTGAAGGATCTCGAGAAGATCTGTATGGAGGAGTGGTCCTAAATCCCTGCTGCAGCGTCTGCAAACCTGATCAAGAACTGCAGGAAATGTCTGATCTCTGTAATTGCCAACAAAGGGTTCTGTACCAAATATTAAAGTCTGTCTTTGTGATGTAGCAAATACTTATGTTGTGCAATAAAAAGTAAATTACCGGGAATTACTTGAAAATCATACAATGTAGTTTTCTTGATTTTTTCATTGATCCTGTCACTAACAGTTGAAGAATACCTATGATAAAAATTATAGACCTCGCATGCTATGAAATTGAGAAAAGCTGAAAAATCAACAGTGTATCGTATACTCGTTCTGCCCACTGTATACATACATACACAGCATTTTAAGATATCTTCATGAAGTTTTGTTGACTCTTTATACAGCAAGAATCACAAGTTGAAAGCCTTATAAGAAGTTGGAAGCTGGTCCTTGTTTATTTAATTTTTTTGTTTTTTTGTCTTTTGATATTGACCATTGGGACATTCATTAGAATATTGACCACAGATATTTGCACGCAGTTGCTGACAAAGAGCAAGCAAATACCTTGCTTGTTTTCCTCAGTAATGTAAGCTTACTAATGGCCCACAATGTTGTTTTCATAAGCAGTTTTTTAGTTTAGTTTATTTTTTAAAAAGTTTATTAGGACAGTGTACAATTACATTAAGCACAGAGGCAGAGATGTTTGTACCAGATTGTAGCTCATAGCTAATTTCCCTCTGTAGTCCTGGGAAGACAATAAAAATATAAAACTGTACAAATAGACAATATATATAAAATATACAAATAGGCAATAAAATAACTATACAAAATATAAAAAGGCAATAAAATAAGTTAAACCCAAGTTGAAAGTTTTATTGTTGTGATATTGTTGTGATATTATTAGTTTGGTTATCTGGGGGCCATCAGATATAACCCTTCTGGGTAACATCTGATGGGGAAATACCCGTCTGGTATTGTTAGTGTGAGCATGTTTGGTGCTCCAGAATCCATTTTTTAATGCCCCGTGCAAAGGTTTAAAAATCAGTCATGCTCTTTTGATTGTCTGGAAGCCCATTCCATTCTTTGATGGCTTTATAGGAAAAGGCAGATTGAGAAAAGGCAGACTTTCTTTTAACAGCATTGCAGTCTCCTCTAGACAACAATCTTAACACTGGACTTGTGAGTTGGGAGTGAGGCTTGATGTAGGTCGCGTAGCCAAGGTGATGTAGGCTTGATGTTAGCTAACTCCTTGTATTTGAAAAGAACAATACCAGAATGTTAGGAATGACAAAGTCAAAAAAAGAACAAGAAACAAAAAACAGTTCTTCTCAGCCACAAAATAATGCTGAAACCGTTTATTTCTCAACAAAATGTACCATCATTCTATTTTAGCAGTGCTGCTCAGGTGGCAAGAGCTCTTGTCTTGGGACCAAATGTACCTGGTTCTTTTTGCAAGTTCCTCCTAGCCTTTGGTAGTGTTGTTCAGCAAGACACTGCAAAGTGGCTGCCTGCTCCTCATGGTCCATCCATGATGGGAGACATGCAATGGTCAAATGTAACTGATGTTTCACTGTTTTCTTAATGTAAAAAAAAAAAAAAAAAAAAATTAAGATATTCATAGTCAAATCTTCTTTCGGCTTTTCCCTTCAGGGGTCGCAATAGCGAATCAACTTTCTCCATCTAAACCTATTCTCCGTATCCTTCTCTCTCACACCAACTACCTTCATATCCTCTCTCACTACATCTATAAATCTTCTCTTTGGTCTTCCTCTAGACCTCCTGCCTGGCAGCTCCAACTCCAGCATCCGTCTACCAATGTATTCTCTATCCCTCCTCTGTACATGACCCAACCATCTCAGTCTGGCTTCTCTGACCTTCTCTCCAAAACATCTAACATGTGCTGTTCCTCTGATAAACTCATTCCTGATCCTATCCATCCTGGTCACTCCCAAAGAGAACCTCAACATCTTCATCTCTGCAAACTCTAGTTCTGCCTGCTGTCTTTTGGTCATTGTAACAGTTTCTAGTCCATACAGCATCGCTGGCCTCCCCACTGTCTGGTACACCTTTCCTTTTATTCTGGCCGATAGTCTTCTATCACATAGTACCCCTGACACTTTTCACCACCCATTCCAACCTGCTTGTCAAATACTATGCTTGTTTTTTTGTTTTCATTTTAGGTTCTAAAAATAAGTTCCAACTTACATGATATGCATTTAGAGTCCAAGAAATAAGTTATTAAGTCAGGCCATATAAGTAGATCTGATTCCGCTTGAAATGTCATTACATCATGCAAATCCCACTGACGCCTAAGCTCTGATATACAGTTCAGAATCTGTGTATTCAGTGCAATCCATGCTTGAGTTGACATTCTCATTAGAGGCTCGAAGCAGCATCGTATCTGTTTGCTTTTTGACCCTGTTAGACAGCAAACTGGATGATAACAAGATGTATTTATTTATTTTAATATTTCCTGCATCACAACAATAGATGATTTCACAGATATTGATGAGTCTGACAGCCCGTGGATTGAGGAAGAAGGAAGTCAGTCGGTACTGACTATGTGGCAGATATCAGCCAAAACATAAATGACAACATTAACAAGTGAGTGATCCTCTGCTCGGATGAGATTCTGACATTCAGCGTTTGGAGACAAGGCCACCAATATGTCTCCAGGGGGATGTTTGAACCCCTTCACCTATGGAAAGCCAATCCACAACCCAATCCTCCTGGTGGATTTCCACAATGATAGGATGACAGTTCCATCAATTGTTGGGCTCTGACCTTACCAGCCTTCAGCTTCTGTGGTTGTCAGGGTGTACATGTATGACCGAGTGTCATCTATCTTCTTTATTACTCCTGGTATAGCTTAATTAACTACACATGATGATTGAATGGTGGAGGTTCAAGCAGATAATTTAAAGGGCAACTGGTATCACTGTAGAGTGTCATGTCATTCTTTATGAAAATATAAGGGATCTAAAACACATGCTCATCTGTTCACACATCTGTCCTTTAGTTACATGCAATATTTCAATTCATATATAATACTTGTCATAATTGAGAGCTGTGACCTTTTAAGTGGGAAATGTAATTCAACTCTGATTATGGCAGATCGCAGTCCTTGCTCTCACCACTAATATGACCACAGGCATTAGAAGCCTGTGTGTGTGTGTGTGTGTGTGTGTGTGTGTGTGTGTGTGTGTGTGTGTGTGTGTGTGTGTGTGTGTGTGTGTGTGTGTGTGTGTGTGTGTGTGTGTGTTACTGATTGTCTTGGACACATATATTTAATGATTGTGTGTGTGTGTGAATATGTCAGTATTGCTTTTTTTAACCTAATTTCATCAATTTATAAGTTTAAACATGCGTAAAGATTTACAAAGAGAAACACCCGAAGTTAACATCAAAAAAGTGTATTTATCAGATGTAAGGAGGAAAAAATCCTGTTGAAATTATCAAATGCGAACTTAGTTTTCTGCATAGTTAAAACTTGATGAATGTTTCATCTCTGTTCCTTTCAAAAGATAAAAACCACATGAGAGATGTACAACACACTATAAGACTGTTTCTAAACCTTGTTAATTTTTGCACCACCTTAATGACATACATATGTTCTGTCCGAATTCACAGCAGAAATAATCCCATAGCAAAAATCGCCATTAACTATTCAATTTTGACCAATCGTTGCAGTAGGCTATAGCTATATGGGGGATTATTTTCCCGTAAAGGTTTAGTTTTCCTGAGCTTTGCGCTACTTCTCTGACAAAAGTGGTCAACAACAAGAGAAGTATGCTTTCAGATATCATGGATAATGCAAAGGGGGGGAAAGAATATCAAAATAAAGACTGTCATAGAAAGACTACTATATTGTGACTTGCCTGTGCTTTATTTAATGTCAGTGTCCTGACTCTTAATTCCATTACACTGACTCGGTGAAAAGAGACTAATTTTATATTTATTTTTCTCCCACTTAAAGCTCTGCACTTTCATGCCCTGGAAACTGGGGCCAGCCTTCAAATTCCTTAGCTTTAAAAATGCTTTCAGGAGTTCAATGCCCGATAAGGTCAAAATGCAATAGTGAAGCACGAGTGTTTGAAAGAGTAATGAAAGGGGAATAAGCCTTTTAATTACAAGTCTTTTTTATGTTAAAAGGATCTTGAAATTTTCAACTAAAATATAGCTTCATACATTTTTTATGTGACCGAAGGTCGCTAATGTATTTATATGACGTTTGACACATGTATATAAAATTTAGTGTTTTACATTTTTTTCCAGTTTTCTTTTTTAAAGTATTTTTTAATAGAAAAGATATCAATCCAGCCATCCATCCATTATCTACCACTTATCCTGTATTTGGCATGGGTGTTAAGGTCATTGGACAAGAGGCGGGGTAGACCCTTGACCAGTTGCCAGTCTATCACAGAAGAAAAAAAAATTATAATAATTATCTAAACTGTTACTTTGAATTGCACTTGGTTCAGGAAATATTGTTCCGAGATTAGATCCAAAATTTGTGATGCTAAATAATTAACCATTACTTCTTTTATTGGTTGGGTTAGTTGCCTATAACAGTTAGTTGTCAGGTTTCTTATCTCATCAACAATCAGAGTTGTTGGTTTCACAATATATTTTCCCCTGTCACAGTGCCTGAAAATTCTGTGAAAAGCTGAAATTAAGTGGAATTATTCATTGAATTTGAGATTCAATAGAGGGTAAATGAGTTATTAATTGAAGTCTTAGCAACAAATCAAATGGGAACCAATTAGAACTGAAGATTTATTTGAGCCTTTAAACCATATCCTGCATTTTATACAACATATCCAAGCCACGATTTCTAAATTGTTACCTTTATCCATGTTTATTCCTACTGCCATGCCAGCTTACATCTGGTCTAGAAAGAGTCACATTCCCTACAGCACATATGATGTTTTAATAATTACATGAAGTAGAATTACAAATGTTTGGCTGCTGGATTGTAGAACGATGAAAAAAGATAATGATAAAACATAAATGAATAAATAGCCCTGACATAACAGATAAGTTAATATAAAGAAACTCATTTTGGAATCATCTTCAGAGGCTCATCTTCCAATGCACTTTCAACATTTTCTTCAGCTGTGTTTGTCAATTAAATGTCGATGAACATTTTTAGAGCTCAGATTCATACCTGATCCATCGCAAAATATCAACGAGACCAAAAACCTACATGGTTCATATTCTCTACATTTTACACATTGTTAGACAATTCAGCACCTGGTCGCCTTAGTATAGTAGTATAGTATCAGGCTGCTTCATTAAAAACCCTAATCAGCTCCAGAATCAGGGTCTATGCTATAGAGCATGAGCAAAACCTTCGACTTCATGGCAGTAAAAGCAAGGTCCTTTTAAAAATAACTAGATGAGGTCATTTTAAAGATACATGGGGACATAGTGTGTTTAAAAGAAAGGCTACTCGGCCTCTTCCGTTGTTGGCAGCCATCAGATTTTACACTTCTTTGCTTCAATGAACTATAACATTCCAAGCCTACTATTAGGTTATTGTATTTATTAAGGCAGCAGCATTATTTGAATTTAAACTCAAATAAATGTGGAAATAGGATTACAGGTAAATTTTTTATTAGACTTTTGATTTTTAATAAGAGTGATGCTCTTTGAAGTACTGCAATATAAAACATATCCGTCTTCAAATAAACACGATAAAAACGAAATTCCTTTTTCATAATCAAAATCAGAATTTGTTGTCTAATCAAACAATAACTTCCCTACCAGAAATCTGTTTGCTCAGCAGATATTAACTCTCCTTAATAATGTTGGCTCTGCAGAGAAGGAGAAAAAATAAAAGCTCAAAAAGACAGTGCTATCAGGCTGCTGCTAGTTCCACTTCCTTCTGGTCAAACACGCTCTCCTGCATCTTTCAAAGTGCTACCTTTTCTACAGCACCCATAAATTAGTAATTTGGTTGACTATGGGATGGGTTCACAAATTTGTTTCTCTGATGTGCTGACTGAGCAGTGAGGACATTATATGAATGTATGACCTCACTACACTGTCATAGATTCATTCTTTTGTCAAAAGAAAGTTCAAATGGAACAAAAGTCTAAGAGACTGAGGTTTAAATTAACTTTTGGTTAATGGCCAAAAAACATTTCAAATTTAGATGCGCTGACACCATGGTACATCCTTTGGCCATTAGTGCTGGGTGTCATAATAAACCAATCAACCATTGATTTAATAGTTTTTAAATTAGTTGTAGCTGGGAGGATAAGGTTACTGTAAGAATAATGAAAGTATGAAGAGGACAATCTTTCTCTCACACATCAAACCAATATAGCGGCACCAACGAGAGCAAATGAGCAAAGCCTTTTCATAGAACTTAATTGTTGAGCTTGTGTCAGATAAATTATCAGGCATGTTTCAGGTCAGGGAACAGAAGAACAAAAAATTGCATTTGTTGATTTTTTTTCCCTTACATACCCAAGCACATTCAAGTGAATTTGACTTTTGATAAGTTAATCAGGCATCGCTGCTCTTGGTAGCTTATCATTCCAACATGTTATTTATGTTGTTGAAATGTTGAGTAATTAATAACTCTTCAATGTGTTTCAAATTATTCTCTCATTCCAGTGTATACCATTGAATGTAATACAATTACCCATTTCCAACTTATACTCACAGAAGTAAAGAAACCTGGAGAAAGAATACATTTTTTCCAGGCTGGAAATATCCTTATTAGACTTGGCCATTTATATATATATTATTCTGTCAACAAAAGTAAATATGCCCTACAATGGAACCCAAAACTCCAATACAGCTCTTTGTTGACATTTGCTCCAAGCTTCCTTCAAGGTTATTCTTTGAAAGTGGCGGAAGTCCAAATACTTAAGCCTGTTCTTCTTGTTGTCACAAACTTTTGATGGATGATGGTACTTGTGGCAAGGGTTGTGGCTGTCTACCTCCTGAGGCAGGGATAACTGATGGGCAGTGGGTGCTTCCACTCAATACTGGCTGCCCTTGATCAACATGTCAATTGATTCTTTATCTGTGATTATGTAGATGTATACCCATAATTCATACTGATGAAAGGTTGGTTATTCAATAATATTATCACAGTGTTGGTCTCTGTCCTTAGTGGCTTCAGCTGGAAAGGAGGGATAATCTTTTACAGACTTTAACATTTTCATGAAGATTGGGCACAACTTAAGCCATCATATTTAGAATCACGATCTTGATTTGGTTATGTCTTTTTGAGTTTCTCCATGTTATTCCAGATTAATTTGATCTCCATGAAAGATGCAGAGTGATTCTTTGGTGTTTTGACATTTTTATTTTCTATGTTTTATTTTAATTTGATCTAACCAGTGTGGAAAGGTCTATGGAAGGGAGCATGTAATTAGGTGGATGTGGCAGCATGAGTCCACTTTTATGCTGTAATTGCCAATAGTTATTCACAGTCTTTATTGTCTTTTTTTAGCTCATCTAAGTTGCAAAGTAATTAAACTTATATGGGGTGAAAATTTTAAGGTAGGGCTTAACCTTTAATATGGTGAAGTATGAATAGTTAATTGAGATGCAAATAAACCATGTAGACTGCTGTTGTGAATGAGCTGACTATATTGAGTGAGATAACAAGGTGTAATGGGTGTACTTTATTTATTCATTTATTAATTTGGGTTATTGTTTTTTCTTATTTTATTTTTTGTTAAATCTGGAACACACCATTGTGGTATCACTCAAGAGGTCTTGGATTGCCAAGGCATCAATGTTCATCTATTTTTTGCATCAAAAGCAGCAACTGCAACAATCACTCGATTTAAACTCAAACTGAATCCAAAATCAGACTGAATCATTTTGAACAGATAACTTTTGTCATGTCCAATTGCAAGATTTACAGTTGAAAGAAAGGAAGAGAAGAACCGAAAATGTGTGTGTGTTTGTGTGTGCGTGTTATACATATACAGAGAGAGGGAGAGAATTCCAGGCATTATATGATAAAAAATATTGTTGTTGTTATTATCAGAATTAGCAGTGGTAATACTATTATCTTTGTCATTGTTTCATCCACTTATCCTGCACACAGGGTTGTGGATTGTCATTGTTAATAATGATAATAATGATAATGATAATAATGACGATGATAATAAAAATTAAAGCAATAGGGGCGGCACGGCGGCACAGTAGTTAGTGCTTCTGCCACACAACACAATATGACATGGTTCAATTGTGCAAGGGAGCTTGTCTGTGTGGTGTTTGCATGTTCTCTCTGTATGAAAAAATTGCCTTGATGTATAAATGAGCAATTGAGTATGTGGTCGTCTATATGTTGCCCTGCTGGCACCCTTAACCGGGCTGGTGGCTGGTCAAGAATGCACTCCACCTCTCGCCCCAATGACAGCTGGAATAGGCTCGAGCATCCCTTCCACTCTTAATGCATGATAAGCGTTCATTAATGAATGAATGAATAATCATAATATATTTTTGTTAAGGTCAGTTTGAGTATTCCATGAACAAAATGTCTTTGAGGAGTTGTAGATCAGCATGTTCTTCTATTGGGAGTATGATAAGTTATGCTGCCATTTAGCAGGGTTTTATGTCAGAAATGCGATAATAGGACTTATCTGGATCATTGTTTGTAATGTCAGCCCAGATTTGCAATAATAGATGCTAATGGAACTGGACTGGAGTTCGTGTTTACTCATTCCAAAGCTATAAATCATTATTAGTCTCTTCCTCTCACAAAATGACACAGAAGCTTAAAGTTTAATAAATTATGAAATACATATCAAAAACTATTTTGAATTTGAAAGTAGCCCCGGGGGTTTTCTGCTTTTTTTTTCCAGAGAAAATTTTAAAATATGCTCTTACAAGCAAATGGTCAGCCATTTTATTTTTATTTTTGAGCTAACAATGAACATGTGCGCAGCTGTGTGTTTTCATTAAAAAAAAAAAGCCCTTTGGTCATGCCCCCTTCAATAACCAATCCCCATGTCTGAGGCAACAGCCACACTTGGTGAATTTTTCTCTGATCCAACCCTTTCACAGTAATGTTTCTTTTGCTCCATTTTGGCTGCTGAGAGAGAAACGTGATTGTTCAGCGGTACAGCAGCATGCCTTAACCATTGAAGATACATCCATGTGAAAGTGAAATCACTTGCTTTAGTGAAGTAGACATTGCCACTTCACCAGTCATAGCAGCTTTGATCTCTTCCAAAAATAATGCCTTAAAATAGCATTTTGGAATAAATTCACTACCTTAGATGTCTTTCGGCCTCACCCTCTTTGTTCTATTGGCTCATTTTTGGGAGGGAGGTTTGGAAAGCTCTTTTATCTAACCTTCTATCATGCCTTGAGATGAAAGTAAGTGGCGGGGTCACTCAAAAACAAAGCTTTTTTTTTTTTCTATTTTTTGTGACCAGATTGCATAAAAAGTTATTTTGTTCATTTACTCAAGCTGTGTTTGATTAAGGCTGTCTCAGTACCCTTTGTGCTTCTGTGGATGGAAAAGGCACCAGTGTAGACTCAAAAATGCAGAGGTAAAATGAGAGCAGAGAAAATACTTAATCCTCATCAGCGATCTTTGATGAGCATCAGCCAGAGATGAAGCCGACCGACAACAGAAAAGTCAATTAGCCTTGCCTCAACATTAATCACCTTTGAGTGACAGGTGAGAGATAACCAGGCATATGGTGCTCCCTTAAAAGCTACTGAAAAGTAACAATTCGTAAAATATGACAAGCTATAAAGTTAAACTGCTTAATTTAAACAGGAACGCTCAAACGAATCCTACACAGATCATAAACCACAAAAGAAAAACCTTAAACTCACATCTTTAGACATCTTCTCTTTGCGTCTCAAGTCATTTTATAACCTGGTCGCCATCCTGCTCGCTCCTGCCAGGATCGGTGAGCCTTTATCACAGTTGAAAACCTAATTTGGAGGGAAAGTGATTTGCAGACTAAAAATAACCATTGACAGCAGATATGTCATTCCATCTATGGACTTCACTTGCATGCTCAATTATTCTGGTGTGGAGGGAGGCTTTTTTTTTTTTTTTTAACTAAGAAGCAGGGACATAAGTACCTAAATCAAATAAGTGGATTTACATACCATAAGCACTTTAATCCAACTCCTTTCTCACCAGGTTTGACAGTTGATAAATAATTCATGCATGTGATTCCGGACATAGGAAACAGACCTACAAGTAGAATTGCTTAGCATAATTGGTATATTATTGCGATATACACTTACTTGTCATTCAGGGCAAAGCTTTGACTGACATTCTGCATAACAGCAGACCTTGGCGATGCACAGCCTATGAATAGGGTAGGAAATCATACTTAAAAACGGCAATAGAAATAAAAGCTAACCACAGTAATAGAATGTTCACCTAAGCCTTTGCAATTGTTTCATATATTCTTTTTATTGAGGGGAAAAAAACATTTCAGGAATAGGAGAGTATTGTATGGGCTGTTACTTTGAATGGGTGCAAAATGTATCCATCCAAACAGATCAGATTGTTTTTGTTCAATTTACACAAGATAATAAAAGTCATTTCAAGACAAGATGTCTGTCAAGTCCTTTATAGGTGATGTAATCTGTAATCTGAAGGAGATGCATCCATCCATCCATTCATCCTTCTTCCCCCGCTTATCCGGAGTCGGGTCGCAAGGGTGGCAGCCGGAGCAGTGAGACCCACCCTTACAAAGGGGAGGGTGTGAATTTAGATCGACTAGTAAATTGGGAGATTCGCCTTCTGGCTCAGCTCCCTCTTCACCACGACAGACCACCTGTCAATCTCCTGCTCCATCCTTCCGTCACTCGAGAACAAGATCACAAAATACTTAAACTCCTCCACTTGGGGCAGAACCCAGAGTGCGCATTCCACCCATTTCTAGTTGAGCACCATGGTCTTGGATTCGGAAGTGCTGATCCTCATCCCGGCCGCTTGATCGGTTTTCATTGTTGTCAGTTGGACTACTCTCCTGGTCTGACCAGTAGGAGGTATGCATCTTAAATCTTCCCTGTGTGACATTAATACTATTCTCCAGTTTGAATTGAAGAATTACGTTTGTAAAGATGGTACTTGCTGTCCATTATCTGAATAAAGTTTTAAGACCTTTATGTAAAATTAGTTGCTTTGTGCATTATCTGAATTTTTCGCTCTGAGGGGTAATTGTGCTACTAGCTTCCATAAAAGAAAAGTGTTGTAGGAGAATTGAAACAAGTAAATGCAAGTGCAGAAACCACATGTGTGGTCATGAAAAAGAGAGCATAAAACAGATAGGAATGCAAAAACACATTTGTCTCTTTTGAAAGACTTTCATAACCTTAGAAGGTATCTTCAATCTTGAGAGAAGAAGATCACATCAGAATCCAACTTACCAGACATTAAGGAATTAATTTTACTTACAGGAATGAGCAGCTAATGCTGTGATTATGACTTGGACAATGATGCTGAGTCCTGAGATTACCAAGATACTGCTATAGTATCATTTATGGACAACAACGTGGAAGTTTTCCATCCATCCACCCATCTATCAATCTTCCCCCCACTTATCGGAAGTCAGTTCGCCAGGACAGCAGCTATAGCAGTGAGTCCCAGACCTCCCTCTCCCTCACCACATGCTCCATCTCTTCTGTGGGGACCCCAAGGCATTCCCAGGCTACCTTAGAGACATAGTCTCTCCAGCATGTCCTTCCCTGTGGCCTCCTCCCAGATGGACATGCCCAGAATACCTCCCCTGGGAGGCGTCCAGGAGGCATCGTGACTAAAGGCCCAAGCAACCTCATCCAACTCCTCTCTATGCGGAGGAGCCATGACTTGGATGAAAATCACACTGCTTCTCCTGGATCCGAGGGTCAACAGCCCAGCACCACTGAATAGACCTAACCAGGGAGGCTGAGGAATGTGATCTCCCAATAGTTGTAGCACACCCTCCTATCCCCCCACAAGGTCGATCAAAGAACTCTGGCCTAAGTTGCATTGGTGCCAAGTGTACATATGGACACCTTAATGCCTGAACATGGTGTTTGTTATGGACAGTCCAAGTATCTGGGGGTAGTCACTGACAACAAACTGGACTTGGGGAAAAAACGCCTACGCCCTGTACAAGAACAGCCAGAGCCGCATTTATCTGCTGAGGCGACTGAGGTCCCTTAACATCTGCAGGACTATGCTTAAAATGTTCCGAGTCGGTGGTAGCCATGTGCTATCTTCTATGCTGTGGTGTGCTGGAACAGCAGGCTTAGGATAGCGGATGCCAATAGATTGAACAAGCTGATCCACAAGACCACTGATGTTGTCGGAGTGAAGCTGGACCCCCTGGCGTTGGTATCAGATCAGTGTATGTTTCACAAGGCAAAGGTCATCCTGGACACTGTGACCAACCCACTCCACAATGTGCTGGTCAGGTACAGGAGTTTTTTCAGCTCCAGACTGATCCCACCACAATGCCCCAATGACCGCCGTAGGAAATTATTCCTGCCACCAGCCATTAGGCTGTAGAACTCCTCACTCTGAGTGTCAGGCAATCAGTGTCTTTGCTGCAATAAATGTTTTACTTTACAAAAACCCATACTTTTACACAAAATGATTACATGTAATCAAATACATGTACTTGTAAATACACATGTATACATGTTACATATATTTTAGTATAGTTTTATACCTTGAATGTATTTTTATTTACTTAATGTTGATCTAACCTGTTCTTTTTATTTTTATTAATCGTTAATTTTAATCTTATTTTTATATAAAGTTCTATTCCAGTTCTTCCCCGCTCGATTCTGTGACAGAAGCTGCTTTCAACGAAAAGCAATTTCCCCTGTGGGATCAATAAAGTATTCTGTTTCTGATTCCGATTCTGAGCACAGAAGTCCAATAACCAAACACAGCTGAAGGAGATCTGTAACCACAAAATAGTGATAGGTGAGAGTATAGCTTGACAGCATCGGATGGTAGCGTGTAGGAGGACTTTGGAAGCAAGGAAGATCAAGAGCACAAAGGCAAAGCAGAGGATTAAGTGTTGGGACGTGAAATGGAGAAATGTTGTGTGGTTTTCAGGGAGGAGTTGAGAAAGGTTCTGGTGGGTCAGTAAGAGCCTCCAGATGACAGGACAACCTCAGCAAGTCTGATCGGAGGGACAGGTAGGAGTGTACTCAATGTGTTGTCGAGGAGGAAAGTAAGTATGGAGACTTGGTAGTGGAATAAGGGAGTGCAGAAATTTTAACAGTTGCAAAGAAGTGGACCTCTGAGTGGACTGACAGTTGACGGAAGTTCAGGGAGATGCAGCACAAGGTAGAGGTGGCAAAGAACGAACAAAGTGATGATTTATATGCTAGATTGGAGGGGAATACTGCATTATATACTTTATTTTCTGGACTATTGAGAGCACCTGAATATAAGTCGCACCAGCTGAAAATAAACAAATAAATGTGTGTGTACATATATAAGCCACATGTATAAACTTATAAGCAACAGGTGTCCATGTTGTAACATGACATATTTACACAGAAACATTTTTTTAATTTCAATTAAATACACACTGGTAACGTCTACAAATTGGTACTGGAAATGTCTTTTTCTGAACAGGGCTAAAGAAAAAGATTAATAATAAATAACACAAGGAAAAGTCCGTCCATCCATCCATCCATTTTCTACCCCGCTTTGTCCTACTCCAGCTGATCACTATCTTAGTCTTCCTCCTGCGCACTGAAATCTTTAAAATCCTATTCTTCATTGTCAGAAGTGAACAGCCTCAGAAGTTTATGGTAATATCAGTTGTCTGATGTGACGAGGCTAAGTGTTTTGGCGGCATGAAGCTCACCCAAAACAATCAATGAATCAGCTGCATCGTTGTTTAAGCCGCAGTTTTGGCTCTGCAACTCGGACAGTGAGCCCCTTGCGGTCTCCCTGCGCCCCTTCTATCTCCCTAGAAAATTCCCACAACTTTTCCTGATCCTGGTATACAGCCACCCCAAAGCCAGCGCACTCTCAGCCTCAGAGCATGTCAGATCCACACTTGGCAGATTTGAGCAGATCTCCCCTGATGCCCCTAAAATTCATCACAGGTGATTTCAATCACTGCTCACCGGAAAATGCTCTTAAAGGATTCCAGAAGTATGACAACTGTAAAACCCATCTGTGGAAAACACTTGACAAATATTTCTGATCCGTCCCTGATGCCTACAAAGCTGGAAAAAGGCAAACAATGTCCGTTCCGACACCCTCTTCACCTCCATTAGCTCACCTCAATGCTGCAAACTATCTCCCCTGCTCTTTTGTCCTCTGGACAGACAACTGCAGGCCCATCCAACAGTACTGCCACCTGGTGAAGTTTGCCAATGACACTGTCCTCCTCCAGTGCCTAGTGTCCGGTCCCTCACTCCACCACGGTTCAGCCCTCCAGGCTTTGCATTCTGGTGCAAAGCCTCCTGCCTGAATCTGAATATGAGTAAGGACATGGTCATCATGCTCTCCAGCAGGCAGAGGCAACTGGCAGAGGCAATCACTACCACCATACAGGGGGAATGGAAATGGTGAAGGAGTACAGATTCCTGGGCACTGTCTTCGGCAACCTCCTAAAGTTCTTCTGTAACACTGAGGAGATCATCAGGAATTGTCACCAGCGGCAGTACCTGCTCAGGAAGTTGAGGTCATTTGATGTTACCAATACAATACTAATCAAGTTCTATTACACCTTTATTGAAAGTGTAATGACCTTCTCCTTCACCTGCTGGTTCCATTTCATCACCTAACAAGACAGGAATCGCCTGAAGCTCCTCACCTTGTTCTGCTCCAGAATAATTGGCCAAACTCTCATCACTCTCTCCTACTTCCCTGACAGTCAAACCTTAAAATTAGCCAAAAAAGTGCTCCAAGATATGTCCCACATCTTACACCTGGCAACACCCAGAGGAGAAGGGCGACCGTTGCCCCCAGAGCCGTCCAACTCCTCAATCCCCAGCAGCTTTCCCAGCCGAATGCAAAAGGTGTGCGTGTCGAAACCTGCTTATACATTCAGAATCATAGGGATTTTGCCTATATTAGTTACTGACCACTTTATCTTGAAAAATTACCTTGCAAAAGAGAATTTAAAAAGTCTCTTTCCATTATCTGAATGGATGAATGAAATGATAATGATCTCTTTTGTTTGTGGTAGCAGGTTGTGAAAAGAGGAGACAACAGGGCAAGACTTTGGGAAAAGACAAGTATACTTGTATGAATTACATCATGAAAGAAATTATGGAAATCTTGAAAAAGATTATCTCATAACCCTATTAAGGATAAGTCTATTATATGTTGAACCTGCACTCAGGGTCATGAGGGATGCTGGAGCCTATCCCAGCTGTCATCAGCGAGAGGCATGGTACACCCAGGACTGGTCACCAGTCAATCTCTGGTCCACATACGGAGCCAGACAGCATTCACTCACTCATTTGAGGCAATTTTCCATTTTTTTTTTTCCCCAATTAACCTTTTTAGAATGTGGGAGGAAACCCACACAGACATGGAGAGAACATTCAAACTGAAGCTGAAGCTTATAACCACTGAGCAACCGTGCCTGCCTTGTTGAACCTTGTGCTTCTAAACATTTTTTTCAAGGAACAAGAAACACGTAACGAATCTACATACCCTGCCACCAATAATAATGATGAATTCAGTTTTGACATAAACATCATGTCACCCTCACTAGGAAGTGCCTAATTCTTATCCAGTTTATCTTTTGAAATGTTTGAAGCTGTCATCCAGCTGCTCTTCGAATAAACAAAAAACAGTCCATGGTCAAACCTACGAATATGACTCAGGTTTTGATTAACTAGTTGGCAAATGGAACACAAACAAGACCAGTTTTGATCGATATTTGGGGCTGTTTAGAGGCAATTGAGCAACTTTGGTAGAGAGAAAAATAAAAGTAGAGATATTCCCCCCCCGCAATTACCTCCAGCAAGGAGGTGTGTCAGTCAGTGAGTCTATGAAAAACTATCAGGTTGTAACCTGTCAAAGGGTAGAGCCAAGATAAAGGTCTGTATTACCAGGCTGTTTGTGTAGAGTAAATGATCTGACTTAACACGCGCCAGAACAAATGGCACATGGTAGTTTACATGATTTGTTCCAACCCCCCTGGAAAAGAGCTATATATCATTCAAGATTATTGTGCATGTTTTGTAATGATGTTTTATCAGCAGATATATATTGTCTGTCTGGTATAGTAAATGAGAAAACATCAAAACAATACATTGCTCTTTTAGTACAAATGGGCTAATCCTCTATATCATAGATAAATTATATACCATGGCTTGTCCACATTTTGCTATTTCACATACAACAGCTGGCATATGGTTTTACATTACCGAGGTAGTAACAGTCTATTGACCCTAAACTGACTAATGTGGTATTAATCTTGAAAAAACATTAGCAATTGTGCTCTTAATAGGACTCTGAAGTCGCTATTAGTTAAACTACACTTGTGGGTTAAGACAAGATTTATGTTTAAAGAAATAATTAAAGTCTGATTTTTAATTGACTTGTCCTGCAGCCAATATGACACATATTAACCGACCTTATAGTCCTCTTCATAAATCAGTGAGCCCGATAATTTTACATTTAGGCCACTTGGAGCTCAACTAATCAGTAATCTCATTTGAAAGTGGATTGGATACAGCTTTGCAAAGAGAAGAGAGCATTCATGTCTGCATGGCTAGGCATTGACATTGAGAATATGCTGCATAGTGTAGAGCAAGGTTAATTGAGGTTAATCATTTAAATTTGGGGAATACATATGGATAATGTGGAGATCCAGTATCACCTATCTTCATATGTATATTTTTAACGATAGCCTTATTGTTTTTATCATTCTAATTTGTCTGAACTTTGACATGAACAAAATTCTAACACACCTAAAATATTTTTATACATCTTCCTCTTCTTCTTCTTCTTCTTCTTCTTCTTCTTCTTCTTCTTCTTCTTCTTCTCCTTTCGGATTTTCCCTTCAGGGGTCGCCATAGCAAATCGACTTTCTCCATCTAACCCTATTCTCTGTATCCTCCTCTCTCACACCAACTACCTTCATATCCTCTCTCTCTACGTCCATAAATCTTCTCTTTGGTCTTCCTCTAGACCTCCTGCCTGGCAGCTCCAATTCCAGCATCCGTCTATCAATATATCCACTATCCCTCCTCTGTACATGACCAAACCATCTCAGTCTGGCTTCTCTGACCTTTTCTCCAAAACATCTAACATGTGCTGGTCCTCTGATAGACTCATTCCTGATCCTATCCATCCTGGTCACTCCCAAAGAGAACCTCAACATCTTCATCCCTGCAACCTCTATTTTTGCCTCCTGTCTTAAAATATTGTTTATATATAGATTTATAAAATCTATTTATACATACCATAAAGGCAGAAAAAAATAAAGTTATATTCCATGTTGATTCATTTTAAATTTCAACAGGTTTGTGTGGCTCCCGGTGTTTTCTTTACTGTGGGGAAATGGGTCAGATTGGCTTTTTGAGTGGTAAAGGTTGCCGACCCCTCTTTTAGTGTAAAACTATAATGTCGTAATGAAATTAGAGAACATCCTTACAGCTTATCCAACTAATGAATACTGTTTTTCAAGTGAAATATCTCTATGCTCACCTTTCTCTGACACAGTTATCAGTGTTAGACATCCAGGGTACTAAAACACAAAAGGAGGGTGAAATTTGACCCAGAGCAAAGCTAAAGGGTATTTTCTGCTTTAAGTCAGATGGTGTAGCTGTAAAAAGTTGAGCAAAGCAGTGAACTTGTGTTGTGGTTTTTCTCTTACTCTTAAACATATTAAAACAGCAGAAGCACTAATGACTATTATGTATTTTTACATGCCTTTTGGTTGATACTGCTATCTTCCATTATAAACCTCGGCATTCAGTGTAAAAAAGGTTGTACATATCAGGGTTAAGCTTCAATTTTCTCCCGCTGTCCAAGGCCAGGAACTATCTGCTTGTGTGCATGGTGTGTTTATCTGTGGGAGCTCTATAATAAACTGGCAACCTGTAGTGAGTGTTTGCACGCCTGCTGCACAATGCTTTTGCTCCACAGGCTGTGACCTTGAAATGGAGTAAGAAGCAGGAAAAACAATGTAGTAAGAAAACCAATCATTTGCTCATGTCAGAGCACTCATGTGTTCTAGGATCAGATGTAACAGCCTCTGACTTGTAAAGACATTTCACTGTTCTTTTTTTCCCCCAAATTATCTTCCAGACTTGGAAAACTTCAAGACACACAGAAGAAGCTCAGTATTTGTCCGTGAGGGTCAAGGAGTGGTTCTGCTATGTGGGCCTCCGCCACATTCTGGAGGTAAATCTATCCACCTTGCATTATTGATTTTTAAAACCAGTTGGAATTGAAATTGCTTGCGTTTTACATTGAGAATCAGTAGCGGACTGATTGCTATGCATTGGGAGAGACACAGAAAAAGAGAGTGAGAGAGACAGAATGAGAAAAGAGAAATAAAGGGTTGCATGAAACATTTTCAGATAGATTTCTGGATTTTTTAAATTTTTTTTTGTTTAGACAAGTGCTATTTAAGATCCAGTTGTTTCTCTTGTAATCAACACCTTACATCTGGTGGTATATAGAGCAGTGAAAGCTTTCCAAGTTTCCTGGATTGGCACGTTGCTTAAGTGTGATTAGTGTTGCTTAGGCCAAGTGTGACAGTCTCACTATCACAACCCCACAGATAAATCTCCTCTGAGTGGAGCCCTATTTTGTTCCACTCTACAATATCAGCTTGATTCAGCCAGTGTGTCCCTCTTTATCAATGATATTCTCTAACAGAGAATTGCAGACCTAGAGCAGAGCCAAAAGGGTTTAATTCTGGTTTCCTGAGTGGGCTTGATAACCCTTTGGGACAGTCCTCCGCTTCATTTGAAAATTAATGTCATGTGAATGAAGTTAAGGTTTTAGCTTTCAATAACGGTTTCAAGTATCAATCTGTTTAAATTTATATTTATCTCGATGAAAAATGAAGTCGACTTCTATACTCGAACAGAAAGAATTGCTAACAAATCTTGTAAGTATTTTTGAGACTAATATGGGTTGGTTGATGGCCTGAAAAGATTGATGAAAATCTGACTCCAGATCTGCTTCTACTGCTTTACGGATGAATTATGAATGCAGAACATTGAATGCTTCGACATAATTTCTTAGTCTTAGTCTTCTTATTCTTCTTATTTTCTGCCTTGATATGCATTCAGCATGACAAGTTAATTTTTTATGTTGCGTTCAGGCTTCATCTTGACTAAGTTGATTGTGAATGAGCTTTTGCAGAGTAGCAGGAGATATCAAAAATATAGATTTCCCTTAAAATGGGAGCTATTTGTCTCAGAGAGTCTATGAATATGAACTATGAAGAAAACGTAATAATTCAAGTCATTCTTGGGAAACACACATATTCACTTTTTTGTCTGAAGGATATCATTCGTGATGGTTTGAAGATTAGAGGTCATGTTTGAATTTCATGTGAACATTTTTAGTCCATGGATATATTTGGGAGGACGTGACTACCAGTGCCTTCTTAGTCCAAGTTCATCATTATTCAAGTATTACCACAGGCACAGTAATTTTGCTTTCTGACTGACTCCTCATTTTAGAGGACTGATTGTGCAAGCAGTGCAAATGCAGTTTGCGCCTCTTCTCAACCATTCATCTGCTACAAAATCTTATTTTGACCAAGTAATAAGTCAATATTCTTGCAAGATTTTTCATATTTTCTGTTTAAGCGAAACAGATGTGTCCTTTAGTGGCATCTTTGCTCCCCTTGATACAGCTCATAAAATGCAACAGCTGTCTGGATTATATTCCTCCAGTTGATAGCAACCAAATCGCTGAGGTTTGCTCTGCTGTGGTAAAAATGCTTCTGGGATGGTTATGATTATAATTGATTAGAACTTCTGATTGCTGTGAAATGTGAAGAGTTACTTCACATGGTCTTTTGATATCTGCCAGCTTTTTGCTGAAGTGGTCCAATTAAGGTTTGCATATAAGACCAATGGGAAATAATTTAAACATGCCAGACTTCTTCAGTCACTGAAAGGCCCCTCAAGGCATTAACTAAAATACAGAGTCAATGTTAAGTGTCAATTCTTAAGGTGAGCTGCATTTCTCAGCTTTAATAGAGGCTTCTACTACTATTTGTCATTAGAAAAACTGACTCGTCACTTTGCTATGGCTGCTGTCTCCCATGCATTTAGCCGTTCTATCCATCCATTGTCTACTGCTTCTCCTACTCAGGATGGTGGGGGGTACTAGAGTTTATTTTATCCCCGCTGCCATCGTACAAGAGGGGGGTACATCCTGAACTGGTCTCCTTTCCAGTCAATCACAGGGTCAAATATAGAGACAGACAGCCAATCACTCATTTGCACATCAGGGCAATTTTTCAATTTTTTCCAAATAACCTGCTGCATGGTTTTGGACTGTGGGAGGAAACCTGAGTCCTGGAAGAAACCCACACAGGCATGGGGTGAACATGCATGCTCCACACAGAAAGATCCCCTGTCGGAATCCAACCAGGGTCCATCGTGCTGTGAGGCTGAAGAGCTAAACACTGCACCACTGGGCTCCTTCTCGCGTGTAGCACTTGAAAAGAAAGAATAGTTGTTGTTATGTTTGAATTTTCTTTTAAACACAGGGGGCAGTCAATACAACCAAAACATTCATAGGTCAAGTGTCTGTCAGTGAAGAGCAAGGATGATCAGAAATCATCTAAAGATCTTGTCTCATTGTTCATGCTACTGATAATGAATTTATTTCAATCTTGGTGGTACACATAAGTCTACATACTGTTAAAAGGACTGACAGTGTATTTATCCTAACCATGAATAAAAAACACTTTTTATGATACCTTGCACAATTTAGATGGAGAATTTCTAACTTGGAAGAAACCTATCAAAGAAGGATATGGATCTTTCAACATGGCAGGGTGAAAAATCAATAAATTCAATTAGCCATCTTTTAGAAAAGGAAAATAGATGTTTCCTTCTATTTGGGAAGTGATAATTGTCTTTCAGATAGAGCTCTCCCTGCTGACACACCTCTGCAGCATTGCGTGGATGTCGAGGACAGTGCTGTTGGACTGGCAGACCGGGATGGTGATCCCCCTTTTTAAAAAGGGAGATTGCAAGGGTGTGTTCCAACTACATGGGGATCACACTCCTCAGCCTCCCTGGTAAGGTCTATTCAACTGTGCTGGAAAAGAGGGTCTGCTGGGTTGTTGAAACTCGGATCCAGGAGGAGCAGTGTGGTTTTTCGTGGTGGTCGTGGAACAGTGAACCAGCTCTCTATCCTCGGCCCAGCCTACATGAGGTTTGTGGACCTGGAGGAGACATTCAACCGTTACCCTAAGGCAATCCTGTGGGGGCGCTCTGGGAGTATGGGATACCAAACTCTTTTATATTGGCTTTTCGGTCCCTGTATGATCGGTGTTGGAACCTGGTTTGCACTGCCAGTTGTAAGTCGTATCCGTTTCCGGTGAGAGTTGGACTCCACCAGGGCTGCTCTTTGTCATCGATTCTGTTCGTAACTTTTATCGACAGAATTTCTGTGGGTTCGGTGAACGCAGGATCAAGTTTCTGCTTTTTGCAGCTGATGCGGTTCTGTTAGCATCATCAGGCCATGATCTCCAGCTCCCACTGGAGCGGTTTCGCAGCTGCTGTGTGAAGCAGCTGGGATGAGGATCATCACCTCCAAATCCGAGATCATGGTGGTCAACCAGAAATGCATGGAGTGCTGACTCTGGGTCGGGGAAGAGGTCCTGCCCCAAGTGGAGGAGTTCAAGTATATTAAGGTCTTGTTCAAGAGAGAGGGAAGAATGGAGCTGGAGATCAACAGGCGGATTGGTGCAGAGTCTGCAGTGATGCGAACTCTGTACCAGTTTGTCATGGTGAAGAGGGAGCTGAGCCAGAAGGCCAAGCTTTTAATCTACTTGTCGATCTACGTTCTTACCTCATCTATGGTCACGAGCTGTGGGTAGTGACCGAAAGAACGAGATCATGGATGCAAGTGGCTGAAATGAGTTTTCTCCGCAGGGTGGCCAGACTGTCCCTTAAAGACAGGGGAATTTCGGCCATCCGGGAGGAGCTCCGAGTAGAGTCACTGCTCCTCTACATAGGGAGGAGTTAGATGAGATGGCTCAGGCATCTGGTCAGGATGCCTCCAGGACGCCTCCCGGGGGAGGTATTCAGGGCATGTCCATATAGGAGGAGGCCACAGGGAAGACCCAGGACACGCTGGAGAAACTATGTCTCTAGGCTGACCTGGAAACGCCTCCCCACAGATGAGCTGGACCATCTGGCGGGGGAGAGCGAGGTCTGGGCCTGTCCCCACAATACAACTTCAGATAAGTGGGGAGAAGATGGATGGATGGATGGATGGATGGATGGATGGATGGATGGATGGATGGATGGATGGATGGATGGATGGATGGATGGATGGATGGATGGATGGATGGATGGATGGATGGATTGGAAACTTCCACTTTGTTGTCTAACCCTGAAAAGCCACATGCAAAGGATGCAGGAAAACTAGTAAACCACTGAAAAAAATACCAAGGAATTGATTAAACCACATGAGGGCCATAGCTGATTTGTCCACTCAAAATAAATCACAAATAAAAGAAACCTTCATTGCTATTCTTTGCAATATTGGCAATGGAAAAATGCGTACTAGTTAAAATATAAGTGATACTATAGCAATATCTTCTTAATCTCAGGACTCAGCATCATTGTCCAAGTCATAATTATAGCATTAGCTGCTCATTCCTGCAAGTAAAAGTTAATTCCTAATGTCTGGTGAGGTGGATTCTGAGGTGATCTTCTACTCTCAAATTGAAGCTACCTTATAAGGTTATGACAGTCTTTCAAGAGATACAAATGTGTTTTGGCAGCCTCATCTGTTTTATGCTCTCTTTTTAATGACCAATCAACTACACATTTGGTTTCTGCACTTGCATTTACTTCTTTTTTCAATTCTCCTACAACCCTTTTCTTACCCCTCACAGTTAAAAATTCAGATAATGCACAAAGCAACTAATTGTACATAAAGGTCTTAAAATTCAGATCAGAGACAGCAAGTGCCATCATTAAAAACACAATTCTTCAATTCAAACTGGAGAATAGTATTAATGTCACATAAGGAAATGGGCAAGATTTAAGATACATCATACCTCCTACTGGTCAGACCAGGAGAGAAGTCCAACTGACAACAATGAAAAACGATCAATCCCAAGACACGGAGCAAAGAGTATTGCCACTACAGTGGCTCTTTGTTGACCTGATAAGCTGCCTTTGTTACATGGAAAGTAGCGCTTTCCTCTCCTCGCAGTCGGAAGTAATTCTTTTAAAGGCAACCAGATTAATTGCTTTGGAATTTCGGGATAGTCCGCCCGCCCCCTAATCAGAAAGTTCTTTTGTGAGTCAGAAAGCTACCCTGAATGCTGTTATATAAGTATGTTTAGATGCAATTAGTTTAAAAGAAATTAAGTAACAATAACGGCAGTTACAAAGGGTCCATCTGCATTAAATCCATTTATTTAATGAACAGTTATATTTAGCGGTAAAGGCTATATTTTCTACTGACAATGAGTCAATGTGTCTGATCATTACCTGTGTTTGTGTATATTTTAAGCTGTATTTTTCCATTTTACACTTCTATAATGTTAAACATCAAGAGTCATTTTCTCCTTTGTGAGCACAGCTTTTGTGAAGGTTTTTATCACAAATTATTTAGAGCAACTATGATTGCTTCAGCGGTGTGGCATGGCACATTACTCGAAATAGGGAAACCAGGGCATAATCCTGGAGCTGGGCCTACAAGAGGAACTCAAATATGTGCCCCTACTGGCCAGACCCGGGCCTATGAGAGAGCTGTGCCTGAGCTTCACTCACGAAGAAAAAACTCTGTTGAGTGTAATGGAACTGGACAGAAAGCAGTGGTCAAGGAGATAAAAACAAGCTGGATCCTGTTTTGTCAACCTTCGTCTTTGGACATATAGCCTTTTTGCAGGAAACGAGCTAAAGGACATAGGAGGCCTAGAATCTGAGTGGGTTGTATTCAGGGCACCTAATGTGGAAACAGGCAGTGAAGGACACCATCAGGCTGATGAAATAAGCCACATAGACCTTGGTTGCCTATAAAGTGTGAATAATTCCTGATATGATGAAAAGACGGCCTGCCGGTTAGCACTTACCCCTCATTACAAGAAGGTGCCTGGTTCAATTCTGACAGAGGTGCCTTTATACAATCCAAAAACATGCAGCAGGTCAACTGGAGACCCTTAATTATCCAGGTATGTAAATAAGAGAGTGAATGGATGTATATCGTGTATATGGCACTGTGATCGACTGGCGACAGGTCTTGCCGAATGAGAACTTGAGCACAGAATAGGCAGTACAGTTAGTGACTGAATGGATGAATGATGTAAAGTGCTTTAGTGGTAAATGCAGGTGAAAACCCTGGACACAGGTAAACTTTAGTAAGATTACTGAAGGAACGTGGTAGTAAAGAGGTTCAGATTCAAGCAATTCTGGAAAGGACGGTGAGGGGTGGTGCAGGACAATTGAAATAAAGTAATCTACCTTTGATTTAAACACTGTAAGGAGCACTTTGAAGAGGCAGAGGAGCTTGAAGAGTCTTGTGAAGTTGTAAGGAGAATACCGAAGGAGTAAAGAAGCCTCTCGGCAGCATGGAAAGGTGTTTGTGGGCTTCTTTTGACTGGAAAACACTGAGATGATGGTTTCATAATTTAAAAACAGGGACCAAAATAATGTCCTAAAACCATGGGTGTATCACATAGGTCTGCTTCACAGGGGGAACTTATGTCACAGTAGAGAAGAGGAGGCTCAAGCTTGACATTCAATGTCTGGTTTAAGGGAAACAACTCATTTTCTGCCAGCTCTCCAGTCTTGGGAAGGATTCCCTGAAGGTTTGTTGAAGTTCACCCATCCATTATTTATTATTATATGGATGTTTTATGACTCCGGTATATTATAGAACACAAGGTGTTCTGTAAGCACCTCTGTTAAATACCATTTTCAAATGTACTTTTTTTTTCCACGGTGGGCATCACAGTCAGGTTGTTAGACGTTACCAAGGCCAGAAACTCATGTGCTGTATTGGGAACTCGGTCTGCTTTTTACCTGTGGGGCAGTATTTTTGTCTTGTTGCATTATTCCCTATAGCAGGAGATAATACATGGTCCCTTTTCGTCTAAAATAATAAGCTGTACCGGCATCTAGTGCTGGTGCCCTGACACTTATTAAAGGAGTGTCTGGCACATTCAGCTGGTGGAAGCTTTGTGGTCTACCTGCTATTCATGCTGTCACTTCAGGATTGAAGAGAGAGCAATAACAAGATCAAAAAGCAGCATCAGATATCAGAGGAAGATGAATTGCTCCTAAAAAAACAATTGTGTCGGTATTATCATATTTTTTTTAAGATTAAGCCAGAAATGAATTTCAATCAGGCCTGTCAATGGAAAAAATAAGTTACGTTTGTCATTGATGATTAGAAAAGCTGCAGGTCCACCTCATTTGTAACCCTTATAGACAATCCCCCACCATGCATATTGGGGACAAGAGAAAAAGGAAAGTAAGATCGTGGAAATAGATAGCTACTGAAACTCAGTCAGATAATCAGCCATTGATAAGATAAGATAAGATAAGATAAGATAAGATAAGATAAGATAAGATAAGATAAGATAAGATAAACTTTATTGATACCCATAGGGGAAATTCGTTTGTCACAGCAGTGTAACAGTTGTGTCAAAAAAAATTAAATGTGAATATTAATCAAAATAGAGAGACAGAAGACAGAGAATGGCAAGACATCAATGAATAAATACACAACAGCAACAATGTCAGGGATGATTATGGACAACACCAAGGAACAGTGAGGGTGAAAAATACACAAAGAAAACTAAACAACAATATTAATAGAGTGACAATAACAATGAATAAAATAAATAAACAAATCCAGGCAGGATGTGTGCGGGCTGGGACCAACAAGGATATGAAAGACTGCAGAATTAGAGCATGACATGTGAATGGGTGAGGTAGTGAATGAGCTAAGGTAGGGAGATTGTGGAAGTAACGCAGGTGCACTCAGGCCAGTCAGAGCCGTGTTTCGTCCAGACTGCTGTTATACAGTCTGATGGCCGCGGGCACAATGGAGCATCTGAGGCGTTCAGTTCTGCACCGGGGTGGGATGAACCATTGGCTGAAGGAGCTGCACATCAGTCACAGCTCGTCATGCGGGGGGTAGGAAGGATTGTCCAGGATGGCTCCCAGTCCTTCACCCTCCCCACTGCCACCGATTGTAAATGGTCCAGGTTCAGTCCCACCACCGAGCGGGATTTCCTCACTATCTTATTGAGCCAGTTGACCTCAACAGTCCTGGCACTGCCCCACCAGCACACTATACTGAAGAAGAGTGCGCTTGATGTCATAGATTGGTAGAAGGTCTTGAGGAGCTAACAGACACCAAATGACCTCAGTCTCCTCGGGGAGAACATCCTGCTCTGACCGTTCCTGTAGAGTGCATCTGTGTTGTGTGACCCATCCATTTTGTTGTTGATGTGGAACCCAAGGTACTTGTAGGAGTCCACTATATCCACCTCTTCACCCTGGATAGTGATTGATACCTGTCTCTTCCGATTCTTCCGGAAGTCCACGACCACCTCCTTGGTCTTGGATATATTGTGTAGGGAGATGGTTCTGGTTGCTCCTCTCAACAAAACTCGTGATCAGGCCCCCCTCCGCCTCCTCACTGTCATCATTGATGCGTCCCATGATTGAAGAGTCATCTGAGAATTTCTAGAGGTGGCAGAAACCGGAGTCGTACCGAAAGTCGGAGTTGTAGTGGATGAAGAGGATATCCGAGCCAGCCAGAAGTCAAACCTAGAATCCTCTGATCAGTAGTCAGACACGTTGCAACATTGGGCCATTGCACCACTCGCCCATTGTAACCACTTGCCCGTTGTAACCCCTGGCCCATTGTAATATATATATACATATATATATACATGTGTAATCAGAACACCACCAACTACATGAGAAGATAAGACAGTAAAAAGATGATACATATTCAGTGCTTTTGTCCTTTGACTGCATTTTTAGACCAAAATCTGTTCAGTGTGAATTTTCTGCTGTCATGGTATTTCTTTGACTCAGAGGGCGTTCCATCAACAGCCCTGATAGCTGATACCAAAACTATAACGAGACAAATCTGACATACCACTTAATATTTTATCATTCAAATCCAGCTTGTAGGTGGAAAATTTTGCGTAAAACCTGTGCACATCCCCTTTTCAGCGTCTTTTGTTTGCGGACCATCCTGTTGCAGAGGGATGCCCACAGCCACAGTGGGTTTCCATCAGTTGGATAGGGGTCTCAAAGGAACATTATGCATGGCAGACAGCTGCCCTGCTTCTGTACTCACCCATGCAGAAAGACGTGTTTGGACATCAGAAAGAGTAAAAATAGGTGGGGATGTGGATGTTTGAAGAAAAAACACACATCTGCCTTGAAATGCAGAATTACCTATTCTCTATTTTTGGACAGACGGGCTGAATTTCCCCCGCCTTTTTAGAGTCCTGTTGCATCTTTATAATGTGATAGATTGGCCTGTGTCTTTGGGGATATCCTCACAGATCTGGCCCAGGGCATCACCGTGCTCCTTGACAGTCTGAGGAGCAACCTGGCGGCGCCAGATGGAACGAATCATAATGTTCCAGAGGTGTTCTATTGGGATTAAGTCAAGTGAACATGGGGGCCAGTCAATGGTGTCAAGTTCCTTCATTCTCCAGGAACTGCCTGGAAACTCTGGCCACATGAGGTCAAGCATTTTCGTGCAATGCCATGTCCTACTGCACTACCATGGGCTGTGACAATGGATCGAAGGATTTCATCCCAATACCGAATAGCAGTCACGATGCCATTGTCTAACCTTTTCAAGGTCTGTGGATCCACTGACCCCTAACCTACCAAATGGGTCATGCTGAATGATGTTGCTGCCATAATGTTCTCCATTGCATCTCCAAACCCTGTGAGTGCCCCTCCAAAGGTGATCATTTACATTTCCATCAAGTGATATACTGCTTTATTTAAATGTGGCAACATTGACAGATTGTTAAAAGACGGGGAGGGGGGGGTTCAAAAAGTTTTCAGTCATTTCATTGTATTTCTAAATGAAATAAAATGAAAATAATCATTGGAGAATAGATGAGAATATTATGGAATTTACAGGAGTATAAAGGACTAAATGATGTAACAAGTGTTATAGGTTGCAATATGGATATCACAGGAAATATAGGCCCTGAGAAGATGAAGTACCTTATTAAGGCACCACAGTCGCTTAATAAGGTATTCCATCTACAGCCCTCTGTTTCAGAGCTCCTTGTTACTGATTCTCCAAAGCCTCTGAACCCCACTAGAGAAATAAAGACCATTCTTTCAACAGATATTTCATCCTTTGGTGTTTTAATGATGGTGGTAGAGAAGACTGTCTCAGCTGTCACATTGAAAGAAAAAAATAAAATAAAACTTGTTGAACTGCATGGAGATCTCATGAAGATACCTAACTTGGATTGGGAAATGTGTTTTGCAATTCTATATTGATACAAATAAAATGGTAGTGCTACAAATTGAAATTACAAGAAGAGAGAAATACTTATTCAAGTAAAACAAATCTGGAGCCTCTTCAATATAAGACAAGACTTTAAGTTGTTGCCACTCATCTATAAAATAGTCAGTGGCATTGCATCATCCTATCCATCTGACTGGCCTGGACACCTTTTGTGTGTCCCCAAGGTCCGTAAAAAGGCTGTTGGCGAGACGGCCTTTTCTTTTGGTGCACCAACATTGTGTAACTACTGGAGACATTACCTTGCGTAACAGTCTGCATCTCGATATTAGGCAGGCCTGCTCTATTGATGTCTTTAAAGCAACGTTGAAGAACCACTTGTTTGCCACTGTATATGAGTCGTGAATGATGTTTGTTTTTTTTTCTTTTTGGTTTCTTTTGGGCAGCAGGATACAGCAGTGTTAAGCTCTTCTGCCTCACAACAAGAAAGACCCTGGTTCAATCCCAAATGTGGCTTTCCATATGGACTTTGAATTATCTGCCTCATTTTTTTTTTATTTAACAAGCTCATGCACAAACATACACACTACTAAAGTATATTGATTCAGTATTGACTTTTATCCTGTGTCAGTTGAAGCACGACATTCAAATGAGGGATTAATTTAACTCTACGTTAATTGTGGTGAACTAACCATGGGCTCCAATCAATCTGTACCTTCTGACTGGCTCATTTCCTTGACTTGTACATTTAGGTTTTAATGTTTATTTATTTAGTTAGTTAGTACGTTAATAGTTATTGGTTTAGAACTGGTTTGTGCAATTTCAAAATTTTGTAAGTACCTCTTCAGCAGTAGGTGAAACATTACAGTATATGATATAATATGCAATGGGCAATAAGCAAAATATAATAGCCAGTAATATTGAAACATTGGCCTTACATTATAAGGCCAATGTATTGGCCTTACATTGAAACAATGTAAGGCCAATGATTCTTTATTTTATGTTCGCTAGAAGGACAATTTCTTTGTTTATCATCCTTTACGGAGGAAACTTAAATATAGCTACCTAACACATATAGAATGGTTAAATTTATGTTTCTTATAAACTGATCAATTAAATAAAGGTATTTTTATTCAGATTTCTCTGATTTTTTTCTCTTAGTGGCAATACCAATAGATATCCACGTTTATTCCCCCCAGGCTGGGGAGATGGGTTTTGTTGTAAGAGAAGAAAAAAATACTTGGTATGTACAAAAGAAACTTTCACAGTCAACACAGAAATTAAAAAATGCCTAATTGGAATTTATTTTTTGATATTTCTTTCTGCTAAATACAAAATTGTTGAATAAGATAGAATTCAATGTGCGCTGGTGCTGTTTAAAGATAATTTTTGACAAAAGCATTGGCTCAATCTGTGAAAATGCATTGAGTAAAAATGATTCTGTAAAATTGCCACCAAAGTACTTTGTTGATATTGTACATATTCTCAGTTAGATTGACACTCATTTTTCTTTCTGCAAACAGGGATTATTGTGCTCTTAATCTGATTATCAGATGCCATGTTTCGCAATCTGTGTGGGTAATCTCTTTTTATAAACAAATATTCATTTATATTTCTGATTTTGTGAAATATTGTTATATGTCAGTGTTACAGCAACCAGGCCACACTCTCACTAACACCTTTACTCATCTGACATTGTGTAGCTCTGTCAAGTCAGTGAAGAGAACCCAGTGACAAGCTGCCTGCAACATGACAGCAGCATGAAATGGGATATGTGACACTCTCACTTGAAAGCTCCTAATCACGTATGAAAAGGTCACAGCTGAGAGCAGGAGACACACGTTCCTCACAAGACAAGCATGAGTGACAGGCTTCCTAAAGCTCCCTTTAAGCTCCTTTAAAGTTTACACTACACAGCACTCCTGTCCTATTTGAAATATACATGTGAGTGAAAAAGTGATGTGCAGCTTAAGGATATACGTGTGTGTGTATACATGTTTTTTTTTGGTTTGTTTTTTAATGGTTCACAGTGTGTGCAAGACCGTCTGTCCTCTCCTGTGCGCCGGTCACACATCACATCCTCCAGCTCTTGTAGCATCCAGGGAAACACAAATCCGTCATTGTTAGTGGAGATTTTATCCCAGAAGCAATGATTATCACCTTCTATGCAAGGAGGATGAAAATTTGGGTAAAAATGATAACCCGGATGGTGTCAACAAGCTGCTTGAAGCTTGGGTTTAACCTGACTCATGCATCAACTGTTTCCCAACTCCAATGACTCCTCCTCATTGATGGTAGAACTTTTTTTAGTAACATTGGGAGCATTGTACCTAGAAGACAGTGGACAATGTGTAATATTTATTAAGACGAGTTACTGATTAATTCTTTATTCTGACTGTACTGGTCAATAGTTTAGTTACACAGGACATGGTTTGTGTGACCTTAAACAACTTTAATGTCAAAACATTTTATTGAATATGTGATCTGACACATTAGTTAAGAATACATGTCCTGAAATAATCACTCCAAGCAAAGGGGATAATTCTAAAGGTAAATGTGTTTTGAGAGGGAGAAAAGAGGCAAAATAAGGGATTTGTTTAATTGAGTGCAAAATCCATGAAAAAAATTCTAAAGATAATATTTTATTGTTTTCATAGAAAAACTTTGTCTACTTTGATCAAACTTTTGATCACTGTTATGGGTTTGATTTACTGGTGTTTATTTCCTACAAAACAGAATTTCAACTAGTTATATTTGAAATAGGGGGACTAAAATTCTTCAAATGGGTGTCTGGACTCTCTGAAGCTCATTTTTGTCCTGAACATGAAAAAGTTAGAGAATTCTTTTGTGAAGTGATAAGATAAATACTTTAGCAAGCACCATGCAATGATTTTTTGTTTTTCGAATTTTTTTTTTTTGGCAAATTAATATTCCACCAAATGAATTTCCAGGATTGATAAATAAGCTTCCCAGTCAACCGCTAATAGTATTAAATTGAAAAAACAAAGCAAAGGGAATGATGAAACATGATGCAACACCTCCTTTGAATCTTGCATAACAGAGATCCAACAGATTACTTTCCTGCTGGTGAATGCAGGTTATTGACCTACAGGAGCAGCTGAATCAGTGTAAGAAGGCTCTCCAGAGTCCAAGACTGCAGAGGATTCATCTTGTCCCGGATGTCTCACTGCATTCAGTCCAACCTACAGAAATTATGATGCAACATAGCGCTGTACTAGAACTGCACAACATAGATGTGTTGCATATTTTGCAGTGGCGGCTCTTCCTAGTAGGAAAACAATCTTGTTTGTTGATAATTGATCCAGTTTAAAATTATTTTTGGGATTTTATTGCATCCATGACCATTTATTTAACATAGCATCTATCATTAGATAATGTGTTCAGCGTTGGGGGACCTTTTTTTTGTATGTTTAAAAGTCCCAGAACATTTGACATAGAGCTGGAAAAAAAACAATGTAAGGAGGATAACATAACATGTATCAGATTCTTCTTCTTCTTCTTCTTCTTTCGGCTTTTTCCCGTCAGGGGTCGCCACAGCGAGTCAACTCTCTCCATCTAACCCTATTGTCTGTATCCTCCTCTCTCACACCAACGACCTTCATATCCTCTCTCACTACGTCCATAAATCTTCTCTTTGGTCTTCCTCGAGACCTCTTGCCTGGCAGCTCCAACTCCAGCATCCATCTACCAATATATTCTCTATCCCTCCTCTGTACATGACCCAACCATCTCAGTCTGGCTTCTCTGACCTTCTCTCCAAAACATCTAACATGTGCTGTTCCTCTGATAGACTCATTCCTGATCCTATCCATCCTGGTCACTCCCAAAGAGAACCTCAACATCTTCATCTCTGCAACCTCTAGTTCTGCCTGCTGTCTTTTGATCATTGTAACAGTTTCTAGTCCATACATCATCGCTGGTCTCACCACTGTCTTGTTCACCTTTCCTTTTATTCTGGCTGAACGTCTTCTATCACATAGAACCCCTGACACTTTTCTCCACCCATTCCAACCTGCTTGGACCCGTCTCTTCACCTCCTTTCCGCACTCTCCGTTGCTCTGGACTGTTGACCCTAAGTACCTGAAATCCTCCAGCTTCTTGATCTACGTGTACATCTACATCTACATGTTATCTTCTTGATAACATGTATCAGATTAATGTAGATTATTAACAATATACTGTATGTTACATTCAGGATTGTTTAAAATCATGGTTTACGTGATCAAGCAGACATTTTAGATACTCTTTTGCAACAAGGCATCATTTAAATGTATTTCTAAAACTAAATAATAGGTTATGAGATGATGTGACATCCAGTGTAAAACCCCAAGGCTTGTCTCAGGGGCCTGCTCCTATGGGATGATTTTCTCCACTCCAAGACAGCTTTGTATATTATTCCTCAAGCCATTTCATAATAAATGTTTGAAATCTGTCCATCAAGTCAGGACAAATATTATTCATATACTCTAACCTCGTAGAACAGAGTTTGCCCCAGGGTGTTAAAGGTCTGCCCATCATCTGGGAAAACCAGGATGTTTCTCCTGTCATTGTTTTTCTAAAATAGAACTGATGATGAAATCATTATAAGTTGCTTTTTTTCAGGTCATCCGGCTGAATAAGATAATGAATCAGGCATTTAATAATCCTAAGTCCTATTTTGTACTAACATGCTTGAGGAGACATGACAGAATAAGATGTGCAGCTGACAAAAATTCCGAACTGAGTATAAGGACGGCAAATGAATATCCGAATTATATTAGATCTCTTAAGGCTATGGACCCTGACAGTCGGGGATTTTATTCACATATGAGGGAAGGGAATCTGTTATTGGTTGGCTTCAGACCAACTAAAATCTACAGAGCGATGGAAATAGCTTATTACCCTGCCAATTATATATATATATATATTTTTTTTACCAGTTCCTTCTTCTTTTCCTTTTGGCTTTTCCTTCAGGGGTCGCCACAGGGAATCAACTGTCCGCTCGGTAGCATGTTAGCTGCTCATTGAATACTCTTTGCAATACTTCCAGTATCATCACTTCTTTACCTGTCCAAGAAATAAGGCAACAGGAAGCTGAGTTTAGACCTGGTGTGATGGACCCTGAAAGACATGAGACATCTCTCCAGCATAAGTTACAGTGAAAGCACAAATGAATCAGCAGTTTTGACTCCAAAGACCACAGCGATGGCCATTCTCAATGTTTTTTTTCTTTTGATTTTTTTCAAAACAAACTCCTTGTTTCTCTGAAAAGTGCAGTTCATCTATCACGCTGGATCAGAGGCAGGAAGTTAGTGGCTGCCAGCTTCTATCTTCTTCACAGCTTTAATGGGGTGCCAGTATGACCCTGCTGTGCTCTTTGCACAACATGATTACTGTGTTTAGTCATTGACCTAATGCTTCTGACCTCTATTTTCTAATGGTTAGAGACCTTTAAGGGCCACTCAGTACTGAAATCACTCGAGGACTTCAGTTTTTTTTTTTTTTTCAAAGACTCCACTTTTTTCTTACCCCCACCTAATGCTCGAACAACACAGACACGTGCATCCTGTTTTTCCCCGTAAAGGAAAAACAACAATAGATGGGATTTATCAGCTCAGAACAGATATGGAAGGATTGTACTCAGTAAACACGAGATGCAGTGTGCCGGTGGCATTAGCTCAAATGATGGACGAGGTGTCTGGCTCGGTCCTACGTCAGCAAATGTGTACATTCTAATAGAACAAAATTGTCAATTTAATCTCTGACTTGACTTTCTTGTCCAATGTATCTGTTGATGACTCTGCAAATAGTTTGCAGAGTGGTTCACATTGTATTGGAACAGCTCTGACTGATGAATGTAAAAGCACACAACTGATGTCTGTCATCAGAGAAATTGCCAAATCTATGGAAAGATGAAGAAACCCCATTTCCATGTAAATTTGTGAATATGGCAACATGACAATGTCCCATTGATTATAATAGAGGGAGAGGGATTAAAACATATTTAGTAGTCACTATGCGGTTTTGCATGTGATATTAACTGTACGCGAATGAGTTCATAGGATGTGATTTTGGCAGTTTATATATATTCTGTTGAAACAAGTGGGGTTAAAACAAAGACTAGATAAATGCCAAAGGTGAATACTCTAAGCAGGTTTCCCTGTCTGTGCAAATGAACTCTGTAATATGATGCAAAATCGTGTACTATTCACATCTAGTGCATCATGTACTTGTAAAACTGAATCCATCCCATTGTGTTGACAGATGGCTGCTGTGTTTGTTTTTGGTTGCTGTAGTTCTTCAGCCTTGTCATACATATTGTCTAAGTGCAAATGAATATGTATCGGTTTTAGCAGTCGAGGCTGAACCCCGAGGGACAGTGTCAGTGCCTGGCGCTGTACTGAGGTAGCATCATGAGGAACACTAGAAGGCTGGACCAGCATTGAATGGAAATTAGTCACTATTTTATGAAATTAAATTTTGTTTGTTTAGGTTTGTTTCTCCCTTTTTCTCGAATGACTGCTAATAGACATTGCCAACATTTACAGTTACATTGAAGATGGAAGTGTGGGCTTTTTCAATCATTTGGATCCTTGATTCATCTTTATAATGACGTATTTCTTTAGTCTTTCTCTATTTTCGGCTGGGTTTTGGCCTGGGTTCTTCCTATCCTTCCTCAATAAATTCCTGAGATTTTTTTTTTGGATGCTGGTGAATCCTGATTTTTCTCTTATTGCCTTCTCATGGTTTGCTTTAAAAAGACAGAATGTGAATAACTGTACTCCTAATTTTTAATATTTGATTGTTTAAAGCTGAAAAACCAGTGTAAACAACCCATACACAGAGTAGAGACAAATAAATGTACAAATGTCATTATGTAGCAGCTTTAGAGCCATTCCTTGATTAGACTTTTCCTATTTGCTGCAGTGGCAGCTCAGAAATGAAATAAATGTAATTCCATTAAGATGCAGATTCATCCTATTCTCATTTACATCTGACTTGCAGTGACAGGGAGGAGCAGACGTGTCTTCTCAAATGACAAAAGTTGTATGTACAGTTGTGTGTAATGTTGTATTTACAAGTCCTTTTCAATATTTCTAAGGCCAGCATCCCTACAAATTTAAACTATTTAGCCGCGTATTTTTACAATCTCAGGCAATATGCTTATATCAATTAAGCAGGGAAAACAAAACAAACTACCGAAATGAATTGCGTTGAATTGACTACAACTATAACAGCAAGTGTCTTTTGTAAACATTCTGTCATGCCATGTTGGAAATACCATACCAATTTGACTCTGAGGTCAATGTAGAACATTGCATTACAGATTGAACAGAACATTCACTGCATGCTCAATATTATCCGGTTAGTAAAAGCAAAAGTCAATTTTTTCAAAGTAATTTGTTAGATTTGTTGGAGATAATATGGGGTGTAGTTCTTATCAGTTACTACCAGCTTGTAATTATAGGTGAGTGTTGAAACATAAATCTTGGAAAATGGGAAAACCTGTCTTCAGCCTCATCTCCTTACTCATCCCTATGGATCCATATTGTGTTTACATTAGTGTTTCCACCATATCTGGGTTGATCACCCTGGTCTGATTTGACCAGTATCATGTTTGTAATAGAAAGGCTTTGCAGGTAGCCATTTAATCATTAAGAATCCTCAGATATTCAAGTATCTATGTTGTCGTGTTTTACCTGTTCAATTTACAATAACTTTTACACTAAATTTGGATTTGTTCTTCTCACTCTGTTCTTCACCTTTATAGAGGTGCCTGATAACTTATCTGACAGCCAATTGATGTTAGACAATTTTGTTCCTATTTATCTATTGTTAATGAAGTATTTGTAGATAAAAAAGAGAAAAGACAAACAACTCCAGGCAATATAGCAAATTTTGAAAAAATAAATAAATAAATATTTATACAGAAACATCCTCCTTTTAACACATTTGAACTGCATCCATGCCTGCCAAAGCAAAATTTCTTCATATTCACAGCAAAGTTCACTTTTGACAATGTAATTTCTTTGTAACAACCGTTCTTAAATTTAGCAAGATTTGTTGGTGATTATTTTTTGGTACTTTCTTGAAAACAATCAGCAATTATTCCCATACCAGCCTATTTCTAGTCATGCGTCCTTTTTTTCCCTAATTTGATTCATATTGCACCTGCTTTGGAAACCCCTCTCCTTTTGGACAGTCTCCAAAACCTTGTTAGAACAGCTAGAAGTGTAAACACTGACATAACGCAGCATGTTAAAGTATTTTTGAAGTTTAAAGCTTTTTTATTTACAGCAATCAGATCTGAATTTTAGGAATTTTATGTTTTTTAGGGTCAGCTTCATTTTGCTAGAATGTCTTCTGTATATTGTTCTTAAATTAAGATTGATGTGATTTATGTCATTCCAGTTGCATGATGGAGGTCAACATGTGAACATTTTCTCTGAATGATTTTAAGAAGTATCTCACATGATGGATGATAATGTACACTTTGCAAAAGAGTGCTGTAAAGGACAATTAGATAGAAAACTGTATTGACTTACATTATATTTCCATGTATGCAGTTAATCTTTGTAAAGCGGTTTGCAATTCATGTGTGAGGAGCAAAACAGTGTTGATCAAGTTGTGACTTACAAGTCTCTCAGCTAGATTGCAGATTTATGAACAGAAAGAATGTAAGTGGGAACTGTAAGATGCTAGGTGTCAGAACATTTTTGACTTATCTTTTTTTGCATTATGATTTCATAAAACAAAATGAGTGTCGTAGCTGTCGTACTCAGTATTATGCTTTAGTTGCATTTCATCACCCTTTGTCTACCAACTGTCTCTACAGTGCTACAGGTCTTATTAGATGTGATCTTATCCTTGCCAGGAAGATGTTTGACATGCATAACTTGTTCAGTCTTTGAATAATTACCAAACCTGTCCGTTGGAGCTGCCCTGGATGAGATGGAAGAAGCCTTATTCATCTTGACACCTTCAAAGTGATCTTTAACCTGTGGAGAGCCCTGCCAGGCCTGATAGGGATTTCTGCAAATGTGTGGTTAATTCTCTTTTTTTTCTTTCTGAGAGCTACTGACTCTAGGAAAAGCTGTGTTTAACTGTTCATTCTGCATGTACACAGTCTACAGACAAGTTACAGTTTTGTCTTGTGTGTAAAGACAACTGTCATTATAATATACACAAAGGTCAGGTGCTGTAACCACTGCAGTGATTGCTATGTTGTCTCCTGGGGTGACTAGATTTCTTCAATTTCTCCTGGAGATAGCCCTTTTTCGAAGCAACGTGTAACCCATAAAATCAAGCCCTGCACGATTTTTTTTTTTTTTTTTTTTTTTTTTTCGATTCTGTTGACCAGCTGTGTGAGATCTCATTATGTTTTTGCTCTCTGTGGTATTCCAAAGATCATGTTGTGCCTTGTAGTCATAGGGGCTTTAAACATGGAAGAAGAGCAGGTGGAGCTGTAGTCCAAAAGCACTGGCAAGGAAACAAACAACATGCCTTATCCTGCCTTCAAGAGGCTTGAGTCCCCATGGACCTTCTGCTGCACCATCACTTTGTGAACAGCCAAACCAGAAATCCCTGATGACAATGTTCGTCAACCGCTATCAACCTCTGCTTAGTACATGCTCCTTTCAGCCAGCCAGTAAAAGGGATCCTGCTGTGACAAATGTCCAATCACAGAGCAGAGGCAGAGGAGAAAGACTCCTCCATGAATGATTTGTACAATTTAAAGTCCGCAAAAAAGTACAAGGGTTTGATTAAACGCAGCAGGGAAAATAGCTGCCCTCCTGCTATTCAGAGCTGCTCAAGCAGTTTGTGGCATAGAATCACATGTCTCCTTTGAGTTTGTTAACAAGACAATAGAGTTCCACCCATCTCAACCCTGAATGCATTTTTCTTTATATAAGGCAGTATTCCATCTGTCCATTCAACTCCCCCGCTGATCCGAAGTCGGGTCGCAGGGGCAGCAGCCAAAGAAGTGAGGCCCAGACCTCCCTCTCCCCCGCTACATGGTCCAGCTCCTTCGGGGGGACCCCAAGATGTTCCCAGGCCAGCCTAGAGACATAGTCTCTCCAGTGTGTCCCGGGTCTTCTCCGTGGTCTCCTCCCAGGTGGACATGTCCAGAATACCTCCCCCCGGGAGGTGTCCAGGAGGCATCCTGACCAGATACCCAAGCCACCTCATCTGGCTCCTCTCTATGTGGAGGAGGAGGCTCTAGTCCAAGCACCCCTCTGGATGACTGAACTTCTCACCCTATCTCCTGCAGAGGAAACTCATTTGGCTGCTTGTATCCGCGATCTTGTTCTTTCGGTCACTACCCACTGCTCATGAGGTGAGGGTGGGAACGTAAATTTACCAGTAATTTGACCCCCTTCAGACTGGTTCAGAGTCCCCCTCACTGCAGACTCTGCACCGATTCGCCTGTTGATCTCCCGCTCCATTCTCCCCTATCTCATGAACAAGACCTCAATATACTTGGACTCTTCCAATTGGGGCAAGACCTCTTCCCCAACCTGGAGTGGGCATTACACCCATTTCTGGTTGAGCACCATGGTCTCGGATTTGGAGGTGATGATCCTCATCCCAGCCGCTTCACATAGCGGCTCCGAACCGGTCCAGCCTGATGAAGCCAACAGAACCACATTTGACCCATTTGACCATTTGACCGGCATCCTCCCCCACCATCAGAACCAGCTCACCAACAGGTGGTGATCAGTTGACAGGTCCGCCCCTCTCTTCACCCGAGTGTCCAGGACATGTAGCCTCAAGTCCAATGCCACAACCCCAAGGTCAATAAAAGAACCATGGCCTAAGGTGCCTTGGTTCCAAGTGCACATTGGTTGTTATGGACACTCCATAACAATTACAGAAGTCCAGTAACCAAACACTGCTCAGGCTCCTTCCAATCATGGCCTTCTATGTCACACTGTCGTTGCTTGGAATCTGAACGGTTCTACTGGGAAGTCTCCCAGTAGTGACCCACGTCCGGCCAGGGGAAAACTGGGTCCAATTGCATTCTCTGTCTTAAGGGGTCGTCTGAGCTGTACTTTGGTCCCTCACCTGAGACTTGTTTGCCTTGGGTGATCCTTCCAGGCCCCTATGGCCCCTGAGGCCCAAGCAAATAGGATCACTAGGATGCACAAACCCCTCCACCATGACAAGGTGGCAGCTAAAGGAGCGGTTCAGTACTTTCTATAGAAAACAAAATCAAAAAGGTTGGTGTTTATGACCTCTCCAAGTGACAAGAATAATCCAACTGTTCTTCTGTTTTAAGTAATTGTGAATTTTTCCCAGGGAGCTCAAATGTAAACCAAAAAAAATTTTTTTTTTATTTCACCTAAAACAGGTATTGTGGAAATGAATGGGAAACTGCACTATGGGCCACAAAAAAGGGTAACTATAGGAAAACAATTGCAATTGAACTATTCAATCACCAAACTGGTTTACATATTTTAAAAAGATATTCATACAAATCAAAGCAAGAGGCTAACAGAATTAAAATGATAAAAAAGCATTTGTGTTTATGTACTGTATAAATGTATATATATATAATCTTAATGCTAGGGCAGGTGATGCTTTGGACCTTTTATAGATGATATAACTAATACCCTCCATATGCTGCCTCTGTTTTACAATAAGGAATGACATTGCTGAGTAGCTCCTCCAAAAATGCATAGATTAATTAACACAATAACCTCCTCCCCACCCCCACCCGTCCCAACCCGCACTCACACAAAGGGAGGACAAAACGGACATGCGTTGCAAAACATCTACCACAGTTACAAATATTATGTGTGTTTGTATTCATATTTCATGGCGCAAAAATCCATGTTATTCTGTTTGGATTTGCAAGACTTCAGTCAATGAAGATGTAATTGCTCTAACAAAAAGTCTTGCTCTTCAGCTTGAAATCTTAAAAAACCTTTTTTGGCAAATTGCAGTTTTCTCAAGCTTCCTAACAAATACAAATGTACTGTATGCAATGTGATATTGCAGGTTTCATAATATAATATAATATAATTGCCTTGAAGACAAATTGTATCAAGACTGTGCTTGGAATGAATGGTTTGCACCTCAAATAATGTTATTGTAGAGTCATTTAAGTATGATTCGTCTTTTCTCAATGCATCATGATTACTGCTGTTGCTGTGCTAAAACAGTTCTGCTGTGCAAAACAATGTTTTTGCAGTTGACTGACTAATTTCACTGTAATCATCATGGCCCTATATATATATATATTATATATATAATAAATAAACAGATGTAAATAGCTTTTGTCATTCATCATGGCTTGCTTCTTTTTTCTCATCCATAGATCTGATCTTCTCCTGGATCTTTAACGAGTACCCGTCATTTGTGAACCAGGACACGCGTCGCTTCATCTCACAGGAGACGGGGAACCTTTACATCGCTAAGGTGGAATCGTCTGACGTGGGCAACTACACTTGTGTTGTGACAAACACTGTCACAAATACACGGGTTCAAGGTCCGCCCACTCCGCTTGTGCTCCGTAACGACGGTGAGCTCTGCTCAATGGAACGACTCACTGACTCACTAACATGTAATGTAGACAGAGCACATTAACCCTCTCCCCCAAAGGTCATGTTACATGTTGCATTTACCTTTTACGAAAGATAATGTGACTCATTTATCTATCATGTGTTCATCCTTCATCCTTTTCTAAGTTGTTGTTGGCTAATTTGTGATGCACTACAATTAACATTGGCTCAGTCCTGTTGATCATGGTCAGTGAGAGAGCTCAATTTTGATGAGACGGATGGTCTATGTCACTGGTTTTCAAAAACTGATAGTCCAGCCCTCACATAAAGCTGCTCTGAAGAAGCCCCCTAACACCTCTTACTTTACTTATTCATGGACATTCATGCAGTGGTTGATCACAGTTAGATCAGTTTCACACACACAAACTCACCCATACATATATGTGTGTGTGTGTATACACACACACACACACACACATATATATATATATATATATACATATATATATATATATACATACATACAAATACATATAAATATGTACTCATATGAAAACCCACACTGAGAAACAATATTGTTGGGTCACTGCGATGAGTTTGTACTTTATTTGGACTCAAGCGTACATTTGAAACAAAAAGACCAGGTTTTGTACCCCAAAGTAGGATAACAAGGTTTTCAGGAATATAAATGAATTCAAAGGTTAATTGTCCCTTCCTTGTCTAAATTTAGTATGTCCTTTAACATGCGATTCAGATGCCTTTGTCTGGCCTTTTCAAGACCCAGAGGAAAGGTCATCATCACCAAGTAATCTAAGCTAAATTCAGCATCCATTTTAGTAGTCTAATCCTCACCATATAAAATGTTGTGCAGGAAGTAGAAATGAAGTGTTCAAACACTGTTCTCATGAAAGAGCCTTTGTTTTCTTGTTTATTGTTTATTTCTTGTTTATTTAATGTTTATTACCCTGTATTTGAAGAATTTGAATCATTATGTCATGGGTGACACTGCTAATGTCTTATTTTAATACCAATTTGATTAATAAATCATGAACCATTACTGTGATAATGTTATGGCAGATATTTATAATATTTTTATCATCAGGTATGTTAATGTCATAAACTCTTTCATTTTTCAAATTTAACATTTTAACTGAAATATTGTTCAAGGCAAATCCTGACGGAGTCGAAGATATGGAATTACCGTCTTTGATTGACTATGGAAGACATGTATTTCATGCTTTTCTTCCAGTGTTACAGGGGTATACCAGATTTGGAATGAGTCATTTTAATTGTACTCGGAAATGCGACTTTTAATACAAATGACTTAGATGGTAAATATTTGATTTGTAATTCTGGGTCTTCAATCAATATGTTCTTCCTTCTTTCAATGATGGTCCCATTTATATTGATATTCAATCTGTTGAGCACAAATGCATCATCTGAACAACATATAAACTAGAATTCCTAATCCAACCCCTTTAGCCATCACAGACACTCATTATTCAGAGCAGCGATGGAGACAAAATATGAGGAGATCTGTGGTGGAAGATTATAGCAATGCATATGCAGATTTAGAATCTCTAATGTCTCGTCGAATGATGTTTCTGTTTGCTTACATTCAAAGTGTGATAATATATTTCTGACATAAGCTAGACTTTAAAGGTTTTATTGGTACCACTTGCGTTGGAAGTTTAACATTAATATGTTCCCTAAAAGAGACAATAATTTGAATTCAAGTAGTGCAAGTAAAAATCAGCAAAGAAATTGCGAAAAAAAATAAAATAAAATAAAATCAGCAACAAATCCCCAGGAAATCCTCAAAATTAATTGGGAAATCACAGACCAAAATGTTTTAAATGGCAGAACTGTATTTTCCCTTTTTTGGAATGAAACATTAGAGGTAAGATAAGTTACATTATGGCATTTCATCCAAGCATTCAAAATAAAAATTTTGTTTGCTGCAACTTGGTATCTGACAGAAAACAAATGGTAGATATATGCAGTGTTAACTTCAAAGCGTCCAGTATTTGGACAGATGCAAATGGCACTGAAGGATGCAAACATACACGTTGTCATTGAAACCATGAAGGAATTGAAAGCTTGATGATTCTGTTAAAAACAAACAGATATACAATTTCAGTATTATAAAGCACTGGGTTCAATTGACTGCATTCCTCCGCTCAATTATTTATTTATGTCTTTGTTAATCCATTTGTTTATCTTTTTGTATATTTTATTTTCATGAGCCAGTCAAGAACACTTTTGCCCTTTCTGCTTCTTTTCTTTTTCATTACCTATTTATTTTACCGAGATAGTGCTACTTGCAGAAAGCATCAAACCCACCTCCTGGTCACAGACACTCAGGTAGAGGCTGCATTAAGCACGTGTCCCCTACAAAAGGTTACGGTATGAGACAATTACCCATCCACTTCCACCTGTCTACTTGAACACGGCTGATAGCACAGTGGTTACATCCCCATATGAGACAGTTGTGATAAGGATCTGAATTAGCTTTCACAGTCACTCAGGGAACCATACTGATAACATGCGCCTTGCCAAATCAACAAGACAAAATTGGCCTGTTTCCTCCATTTCTAAAGCTATTTGTGCAACACAGCCTTGAATTACGGCAATGGAAGGTGAAAAAAAAAAAGATACTTTCACATTGGAGAGGAGAGTGAAATACAGTGATTGTACAGTCAGATTCAAAGCTGGCAGATGCTGGAAAAATGAAAGTGTAGCCAATTACACATAAATAAATGTAATTGGAATGCAAGGTTGAAATAACACAAGGGCTGATTTGTGAATTTGCCTCTTTGTGAAGATTTCTTTAAAATTTTTAGCCGGCACTGCTGCAATATTCTAATCCAGAGGTGACAATGAGCAGGGTGCTCAGTAGACACAGTGACACCCAGGGGGATTTATGGACCCATTTTCTGGTTCATAGCTGTTAGCACTACAAGCAGACAAAACTCATCTGGATGTAAAAGCTCAAATCACCCATGATTATTTTTTCTCCCTTTTGTGTTTGTTCACCCCCACCATTCACCATCAATGTGCTGCTTGTCCACTAGAGACCTGTTTTTGGTTTCTTTTCTCATCATTTTCAGCTGAAGAGCTCTCTGTGAGAATTGCATAGCAGAAGTTTTCAGCTCATAGTAAACAAAGGCTGCACAGGCTTTTAAGCGAGGCAGATTTGTTTATTTTTTCTCCTGTCATGTGTAAACTTAAAATAATATGTTCCCTCTTGTAACACCGGCGTGTTTCTCTCAGGTGTGATGGGTGAATATGAGCCAAAGATCGAAGTCCAATTTCCAGAGGTGGTTCACGTTGCCAAAGGATCCACAGTGAAGCTGGAATGTTTTGCTCTGGGAAAGTAAGTAACCTGCTCTTACATCACTCTCAGACTCAACCGCACAGAAGAAGAAAGAATTTGTACTTGAAATGAGCTCGGATATATTTTCATGTATTTCACCCCTTGGCTGCAATCCTCATGTGCTTCAAGCCCAGGCTGAGAATTTGAGAGATTAGACAGCACGTGTTGCAGCGCAGGAGTTAAAATATAAGGGTGTGTAACCGAGTGTAATGAAGCCCGGACAAGGTAATGAGTCTGAGGTAATTCTTGCAGTTTTACGTTCACTAGGGAACGAAAGCTCTTCTAAGCCCCTTAAACCTTTTGTAAGAAAATAATGGTCCTGTGACCTAGGAAACTTTGATCTTTAAAATGCCAGGGTAAAGCCTTAAATGAGCCGCTGCTGTCTGTGCCTGCATTTTAAGTATTTTCATGAATTTATTGAAGGTTAATGTAAGCGTCTTGTCCCCTTCATCGTCTGAATTAAGCAGAATTGGAGGCATTAAATATGAAATGCTGAGGTACCTTGTAATTGTTAGGATAGCATGTGTAGAGATGATGGTGCACTGTGCAAGAAGGAAAAAAAAGCTTTTACTCAAATCGTATTATCCTTCAAAAAAAAAACTGAATTGCTTAACAGACTGGATAAAGGAGCTTACTTTCAAGCCGATAATTTTATTTTAGAAAGAACAGTAAATTTGTGTCAGTAAATAATTAAGTGAATTATTCAGCTTATTTAACCTGATGTCCTCTAAAATAAGAAATATATTTTTCTCCAATAAGGGCAGAAAAACTATATGTCAGGATAGTGAAGAAAATATATGAATAATTTTTTTGAAAGGTGAGATCAGAGATGATGTCCAACATGTCGGTGAAAATGAAATTACATTGAAGATGAATAACCAGTTTCTTTTTTATGAAAAGCCTCAAATGACCTTTCGGAGATCATGTTATTTGTCTCGTATAATATAAGGCTGACCTGAAGAGAATATCATAAGTTTGCCGTCTTGTCCCACCAGCCCAGTACCCTCTATAAATTGGAGAAGAGTGAATGGCGTCGCCTTCCCGAGAAAAGTGGATATGAGAAAAGCAAGCGGTGTCTTGGAAATACCGTATTTTCAGCAGGAGGATGCTGGCACGTACGAGTGCGTGGCTGAGAACTCAAGGGGAATGAACACGGTGAAAGGAAAGCTCTCCTTCTACGGTAGGTGAAGCTGCCATGCATGAAAATTTGACCGGCATGAACCACGTCTAATGTCAGACTGAACAAGAAGAAAAGGCAGACTGGTGCAGGAACATGAGAGGGGAGGTTCATTTTAACGGCGCATCAAAATGATTAAAGGCTGTCAACTATGATGCCTTTAATATTTTGATCCAGATTAAAAGAGTGACTGGATGAGGCCGAGCCCTTGCACACGACCTTGTTGGTGAGCCTTGTGTTGGCTTCCACCAGATGGCAACATGATTGACATCCAACTCCTCTGGAGATCAAAGCAATTAAATGTACTATACATAGAGTAGTGGCACATATGTCAGGGACATAATCTGCCCTGAGCATCTGGACCCGCAGGAAGGGGGTCAGCGGAGCTTCCTATTGTTTGGGTCCATTCATACTGAAGCACTCACTTTCTAAGATGCGCTGTTGTGTACTGCTCAAAGACTGTGAGAATACATAGTTAAAATTCCAAATCCAAGCATCTAGCAACAAAAAAGTGCAGAATGGCAATTAGAACACAACTAAAAGCCATAATAGATGCTCTTGAAATTATGAAACAAATGTACCCAACCTGGCTGCAATTCAGTTAAATCCTACCAAAATTGGTTTTAGATGTTTGTAAGCAGTTTGCCGTTTTGCCAGTTTGCGGTTTACTTCATGGGATTTTGCCATTTGTTACAGTGAAAGAACCATGGGAACATGACTTTGACCCCTCAAAAAGCACAGTTTTACCGAGCTACCAAAGTACTACAAAACACTTACTGGCCTTCACTTAAGTTCCGACTGAAAAATCCTTCCAGCCTAATTTAAAAGTCTTTGTTACAGTATATAATGATTGTGGTGTGAGTGTAGGAAGTGGGTTTTGACACACATCTGCAAAGCACAGATTCTAGAGATGGAAGAGACTGTCTATTTTTTTTCTAAATGTTCTTTCTTTGTTTAATCCAAGACACCTGACTAATAATACAAGCCTCAACACCTCTCTAAGTCTTTGTTTTTTGTTTTTTTTGTCCATTCAAACTGCTGAAATGCAGTCGGTTCAATACTGCACACTAAGTCCTACTTGGTAAGGTTTTTTTTTTTTTTGCTCAAAAGGCAGGTAACAAAAACGTTATTGTTGAAAAACAGCATGCAACATAAAATTAATTGATATCTGAGTGAGTAATAATTCTCCCACAATACAATGCTTGCTGGAAACTGTAAAAGCTATTTACGCTTTCAAAACATCAATTGCAGTGGTGAAAGAGCTCCAGAAAAAGAATGGTTCAACAAGCAAACACTTTTTTCTTGGGAAAGACAAAAATGTTACCTATAAATATTAAAAGAAAATTGAAGAAAGGAAGCCTCTTTTTGAGATACGGGTTATTGGCAGGAACACTTAGTAGTTATGATGGTGTCTGATAGTTCAGGGGCTTTATAATATCCTTATAGTATGAAAAGATTATGTTCAATCCTATTAAAAGGCCCATATAGATGATGAGCCTGCAGGGTAACCCCTTTATTAGTTTAAAATATGTTGCTGTTTACCAGCCTTTTCTTTCAGTGACTGAAGGTCATACATTTATGGATAAAGGCAATGCAGTGCTAAAGCTGGGGTACTGATAACTAAATTGTGATGTAAATTATGATTGTGAACTATTGAAATTGCACATTCCATCATTTTGCTGTTGATATTCTAGATTATTACTGTTCTTCTTTTTTTACATTCATTAATTTATTTTGTGTAATTGAAAATTATTCAATAAAATTAGCCATTTAATTTCCAAATTGTGTTGTGAATGTTGGTAAATAATTGTTATTGCAGTAGTTAGCACTTCGGCCTCACAGCACAAAGCACCCTGATTCAAATCCAACAAGGGTACCTTTCCATGTTGTCTGCATGTTCTCCCCATGTCTGTATGGGTTTCATCCGTGTTCTCTGGTTTCTTCCCAAAGTCCAAAAACACGCAGCAGGTTAATTTAAAAAAAAAAATTGGGAAAATTGCCCTGAATGTGAATGTCTGTCTGTATATGTGGCCCTGCAATTGACTGACAACCAATCCAGGGTGTACCCCACCTCTCGCCCGATGACAGCTGGGATGGGCTCCAGCATCCCCTGCGGCCCCGAGTGTAGGATAAGCGGATGATGGACTGATGGATGGATCTGGGCATCATGATATTAATTGATGTATTTCCATTGCCTTTTTTCTAAAAGATTTATTCCAGGAGAGCACTTCCTAAAACTGAAACATTTTCTTCCCTCCTTGAGCAATCCTTCTAGCCCTCCCCTCAGTCCCCAGATCTACCAACGTTCTGCTGTGTCAGCTGTCAGCAAATACTCATTTGGAGTATTAAAGAATTTTACCATCAAAATCCCTGGAAGTTCTCAGCTTCATTCAGTCTCGCCACTCGGGATCCAACAAGGCTTCATTTGTCCTCCTTAGCAGCAGGTCCTCTCCTGTTCTCTCTGCCTGGCTGTCGGCACCCAGGTGATAAAAATCACTGATCTTATCTCCGTTGAATAAGCCTTTGAAACATTCGTCAGCAGTGTGCCAATGGTGAAATCAATAAGGATATCTCTTGTACATCCAAATCAGCTATAGTGGGAGAGAGCAGGCCTTATGTTGTACAGAAAGAAATGAAAGACGGACATTGTGTTGGTCATTATTAAACCACGCTGACTGATATTAAACCAATGTTACATGCAAAATTTATGTTTGAACATATGCAAGTCAATTGAATTATTTTCGTCCTCCTTCGATTTCAATAAACTACAAAGTGACATCCACAACAAAGAATTTTCAAATGTAAAGCCAGAGAATTGTCATCACATCTGAGTTTGACTTTCTAAGATATTTTCTATAACCAACCAGTTAAGTCATTTTGTTATGTTGAGCTTCATATATATATATATATATATATATACCATGTTATATACGGTTATATAACATACTTATCAAGCTCAATATAACAAAATATATAAACATATATATGGCAATTCAGCCTCACAGCACGAAGGACCCTGGTTCAGTTGCGACAAGGAGAGCTTTCTGTGTGGAGTTTGCATGTTCTCCCAGTGTCTGCAACCTCCTGGTTCTTAGGTTTCTTCCCAAATTCCAAAAACATGCAGCGGGTTAATTGGAAAAAAATTGGGAAAATTTCCTCGAATGAGTGAGTGAGTGAGTGAATGTTGTCTGTCTGTTTGTCCATGGCCCTGCGATTGAATGGCGACCAGTCCAGCGTCAGACAGCTGGCCCCCACAACCCTGAGTGCAGGATTAGCGGCAGAAGATGGATGGATATATAATTGTATGTGTGTTTATATACATAATCTTCCTCTAGGGATTCCAAGCTCAGCGTCAGTTTAATGAATGAATATTTCCTTTAATCGTCCCACAGTGCGGAAATTTCAAGACAAAGGAGAAAGCAGAACAAGGACAACAATGGGGGAGAAGGGGAAAAAACTCCCAAACAAGGTTCCTGTATTGGTCACAGTGTGGGATAAAGAAAAAAAACCCTAAGCACATAAGCAACAATATAAAACATTACAAATAAAAGACATTACAACAGTACTCGAAGACTTGCATGTGGGGGCGGGGGGTTCATGTGGACTTTTATATGATGCTCGACAACGACGAGAAGGAGAGAGGTGGGAGCCAGGAAGGCATTGAGTTGAGGGTGTGTGTGTGTTGTGTCTTCATGTGTGTGTGTGTGTGTGTGTGTGTGTGTGTGTGCGTGTGTGTGTGTGTGTGTTTGAGCCCGAAGACTTAAACCTCCATTCAGTCCTGCACAATAGTCTCTACCGCCCGATGACGTATGACGATACAGTGATACTGAGACGAAGTTTGCAGGTGGAGAGGAGTGGTGGGTGGTGGGATGGGGGGGCATGTTGGAGTGTGGAGAGATACCAGCCTTCCAAGGCTGGCGTTAGGGAGCCAATGAAGGTAACAATTGCTTTGGGTTCAGTCCAACACTGTAATTTTCCGTCTGCCTTAAGTCTTTCTGGTTCTCTCAGTAGCATCCAATTGTCCGAATCAGGTGGTTAGTTTCCGTCGAGCCAAGCTGTCAACTTAACCAAGTTGGCATCCTTGACAAACATTCATCCTGTCTACAACAGTGCTTACTTATCATTTGTTTATCAATATATTTACAACCCCATCTCCATGCATGTCCAAACCATCTCAGCAGTTTGGCCTCCCTAACGTTATCTCCAATTCCTGATCCATTCTCTTTTCTCCCAAAGAGAACCTCAACATTTTCATTTTTGCCTTGGTTCTTACATTTTTTCTGAACACCACTTTCTCTAAACCATACAACATAGCTGGTCTCACTACCTTCTTGTACACCTTACCGTTAATTCTGGCTGATACTCTTTCATTGCATATAACACCTGACACCTTTACCCACCCGTTTCAATGTGCATGTCTTATCCACACTCTCCATTGCTCTAGACTGTTAACCCTACGTACTTTAAATACCCCTCTTTTATCTGTACTTCCTGTTACCTCACTGGGGTCCCCCTCATTCACATATGTATTCTGTCTTGCTTCGCTCAACCTCAGTCTCTCTACATGGCATACCTCCACCTCTCTAAAGGATCTTCTACCTGTTGCCTGCTCCCACCACAGATCACAATGTCATCTGCAAACAGTACATAGTGATTCCCATCTAACCTCATCTGTCAGCTTGACCAACACCATTGAAAACAAAAGGGTCTGAGACCTGATCCTTAATGTAGTTCAACACCTTACAATTCTTATAGCTCTCATCAATGCCCTGTAATACTCTGAATTATGTCTCTGAACCCCCGTCTTCTTTTACTCTTATATGTATGAAACTTTTTATATAAAGGGTCTTTTGGGACCAAAAGAATCTTAACACAAAGGTTTACATATGTTATATCACTTGACGGAAATATTTCTTCTATGTACTCAGACGTACATTTAAAGGAAAGTGCATGTTTCACTTTTACACTGAAGATGACAAGAGCTCACTCCCTGCTCAAGTTAACTGTTAATGACCTCAGCCAGCCTGATGCCGCATCCATGGTATCCAGAGAGATCTCAGAGACCTACAGCAGAACAATCACACTTATCTCTTTGTTACAAGGTGTATTTTGATGCAGTGACTATGCACGACTCCAACAAAAATACACAGCACTGCTTGTACCCCCTTTCTGCATTGCCTTTTATCCTTTGACAACTACATATAAGCACACATCATCATGCAGAGACTGTATGGGAACACATTCTCCACTGTTGATTTACTGGTTGCTCCTGTGAAAAACAGCGTATAGCAGCAGCCAATTAGAGCGGGATTTGTTCTGTTGCTAAACAGCCCCCTCAGAGGTCAGTCCTTGAGAGTGACAGCAGCTGAGGTGTGTGGAATAGAAAAGTGCAGTCAGCCATTACTCTCATCCTGCCACTGGCCTCCTGTGATATAGGATGATTGTATCTTGACCCAGACATTATCCAGAATGTGCACAAAACTGTACCAAGTTTTATGTCACCTCTCTTTTTGTTTAATCATTAACTAGCCTTGAGTTACTTGCATGACAGTGAGAGGCAATTCTCCTCCCGTATAATTAAACCATCATTTACTTAAATTGTATTGGAGGGATTTTATGGCACAAGCAGCCCTACTAATGTACTTGGTTCTAGTTTTCATCACTTTCCCTCCAGTGTTGGCTTACAAGGGAAAGAGAGGAAAATCAGAAAAAGTAAGAGTTCAGTTATATGTCATTTTAAACTAGGGGTTATGAATAATTGACTCACATGTAAAAGAAATGGAAATAGATACCGTACTGACGATCATATGACTATAGTTAGTGAGTCCAAATTCAAGAGGAAACCGGACAAATGTGGATCAACACATGATCCTATCTGTAGTTGAGTTTAATTATTTTCTTAACTCCCACTACTGTTTTGAAAAATAGTTGTCAGAAAAAAAATGATCATGCCTTATACAACTGCCACTTGGAACCAGAAATAAAAGATAATTAATGTCTAAATTCTGTATACAAAAATTATGTATAAAAAGCACCTGGTCACCATGTGACCAGCCATAAAAGAGTATTACTTGGCTTGTAGAGGCTGAGAAATAGCTAGCAGGTGCCAAGACATGGGTAACAGATGTTAGGAAATAGGATAAAACTCCTGAGATGACTCATACTCCTTTCAACGGGGTCCCAGTTACTTACATAACAAGTACTGAGCAGAAAGCTCTACAGAAAGAAAAAAAATTAATCATAACAAAACAGTAAAATTGTCTTTAAGGAAAACAGTAATTGTGTCGTTGCTACAAACAAAAAAAAAATCCACAATTGAATATATATTTTCCCACTATTACTTATTATTTTGCCTCTTATCAAATGCCTAATCTTAGTCATGATTTATCAGCATAGTATTTGGTAGAATATTAAGATAAAGTGTCCTTTATTTCATACTGTTTCTCGAAACTATTTAAAATATTTGTCTTGGCAGTTCCAGACAACAATACAATAAAAAGCATTGTATACAATGCAATACAGCATACAATACAAAGGATTCTAATTCAATATGCATCCCTTATTTTTTTTAGTTACACAGGAAAGAGGACAAATAACTGATATGGTTTTGAAAACGTACAAAATAAATGAAAGATGACAATGGATATAGATTTTACTTCCTAGAAACCTTGAAAACTAATTGCAATACAGAGGGAAAACATTAATCAGAATTCTAATTCAATCTATTCAACAAAAACATGTGTTATATTTCTTAAAGCTTACAATAAATGAATTCATAATAATTTCTCATTTTAATGGCTTTTTGGCTCCTCCTATTAATGGATTTTTTCCTCTGCCAAAATGATATTATTTCATCCCAGCCATTCTGCTTGACTCGTATGAATGAATATTAAGTTTCACAATTCTGCTCTCAGATGAGAAACTCTTAAGGTGTATCTCAAAACAGCTGTCTGTGAAACTCAAAGATTAAAAGCCTTCACAGATAAGATTTTACCTGAATGACTTTATTCAGCCTGCTTCTCTCTTTGTTCATCTCCATTTTGGCAGCTGCGTTTTCACAGGACATTGTTAGGAGAGAATTGAATCAACCAGAGGAGTGTAAATAGAAAAAAGGATATAAATTCCCAGAGAAAATCATGCTGTTAATAATATGTCATTTTGTTGAACTGCATATTAATTTTAACACAAAAAAATCAGTCCGATTTACTTACTTGTTTATTGCTCATCCCTAGCTCCTCCTCATCTAATTGAGAAACCTCAAGATATCCAGAAGTTGATTGACGACTCACTGGTGTGGGAATGTAAAGCTACAGGGAAACCCAGTCCTTCTTACAGATGGATGAAAAATGGGGAGAGCCTGGATTCCTCTGAGGTGAGACCTGCCATCCATCCCAGCTTGTCTGTCCGGCTATTTTGCTTAAAAGGTTACATTGTCCATAACAGGTTTGGCACATGTGATTCTAGCAAAGTTAAAAAAGAAAAAAACAAAAACAAAAACAGAGGAATCGTGCACTGACAAAACTAGTTGTACTGACTAATTACTCAGCATTATCTTTGCTCTAATTACAGAAGTCCTTCCTCTGTGGTAGTATATAACATCTGCAAAGCTATTTCCAGCAAGAAAATGCTCTGCTAAGATACTTAGCAGGCTGCATTAGTATTTCATGCAAGTCCAAGAACAGTGAAAAGAAAATGAGAGCAACTCTAATCGTCAGTTGAATCGCTTTGCTACTGAAGAAACTTTCTGGTATTAATCCTGTGCCGCCAATAAGGAAAAAGTACAATTTTCTATATAAATACTGTATACCCTCTTTTCATTTGAGCTCCTTACCCCATCTGAATTCCAATTAGGGGTTCTTTGATGAGAGATGAGCCCATCTTTCTACAGCCAGCTTTCTTTAAATGGTATCACAGTACAAAGATATGCCTTCATATTGCCTCATTGTATCAGAACATTCGCTTTCATATTGCAGCCTCAAAACAGGCTCTTTGGAGAGAATATGTTTGGCGCTAAGGTGTACCATACCCCTGATAACCAGACAAGCTCATGTTAATTTGCTGGTGAAAAACAGACCAGAGGATATCCATCAAGACCAGAATAGTATGCATGTTTTTAGAATTAACCCAGTCTGTTCTTTTTTCAACACCAGAGAAACACATGCACCCGATATCATATCAACAATCTGTTTACGAGCCAACAAGTCATTTTATCGAGATTTGGAATAAAAAATTCTGGTGTGATTTTGCTTTCAAAATTTAACCATCCATCTGTGTTTTTAAATTGATTTTCCCCATGTTTTGTTTGCTTTTGTTTTTTCATATTTGCTTGTGGGCAGCAGTGTGGCAAAGTGGCTACTGCCTCACAGCAAGAAGGTCCCTAGTTCGGGCTTTTGTGTGTGGAGTTCCCATGTTCTTCATGTGTTTGTCCTACGGTCCAAAAACATAGCCCTTTAAAAATGCTTAGATGCATGGATGGTTGTATGTCTCTATATGTGGTCCTGTGATCGACTGGCAGCCACTAGGCTCCGGTGACCCCCTAACCCTGAGTGGTATTGATGCAGTCGAGATAATGAAATTGTGTGTGTGTGTGTGTGTGTGTGTGTGTGTGTGTGTGTTTGTAATTTGGTAATTTGTTAATTGTAGATAAAAGCAGTACTCCCATTTTATACTTGTTTTGATGAGTTATCCGTTCATGTGACTTCAAACCCATAATCCTCGAGTTTTAGCCTCAAGAAAGCAGAGTTTGAAGTGGACCATCAGTGCAATATTTACTGCACACTAGCATATATCCTAATCCACATTATATATGCACTGTTTATAACCACCATCCTCAGTGAATGGAAAAACATTCTTTTTGAGCATTTATCTGGTGTGGTAGTTGATTTACTATAGTTTGCAATGGCAAATTGTACCATAGCATTTCTAGCATCTGTTCAGTTTATTGTATCCACATATTAACCAGCATTGTTTTAGATATTGACATATGACTGTTTTGTTATCCTGTTATCCATGGAGAGTCATCCGGGTCATGAGAAATCCTTGAAAAAAATTTATTGTGGGAACTGGAGTTGATTTCTTCTCTTGAGGACATTTCACCTCTCCTTCAAGAGGGTTCTTCACTTCTGACGCTGGAGTAGCGGCCAAAGCGGAGCAACCCAGACTTCCCTCAACCTAAGCAATTTAATAATAATTTACCCTTAATTTAACCCATCATGGATAAACCACGAGCAGTAGACATTGTCCACGAGCACCAGAGGAGCAATGTCTTGTTCAACAACACTTCAACACACTAGGAGGGGAATCAAACCAGGAATGTTCGGTTCAAAGATGATTGCACTACCTCCTGCGCCACGCCGCCCCCAACTTCAGCCACCTCTTCCAGGGGAATACTGAGGTGTTGAACCTGAGACCTGGGATCTCACTTTCAATCACTACCTGCTGCTCATGACCAAGTTAGTGTGGGAATGTAGATCTACCATGAAATGAAGAGCCTCGCCTTTTGGTTCAGCTCCCTCTTGACAGACTGATGCAGATCATCACTGTGCAGATTTGCCATTCTGTTTCCCCTTCCATTTCTCTCTTACTTGTTAACAAGACCCTGAGATAATTGAACTATTTCTTTTGGGGTAGGAGCTCATGCCCAATCTGGAGATGGCACTCTACCTTTACCCAGCTTAAGACCATGGCTTCAGTTTTGGAGGTGCTGATTCTCACCCCAGCCTTTTCATATTTGTTTGTGAATTGCTCCAATGAGTAGTGGAGATCACAGTGGATGACGCCAACTGGACCACATCATCTGCAAAAAGCAGAGACCTAATCCTGAGGCCACTTAACCGGACTCTGTCAACACATCGGCTGCACCTAAAAATTCTATCCATAAAGGTTATGAAAATAATCAATGACGAAGTGCAGCCTTCAGGCTTTCTCTCCAGAGTACTGTACTTCTTGAGAGAGAGGCTAAAGAGTGCAGCCCCTCTGTAGTTGGAATAGACCCTCCCATCTCCCTTTTAAAATAGGGGGATCACCACCTCAGTGTGCCATTCCAGAGGTACAGGTGCGGATGTCCATATGATGTTGCAGTGGGTGTGTCACCCAGGACAGCCACAAAACATCCAGTCTTGAGGAACTCAGGGTAGATCTCATCTATCCCCAGGGCCCTGCGGTGAGACGGTGAGACTGAGGAGGTGTTTGAAGTATCCCACAACATCTTGAGTTGATGTCAGCAGCACACCATCCCCAATGTACACAGTGTTTACGCCGCACTGCTGCCCCCCCAAGCCTCCAGATGATGGACCAGAATCTCCTTGAAGCTGTCCGTAATTCATTGTCCATGGCCTTACCGAACTCCGCCTGTGCCTGAGTTTTTGCCTCAGTAACCATCAAAACCGTAAACTGCGAGTAGCCTCTGGAGCCCCACAGACCCCAAATTCCCATCTTGACTCCATCTTGACGCCATCCCTCACTGTTGGTGTTCGCCAATGGGTTCGGAGGTCACCGCTTCCACAGGTACGGACCACCCTATAACCACGGCTCCAGCCTCAATAATGGAGAAACAGAACATGGCCCATGTGGACTCCCCCAGGATTTGGCTGAAGTTCTACCAGAGCTGGGAATTGACAGGGAACTCTGCCAGACGTTCCCAACAGGCCTTTAGAAAATGCATGAATGTATTTATTTATCTTTTACATTTTTAATTTCGGAATGAAGAAAGTACTTTAAGAAGAGTAGAATCCAGGCAGTCAGTCAGCAGAATATGAGGATGTATATATTCAGAAATCATGGGTGAGAGGATTAATCAGGAAAGGTTTTGCATTGTCTGAAATGCCACCATTAAGCACACTAGAATAATTAGCAGAAGAGGGAAAGGTCAAGGGTGTTGTGGAGTTTGTTGTTTATTACAGTGAACAGTCAACAGACCTTTGCATTGCTGAAATACCATGGACATATTGTTGCTGGCGGTTTTCTGACTTGGAGGAATGGAAAAGAAGTTATTACAACTTGATATATTTGTATTCAATAATTTAGTGTCAGTCATCATGAATATTTGAAACCCAACTCTTTTTCATTGAAATAAAACCTGCCGTATAATCAAGTAATTCACATTTAGTGCTCACGCATTATGTGGCTGGTGGTCTTTCCATTGATGGTCAAACCTCCTTCTTAAAAATGTGGAAATAGCGATATTATCTTAGGATGTTCGTCTGTGTCTATACTCACCTTGAGTTTCACTGTCTGCTGCTTTATTGACCAGCTGCACGATTGAGGGACTGTACAACTAAAGGAATCAGAGCATTTAGAGGGGAATGCGGTCATCATATATATGACTTTAGAAAACCCTATTGAGGCATCAAAAGTAGTTTTTGCCCCAATAACCGTAATGCATGAAATGGTTCTTAGAATATCCTTCTCTTCTCAGGAATACAAGTGAAGTAAGCAAGCTGATGTATTGTTTAGCTCAATCCGTGCACAGATTTTTGCTCAGGTATATACAGGAGATGATTCAAATATCTGGGAACAAATTAGATTTTTTGTGCCAGTTCTACTCATGTGAGCACAACATGTTTCTTGTGGTTAAGCTCCATGGTGTACTTCTAATCCATTGTTTCATCCAAGCTATGAGATTTAACTTCTGTCACCCATATTTTTTTCGTATAAAAATATAGAAATATCTAAAGACAAATATTGTGCTACTTTCCTTCACATCTGTTCAACACAGGTATGATTATCTAAAATAAAAATTGACCTGTTTATTCCATTCCAGCCCATCCTTATTAAGTTAGAAAGATTATCTCATATTTAAAATATGACATGATAATGCATATGACATTATAGTAAGAATACTCCTTGATTACAGAAACAAACTGATATTGTCCTCCGAGCTAGTTTTTTAAGAAAATAGTATATTGGTAATATAACCCATGTCAAGTTAAGGTGTCTTATTCTGTGTGCTGCTCCACATTACCAGGTCACTACTGCAACTGAGTTTCCCTTCACGCCCCATATCTTTTCTAACTTTTCCTTGAGGTCCTGGCATGTCTCCATCTTCTCTTACTCTTTCTTCCTGATGTCGCTGTCCTATGGGATTCCTACATTCTCCACTTTGGCTGCATTAGTGCTTTTTATCCACCACCACTTTGTCTGGTCTGTGCACCATCACCAGTTGCCTTTCTTGAACTGGAAGTCCGACAGGACCTTGGCTTGGTTGTTCTGATTCCCCTTTGGGGAGACTCTGTAAAGATGTTCTGATTTGGGATGCCAGCCGCATCCCAAATATATATATATATGTGGAATTGCTTTTTCTAACTGCATAAGGTTTAGATGGTACATGTAAATCCCTCCAAAGAAAAAACATAAATAAATAGATAAATAAAATCCATATTTGAGTCTATGTTATGCTTAATATATATCATGATGGGAGGATTTTCCTTACAATGACAGATATATACCATCACTTGCATCCCTGTATCCCTTGCCAGTGGGAGTATTCTTCCCTACATTATGGAAATTACAATATCCTGCTCAAACATAGGATTAGTTGGAGCTCCTTCAGTGACTACATTCTCTATTTTCATTTGACTGTATCTTAATCCTCTCATGTCCAGACTCTCCGATACCCCATAAGAACAGGTCCGTTGACAGTACAGTTGAGCCGAGAGAAAACATTGTGTCTGAAAGGAATCAGGAGGGCCAAAACTTCACAATTCTGCAAGAAGATGTATTAAAAATGTATCGTTAAGAAACTGAAAGAGAACCGGAATATTAGAGAGAGATTCATATTTTGTCAAGTAAATGTTCAACAGATACACTGATTGTACTGGGTTTTTAGTTAATCAGGCTGCCACCATTTTTAATAAAGATCTAAATTTGATGGTTTGGCAACAATAGAGACATCCCAATGAATAAGACATAACAGATTAAGAGGAGTGGCAGTATGGCCATATACACAGCACTTAGTATGTATAGGGTATACCTATCAGAAAAGCAATTTTCACAATGCAGCATACCCTCAGATGTCATGATAGTCCTACCGTTCTTCTTATCCCCTCCTCCAGCTGAAGGGGAAACAAGCCCTGTGGTGCAGTTGGAGATATAAATAGGGCATCGTTTTATTTCACTCTCATAAACATGCAGATTGATTAGGGTCATTTTCTGCTAGCCTGCCTCCATCCACCCAAGCCTTTCCCTCCATTAGTGATGAAATCCTAGATTTATTGCCACGTCTGTTACTTCCAGACCATAATTCACGGGCCTCTGGCTGTTTTTATGTAGATGAGCACTGGGAGCAAGGTATATTAAAGACATGCGTCTATGTCCACAGGATCGCATACAGGTGGGAAATGGGGCATTGTCAATAAGTCGTCTGACCCTGGCAGACACAGGAATGTACCAGTGTGTGGCCGGGAACAAGCATGGCGAGGTCTACTCCAACACTGAGCTACGAGTTATAGGTAAGGCATTTGTCACACGGGCTCAGTAACTTTGCTTTGGTTTTCAATTTTTCTCCAGTGTTCCTCTGGTCAATAGCACCGGATGACCTATGGCCTTGTTCTTATTTGCCACTAATTGAAAACCATTAATTATAAAATGAATGCTCCCATTTGACAGTGATGTATACCTGTGCTGCTCTGCTCACAAGTCTCACACATCTGCCTTGTCAAGGCTGTCACTCTTTGTTGGCAGCAGCTCACATTCATTATTCTTCTCCGTACATTACCTCTTCCTGGTCATGCAGCTAATAACAATCAGGCACAAGAATATGGCACGATCAGCAAAGTTCACTGGTCAAACCCCCAAGGTGAATATTTGTGAATATATAAATACCATATACACACACACACACACACACACAGGCACACACATATATATTTATATATATTTATATAGATTATATATAGATTATCAATCACAAAAAGAAATAGGCTTATTAAGCCATTAGGCCAAAATATTTATTGATAGTTAAGTTAATTGATCTTATTGCTAAGTACATATTTATTAGAATTTGATTTATTTATTTATTAATTTATCTATTTATTTAATTACTTACTCATTTACTTATTTATTTACGCATCTATTAGAAACAAGACCAATGTACTTGAGAAGATCCAATTTAGTCCCAAATCCTCAATATGAAGTATCAGGACACAAACGACCATTGATGCATAAAGAGAACTGGATATCAATGAATGATTCTCACACATGTCTTTACTTGCAGCCTTCATTGCAGTAATAGCAAATTGTGTGAAAAAGAGTGTCCCAGCAGCCAATAAGATCTATAATGTGATAAAAATGAAGGTTCCCTTAATAGATTTATCATAGGTTCTTAGAATGTAATGATGAGCTTTGCTTTCACATTTCATCGCTTATAATATTGTTACATCAAGCTCTATGCATAACAGATAGGGATTTATATACACTGCTCAAAAAATAAAGGGAACACTAAAATAACACATCCTAGATCTGAATGAATTAAATCTTCTTCTTCCCTTCGGCTTTTCCTTAAGGGGTCAGCACAGCGAATCAACTGTCTCCATCTGAATGAATGAAATATTCTTATTAACCCTAGAACACTAACATTGAAATAAGTAATACCATCACTAACATTGGGTATATTTTACCCAATACAATATCCTGGATAAAATACAGTTTTCGTCAATTTATAGATTGGCCGATGGGAGAAGGGAAACAAACGTACAATTAATAACATCAGTGAGCAGCCTGAAGCTACCCAAGGACGCATAAAACTCAATGGCAACACAATGACAATCACATGACAAGAATTGTGTGGGTGAAAATCACTCAACGTTAGTGTTGTAGGGTTAAATACTTTATTCTTTACATAGTTGACTATGCTGACAACAAAATCACACAAAAATTGGCAATGAAAATCAAATTTAATAAACAATGGAGGTCTGGATTTGGAGTCACAGTCAAAATTAAAGTGGAAAAACAAACAACAGGCTGATCCAACTTTGATGTAATGCCCTTAAAACAAATCCAAATTAATCAGTTTTGGTTCCTAAGTGGACAGTTTGATTTCACAGAAATGTGATTGACTTGGAGTTACATTGTGTTGTTTAAGTGTTCCCTTTATTTTTTGAGCAGTATATACAGTATATATATATATATTCCTCCTTCATATGAGCAGTATATACAGTATATATCCATAGCCCTCTTAATTAAGACAGACGATTTTTAAAATCTCCATTCAGAAATGATTTCTTCTTTCATTGAAAAACGATTTTAACTGTACCTGTAAATCTGAATGGACAAGAAGGAATTGAATCGCCGTCACTGACCCACAGGGCAAATACCATGTGCTTGGCCTGTCTGATCTGTTTACCACACCAACCATCAACCATCACAACAACCCTGACTGAAATAATTTAAATTGGCAGCAAAGTAATGTATCTCTGTTGGGCTTGTAAATATCAGTGTGGTTCAGTGTGAGTCTTCATGGTAACTATTACTGTCAGACAGCAATCCCCATTTTCTCACCAAACTAAATAAATTAATTCTTTAAACCCCACAAATAAATGAAGCCCACCAAAGTAGGAATCCAATAATCCATGCAGGTAATACCCAACTTTTAAATGATCCCAGACTGTAAGGCAACATATTTATCAAGCCATTGAACTTATTTGATATGATTAATGACATTTCAATACATCATCCAATTCAATATGTCCAGACCATAGATGGTGTAAACCGGGCCATGACGAGTATGATATTACATGGGACAAACTATTAAAGATGAAGTAATAAAACAAAAAAACAGAAGTCTGTTGAAATGTAAAATGCTGAGTAAAGGTTGAATCAAGAATGCAAGGCCACAAGAAAAAACCTGAGAAAAAAATACATTGGGTAAAATAAGATATTTGAATATATTATGTCTGAATAAATTCTGTCTAATAACAAACAACATTTGTAAAATGTGAAATGTGCCAAGAGTGCTTTTCATCAAGTCACATGTTTAGATATACAGAAAGCTAACAATTTAATAAAAAAAAAACCACAGTGACCACAGAAAAAACAGTCCATATAAGCTGGCTCAACCACAACAGGCCATAGGTATGCCAGGGACGCCTTCAATTCACTCCAAAAATCATAGAATTATCCCCCCTGAGTAAAATCAACCTTGTGTTACAGAAAGATATACAACTTAAAATGAAAATGCTTATATTCACTATGCACTAATTCAGTTCCACAATACAGAATATACATTTTATAAGCTTCCCTGCCATTTAATGAGCTAATTTGAGAGTGGTATGAAATCATACCCCAGTAAATGCCATGGCACCTGTGTCAGTGGTTGTCTAGGTGAATCATTTATATTTATTGATGACGAGTTAAAAAAAACATTTTAGATCAAGTGATTAAATAAATAAATAGTATAGTTGGCTTCTTTCCAAAACCTGTCAGTGACAGTTTTCTTTTTAATTGGATACTTGTACACTAATCAGTGCATAGCAGAATTAGCATGTAGCTTGATTACAAGATAGTTCTCATAATTCATTGACGTACATACATGACACTGTGCATTGGATATGATCAGATAAATTAATGCATCCATAAAAAAATGTGCAAAATAATGGGGCAAGTTTGAATGAAGTCATTGCTTTCAACTGACTGATAACAGACATACTAATGATTGAGTCATTATCTGTTAATTTTTATAGCAATTCCAAAATGTAATGGCTTTGACATGAAAATTATTTTCTATGGAAATATTACCTGGAACATGGCAGTAATGTGTGGTTTCTGAGTGCAGCTCTCATTAATCATCTTAAATCCAGCCCTTCAGATACATTTATTCCAAAGCCCCCTGACCCTAGGAAGTTATTGTGCAAAAGGGTCTTACATATCATGGTCCTCGCTGACAAATCTAAAAGAAACCTGATTTAAGCAGTGTAAAGAATAGTTTTATTGAATTCTATTAATAACAAATGTTCTCTCTACCGTCAAAGATATACAGCAAAAATATACAAATTGAACACAGTGTCAGGATCTATTGGACGATATCAGCAATAAATCGTGCCAACCAAATCAAAACAAAAAGACTGTCAGCTTTTTAAAGTTATAATCTAGATTTCAATTATCTTGATAGAATACCAATAAGCATATTTTACTACATGCTGTAAGAGTTTAAATTCTAGTTTAATGTTCCACCAACATGTAAAATGAATATTATGTACTTGTTTAATCTCCTCTGAACTCTGAATAAATAATCCTGCAACTTTTGTTTTACGGACAAAGTGAGCTCTGTATGAAAATTATGACCATGTCAAAAATAATGGGAACATGACATTCTGTAGATTCATGAACACTCAGCTGTCAGTCTGCTGGCATCAGACTGACAGCAAAGACATCCTGAAATCCTCCACAGTTGTGAAATAAAGGAAAACGGCACATGATAAAATGATAATTTAAGAAGTGGCACCATAATGATAATGGAATGCAATGCAAATTATTAATACTTGTGAACGTGGCATCTGTCTTGACATTATTTGAAAAGTAGAAAAGTAAGAAATCATAATCACAATTGTTTTCGCTGAATTTTATTATGTTGAGCTCTGACCTTTTTTGTATTTGAATTATAATACTGCATCTTTTTGTACCTTTTGCTCCCCCCACCAAAATAAAAAGAAACGTGATGATGTTCCTTAATATGCTGCTCTTGTTTCAGCTGTCGCCCCTGATTTCTCCCACAACCAACTGAGGAGCCAGACTCTGGTGAAGGTGGAAGGAGATGTGCTTATTGAATGCAAACCCAAAATGTCTCCGTGGGGCGTGATTACTTGGAGAAAGGGCACTGAACCACTCACAGAAAATAGCAGGTAACAATGCTCTCACAAACATCATGTCTGATGATGTCTGTAAATGTTCTGCTTAATTATCAAGGCAGAAATGTAGTATTTTTTTATCTTGTGGGTTGAGGAAAGGCTCTGGTCAAAGTCAGTATGAAATTAAGTTGTGGGTAATATAGAGATCATGTATTTTGGAGACAAAAATAATGGAATAATAGCAGAAAAAAATATTGTTTGTGTATTTTTATTTATTTCTTGATTTCTTTTATGCTATTTTTTGCCCCCCAGATTTTATGATGAAATTGTGCTTGAATCATGCATAGGATTTGAAGCTGTCATTTCAATTGATCCAAAAAATGTGTATCTGTGTGTTTGCGTATATGTGTCTGTATCCATGTGTGTGTGCTTGAGGATTTTCATAGAATTGGCATTATGCCACCATTGATATGTGCCACAAAGCATTCATTTTCTTATGGTCAAGAAACATATGCAATTGGTTGTTTTTGTTTTTTTTGTTTTGTTTTTTTTCAGATAACTCAACCAGCTGAAAATGTTTAGGCTCAGATTTACATGAGTAGGTTCAGACAATCCAAATTGCGCCATCATTCTTGCATACAAAACCTAGTAAGGTTCAGACGACACGCATGCTTTCCAAAACCACATGGCAATGTTATGGAAATGTAATGATTTGGGTAAACAGAGCATCAGCAGGTGGCGACTGATTTCTAAACCACCTTCCACCCTTAACCCAGATTGTAAACCCCTAGCTTTTATACTATTTTTGACAACATTTTTAACCAAGTCATATCAAAGTGAATGTTACTAAGTTGTCAGAGCCACCTGAAACCAGTTAACAATGTTTAGTGGAATTATATTTCCAGTGTCTTATCTGAAAGAAAAATGTGGGGTAAAAAAAATGTCAGATTTCACTAAATATTCAAGATTCAAATTTTTATTCTCACATGTACAGTGTAGAAATGAGTTTCCCTTTACAGTGAAATTCCTACTTTGCTGTCCGCAGTGCATTGGGATAGGTGCTGGTAGAAGAGTGTAAAAATTATTATAAATATGATTGTAGATGTGAATGTGAACATTGCAATAGCACAGCGGTAACGGTGCTAAAGAACTACCTGAACGTGTAATAATGTTTTGAAGAAATTGGATTAACATTTATATTTCAGCCTTTCTAACTTGTTTAATTCCGTTCAATTGTGTCAGTAGGAGAAAAACAAAAGTTACATCAAAAGATCTTACCTTGCTCTTACCAGAGTTAAAAATATCAGCTTGCTAACTGGGTACCAGAATTGCAAAAATAATTAATGTAAACACGTTAGAACCTGCTAATCCTAAATGACAACCATGTGGTTCAGTTATTTGTTGACAATTGTGAATTGCTGTTTCAGGTTAGGTTAGCTTATGTTTTTTTTGAAAGAGTGTGCCATACCCACAAAAATACATCTTTTTGTGTTACTCCTCAATTTTGAAATATGAGCGATTTCATATATAGTGTACCACCTGCTTTTGAGGGAGACCTCAGACATAGTGTGAACATCCATTCAAGCAGCAGCACGAAATCTGACCCATGGTTAATGGCGTGTGCTGTGTTTTATCTTTGTTGGTGGCCAAACAGACCATCTGCTGAGTAAATTCAAAGTGCTAATCAAGTACTTTTCACCTCACCAGGGATAATAAAGCTTCAGAAATCTAATTATTCATCTTCTGACACGTTTCCAAATTTGTGAGTAACAGAGGGCAATCATCGCATCCTGCCACACTTGACCCTTAATATTGGGTGTGCATTACAAGTGATAACTATTGCGAGTGTGTGTGCGTGTGTATTTGTGTGTTTGTGTATGTCTGCATGAAGTGTGAAATCTGGCTCATAGCCTCATTGCATACAGGGGTCACCCATTCGGTGTCACCACTCTAGCATGACTCTGCTCTGACAGCAGGACTGTGTGCACAGTGTCTCGTCAGGCTTTGCATATACACAAAGCACTGTTGTTGCTTGTCAAACAGCGTGGCAGAGAATTTGCATAGTGGTTTTGCTGCTGCTGCCCTTCATTTCCCCTTTGTCACTTCCATCACATACTTCACTGTCGCAGCAGCCCCATGATTTTGATCTCATCGTTGAGAATTGATTTCACATTTGTTTTCACTGCATCATACATTGATGTCCTCTTTCAGTGTCTATACATGTTGGGCATACTTTTTAGTAATGTTCTCCACTAATTCTGCAATCGCAAATATTTATTCCTATTAAACTCGCAGTAACCGAGTATTCTAATAAGTATAACTATGATTGATCAGAAATAGTCAACACCCCCAAAGATTTAAAAGATTTTTCAATTTTAAGTTTTATTCAAAGGACAAGATTTTTGGATGACTTCTTTATTAGATGAGTCATGCGTACTATCAACACAGAAAATGCATCATGTAGTATTTGTGTGTAACCACAATTTTTGAAAGATATTCATCATATATATATATATATATATATATACATATATATATATGTAGTGTTGTAATGATGGGAAAGACAAAGGAGAGAGGAGATTATTTGATCACATCCTAACACCCTCTGGTATAGGAAGGTCTTCAAAAAATGTGAAATTGAAGAAAGTCTATTTGGAGTATTACGAAGAAGTCTAGATGCCATGAAAAAAAATACCCATGACCCAAATGACTGAGAACCTCTGTAGACATTATGAGGATGTTTAAAACCTTTATAGAACAGCTGCAAACCTACCTGACTACGGAGGAAACCCAAAAAATACTTTTAGGTCCCCTAACAACTTCTGGACATATACAGGACTAAATGATTACGGCTGATACAATTGGTTTAGTGGCAACTATAAGACTTGCACTGACCAAGCAAGAGCTTTGTAGTTTGGCTCCAAAATGCACCCCACTTTTCACCACAAAGTTTGGGGAGATAGATCTACGGACCAACGAAACCAAACTACAACTGTTTGGTCAAATGAACCAGAGGTATATCTGGTGTGCAAAAGGCCAGGTTGATGACCAGAATAATACCATAGCCATTGTCAAGCATAGAGGGGGGTAATTGATGATCTGGATTCCCAGAGATGCCACACCTTTTTTAAGAGCCACATTATGCCTTCCTCTGACAAATAAAACGTTGGATTTTTCAAGACAATGATACAAAGAATACCTCAGAGTCAACCATATATGACCATGAAAAAGATCCTGGAATGGCCTTCTCAGTCACCAGATTTAAATCTGAGTGAAAATCTTTTCTGGGATTTAAAGTAGGCAGTTGCAGCACAAAGCCATCAAACATCACTGCGCTAAAGGCTTTGCACGTGAGGAATGGGCAAAGATTCCAATCTAGAGGTGTAAGAAGCTTGTCAGCACATACTGAAAAAGTTTGTCAGAAGCTTTGAAAGTTAAACAATGTTCCATAAAGTACTGAAGCTGGGGGTTGAATAATACTGCACATGCATAGACAGGTATTTTAAAAGAGAAACACTTTTCATTTGAATTTCAAAGTTAAGCCAACTTCTGTTGTCAAATGTTCAAACGTGTTTTATGTATTTAATTATTTTTAATTTCAATTTAATTTTTAATTCTTTGTCATTATCTTTCATCTACATTATTATGATTTCTTTTGATGTGAGGGGATTGATTATGTCTGATAGATACTGTAAAGGACCTAGATTAAAATTTTTCAGATACACTCTTGTACATCTTGATTTGGGATTTTTTTTTTAACTGAATGTTATATTGGTGTTAAGAGATTATTAAGATTATAAGATTAGGAGGAGACCTCCTGATATTGTCTGTAATCTTCTCTATCTAGGGAAGTAGGTATATGGTCAACTTCTTATATCAGGCTAGCTTTAGTCAAGCAACCTTGGTGGATCCTCACAAAAAAAAAAAAAAGGTCTCTTGAAGATTGTTACAACCAAAGTATCAGAAGTATCAGTGACAATAAGCCTGGACCCTGCCACCTTAGAACTTACCCTCTCCCAAAAACAACCTTAACCTAAAAATAAGCGCCAAAGTGAAGTTAAAAGTACTTGAAGAAGTTGCCATTATTTGGGCATTGTATTGATGTAAAGTCAAGTTTTGTTGGTCAAACTCCATTTCCCACAAATATTTTTTATTGCCCACCTCGGGACATTTTTTTTAAGCAAGAACATCCAATCTATCACTTCTAACACATTATTAAAGATAATGAAACTCTGGTATGAGACATTTGGGACATCGTGATGTTGGTATGTTTTATGACTAAATATGCAGCACTACCTAAGGCTTTACTAATATGAAGACGTAAACCATGACCATAACAACTGAGCCTGATAACAGCTCATTTTTTTCATACCACTTACATCTTCAACTTTTTCTTTTATTGAACATTGACAAAGAGACTGAGACTGAGAGACTGAACATCCTTTCTCTGTATAATCCACAAAGATCACATTCGATACCTTAGCATCTAGTTGTGATGAAAGCATTGTCCTGATTTGTTTTAATAAAATACGTCAAACACAGACAAAATGTGGCTCAGAAGACCCCATTAAGAAGACAATCATTGGAGCCAGTTTTCTCTTGCTCGGACGCAGATCACTTGAGCCCTCTCAGGAGCCAGGCCCGGGGAAGGGGCACAGTGGCGAGCGCCTAGTGCCCGGGCCTTCCCCCATTGGGCTCACATTGGGGTTCAACCTGGTGAATGAGAGGGTAGCTTCCCTCCGCCTTCAGGTGGGGGGAAGGGTTCCTACTGTTGTTTGTTACTATGCACCCAACAACAGTTCAGTTTATCCACCCTGCTACAGGTCCCTAGAGAGGCTGCTGGAGAGCGCTCCTACTGGGGAGTCCCTCGTTCCACTGGGAGACTTTAACACTCACGTGGGCAACTACAGTAGGACTTGGAAGGGCGTGATTGGTAGGAATGGCCCCTCCAATCTGAACCCGAGCAGTGTTTTGTTATTGGACTTCTGTGCTCGTCACAGATTGTCCATAACAAACACCATGTGCAAGAATAAAGGTGTCCATATGTGCACAACAAACCTTAGGCCACAGTTCTTTGATCAACCTTGAGGTTGTATCATCAGACTTGCAGCCGCATGTCCTGGACACTCGGGTGAAGAGAGGGGCAGAGCTGTCAACTGATCACCACCTGATGGTGAGCTGGCTCCAATGGTGAGGGAGGATACCAGTCAGACCTGGCAGAACCAAATTTAGCATGAGTGTCTGCTGGGCACGTCTAGCAGAGTTGCCTGTCAGAAGGAGATTCAACTCCCACCTCCGGCAGCGCTACAACCACGTCCTGAGGGAGGCAGGGGACATTGAGTCAGAATGGGCCACGTTCCATACTTCCACAGTTAAGGCCGCAGACCGGAGCTGTCGTCGCATGTCGGGGCAGCAACCCTGAAACCCGCTAGTGGACTCCAGCTGTGAGGGATGCCTTCGAACTGAAGGAGTCCTATTGAGCTTTTCAGGCCTGTGGGGCTCCGGAGGTAGCTGACAGGTAGAGGCCAAGCAGCATGAGGCTTTGGTGGTTGCAGAGGTAGAAACTCAGGCGTGGGAGGAGTTCAGGTGAAGGACTTCCAGTGGGCAACGAGGAGATTCTGGTCCACCATCCAGCAGCTCAGGAGGGGGAAGCAGTGCTCCGTCAACACTGCATAGAGAGGGAGCGGGTCGCTGCTGACCTCAACTCGAGATGTTGTAGATCTGTGTCAGGAATACTTCAGAGACCTCCTCAACCCCAGTGAAATGCCTTCCAATGAGGAAGCTGAGCCAGGGGAACAGACACACCTATTTCCAGGGCTGCAGTTGCTGAAGCAGTCAAAAAAGTTCTTCTGTAGCAGGGCCCCAGGGGTGGATGAGGTCCGTACTGGGTTCCTCAAGGCTCTGGATCCTGTAGGGCTGTCCTGGCTGACATATCTCTGCCGCAATGCGTGGATGTTGGGGACAGTGCTGCTGGACTGGCAGCCAGGGTGTTCTACAGGGGGGATCACACTCCTCAGCCTCCCTGGTAAGGTCTATTCAGCAATGCTGGAGAAGAAACTCTGCCGGGTCGTTGAACCTCGGATCCAGGAGGAGCAGTGTGGTTTTTGTTCTGGTCAGGAGTTTGCCCAAGAAGTCTACATGTATTTTGTGGACCTGGAGAAGGCATTCAAATGTGTTCCATGGGCAATCCTGTAGGGGGTACTGATTCTGTCCATAACCCTTATGGGAAGATATTTAGTTGGATCTGGTTTGGTGGCTGCATGATTGAGCCTGATGTGGTTCTGTTGGCTTCATCAGACCATGATCTCCAGCACTCACTGGAACGGTTCGCAGCCGAGTGTGAAGCAGCCGTGATGAGGATCAGCACCTCCAAATCCAAGACCAGTGTGCTCAAACGGAAATTGGTGGAATACCCACTCCAGGTCGGGGAAGAGGTCCTGCACCACATGGAGAAGTTCAAGTATCTCAGGGTCTCGTTCTCGAGTGAGGGGAGGATGGAGCGGGAGATCGTCAGGCGGATCGGTGCGGCGTCTGCAGCGATGCTGACTCTGTACTGGTCTGTCGTGGTGAAGAGGGAGCTGAGCCAAAAGGGGAAGCTCTCAATTTACTGGTCAATCCATATTCCAACCCTCACCAACGGTCAGGACGGTTAGTGACCAAAAGAAAGAGATTGCGGATACAAGCGACCAAAATGAGTTTCCTTCTCATGGTGGCTGGACGCTCCCTTAGAGATAGGGAAAAGTTCGGTTATGCGGGGGGAGCTCGGATTCTCGGATTAGAACCGCTGCTCTAATCCACATTGAGAGGAGTCAGATGAGGTGGCTCGGGCATCTGATCAGGATGCCTCCTGGACATCTTCTGAGGGAGGTATTCTGGGCATGTCCATCTGGGAGGAGACTCCGCGAAAGACTCAGCACACGCTGCAGGGACTATGTCTCCAGGCTGGCCTGGGAACGCCTTTGGGTCCCACCAGGGAAGCTGGACCATGTTGCAGGGGAGAGGGAGGTCCGGGGGAAGATGGATGGATGTCAAAAACTCAATAGTAAATACAAGCAATGGTATGAAAATGTGTTTTCAAAGGATTTGAACATGTATTTTTAGATCTTTTCAAGGATTCTGGTATTTTCATTCAGACAAAAAACAAGCAGTCACAGAAATTCATGTAAAATATGTTATGTAAAGGCATAAATAACCAATTTTGTTTTAAAGACAAGGAAAAACATGTTTTTCATATTCTGAGACATATATAAGGTTTACCCCCAACCCCCGGCCAACCGCCAGTGAAATTCCCCTTAAGTGATGTGATCTATGCTCAATGGCCTTGTTGATAGCAGATGGAGTGTTTTCATTGCTTTTACCGGCTGTATTGATTAATTATGAAGGCCGCAACATTTTTTCTTGAATCCATTATTCTTCTGTAAGCTAATTAAGTAACATTGTGGCACCAAAAGCGGTAAAGCCAAGTCGTGACGCAAGCATCATTCTTCTGGTTTTTGCATTCAAGCAGTCAACCTGCTGTTCCCTGTCCTGAATGACAATATGTCACATAAACTAGAAACACATCTTTTAAATAAGAAGTGTAAAATAAATGTTCTGGATCTAAATGGGATGCATATTTATTGATTACATAGTGATGGAAAGGCACTTTCTTTTTTATTCAGAGACCGATTTCTCCACTTCAGCACCACTCAAAACTATATTTTTTGTCCAAACTGTATTCTCAAAGATCTTACTGGGTGGAATGTTCATATATCATTTATTGCCTGATTTATAGAACATTTTATTCTCAAAGCCATGGCTATTGACACTATTTCTCTCTGAAAATAGAACAGAAATTCCCTATTCAGTCTAACATAACAACGGAGAATGAGACTTTTTGAACCCAACAGCTGAGTCCACTTTATACTGATGGTGCAAATTTGTATATTTTGGTTTTGATAATACCCTAATTTTGTTTTGTTATTGATTTTTTGTTTTTTTTTGTGAAATAATCATCTTGATGCAAGTAATAACCATACATGTCACTGAGCTCATTAATTCACTTTCTTTTTATCCCCTATAGGATTATCACTACCCAAGAGTGTTTGTTGTTTCACACTTGGGCTATATATCATGATATCTTCAATTTTCTTTAAGTGCCAATATAAAAGCCTCTGATAGATAAATCACCCTTGTGACATCAGTCTCGCAGCTTTTACAGGGCACTCAACTATATTACTAAGATTACTTTTCACTTGGAACAACGGTATTTAAGAAAATGTGCTGTGTAAATATTAAATAGAAAAAACATGTCCTCACAAAGTATTTTCCATTTTAGAAACAAAATATTAATTTGAATGAAAAAAAAACAAAAAGAATACCTGATACAGTACACCACTGGACAGTCTTGAACTAAAAACCAAGAAAAAGAATCCAGCTTATTTTTTAATCTGTTTAACCACATCATTTACATTGGTAGAGGTCTATTTGTTTGATTATATTCTAGAACTTGTTTGACTTTTACCTGATGGAGAATGTTTGTGTTTCTAGACTGTCCAAAAAAATGTTATTCTTACTAAAATAATATATTTGAAATTTTAGCTTTGTGCAAGTCATATGTCAATGATGGAATGATTAATGTTACAGTTTGACTTTATTTTCTTTCAGAATAAGTTATTAGCATCTTTATTACGATTATTATTTCCATTATTATTTTTATCATTAACAATACATGTCAAATACTGTATTTCGTAGTATTTATGAAAATGTCCAAAAATGACACTCATATAAGCAATTTCAGGCTTGATTATATAGGAGCAAAATTATTTACACCCACAAGTGATTAAAGCTAAAAACATGAATACCATCAGTCCACCAATAGTCTAATATACAAATACATATACAAGCAGAAATTAATGTATTTTTATCCTGACCACCCCAATTATTTCGAAAGTATAAAAATATAAAAACACAGTCTCACTCTGACAGACTAATCATATTTAATGAAAATAATTTTTCAATTCAGAAAGGATGTAAAGAAACATTTAAAAGAATTTCATAACAAAACACACACCAGAGCCCTTGAAATCCCCATTATTTCACATTCCTCACATCTGTGATGTCTGCACATTCACTACAGTGCTGTTTGGCAGCCAGTTCAATGTTAAGCATCTTCTCCAGATGCAATTTGCATCTAATCACTGCCCAATAAAAAGCCGCATCTCCTTTAGGTCCCCTAAAATGTTTTTGTAAAATCATAGGTCTGTGGATGTGGGACGCTGATGTAAACATTAACACAAACAACGTCACATGAGACACATCAAAACCATGAGCACTACCGATATGCTGTACACATTTCCTCTTCTCCGTTTCCGTTTTATATATTTCTATTGAAGTATCATATGAAGAGTTACCTTACCACACCTTTAAAAAAGTTATGACATTATGAGTGGTAGCTGCGAACCCCTTTTTGCTTGAGATTAATTGCCTTAATTGCGTTAACACTCCACAGCGGCTTCTGCAGAAGGGGAACTAGTGTCACCAGCTGTGTAATCCATCTTCATAGCAGCAGCCCCTTTTTCTGCAGGAGACCAGCACAGGGAGGGGGACGTCTTATCTACTCCAGACAACCCTATAGGGATGCGGTTTAGATGACATCAGCTGGAACAAAGCCGCTGAGAGTGCAAAGCAGAGCAGGGCTTGCTTATGAGTGTGTAAGTGGGCCGTGTCCTGATAGCGGCCCCTGAAAAATATAAATAAATTAATAAGTAAATAGACAAATAAATAGCATGCCATTTCAATATGTCAATATGAGCAGGATGAGTCAGGCTTGTTCAACTCTTCAAAGTAGACACACTGGATCAATTGTGTTGATGTCATACCCAACCCAGTGTTTCTAACACCAGAAGTATTTATCTGTAACGCTGCTTTGGCAGCCATGAAAATATTTGTGCTGGATGTTTTAATCCATTGAAGACGGTGTTTACCCCTGAGGGAGGCATTAAGATACTCTGGGTGTGCCTGAGATACCCCTCCCACGCACACACGCACACACACATGCACATTTTTTATATATTTATTTATGTGTAATTTTTTATTTATTTTTACAACTAAACAGGTTATTATATTTTCGTTTTGTAATATTTCATGTAGTCCATACACCTTTACTCCTTGAATTATACCTTAAATATAGTCATGAAGGTCCCAGATTGACTATCGGTTTGAGATTTTACAAAACAATGCAAACGCTTTACGCTAATTTTCCTTCATTGTACCTTGTTCTTACTAAGACGCACCGTATATCATAGAAGGGGGATTTGGTTTAGGGAATAAATGTGGACACTGCTTGTGGTTGGAGTCTAGAGCAACAGAATTTTTTCCTTTGTTTGTAATATAATTGCAAAGCAGAGACAGCACTCAAAAAACAATGTGCACATTGCAAACTGCAGTGTTGTAAAAATCCCCATTTGTGCACAAATAAAGACGAGGCAATATGTTAAAAATTCTTAATGATTTAGTTTATTTTTTCAAAAGTCCAAGATTCATTTTGTTATCTGTCTGGTTTCATTATTATGTTTTTCATTTATTATGCTTGGACAATTATTGTAGTGTTTATTTTTGTCACATGAATATTACTGCTCATTTGATTCTGCAATTTTTCTTGAATAGTTCCACTCAATATCTCTTCTCTTCCTTTTGACTTCTCCTTCCAGGGGTTCCACAGTGAACCAACTGCCTCCATGTAGCTCCACTTTCACTAAAATCTAAATGTGAAAATTTAAAATGTCATTTTAACTGCTGCCCCATCTGTCTTCAGCTCTCACATATTCAAGATGATATTTCTCAATTGGATTTCAGTTACTGAAACACACATTTGGTTGAAATTTATTAAAGTCACATTCACAGATCTTATTTCACAAACCCGGCTATTTCACCAGTCATCTTACAAATACAAAAACTGCAATCATAGTCACAAACCAATCTATCTTTATTTATAAAAAGTTATATCATTCTATATAGGTGTGAAAAAGGCAGATAAATCAATCGACACCTCAATAATACAGCACTCTTAATGACCTCAAGTTTTTTTCATTTAACATTAATTAACATATGTAAGTGTGTGTGTGTGTGTATTGCTATATTAAGCCACTGGAATCAGTTTATAAATGTTTTCAGAAGGAGCAACAAATCAAAACAATTTCATGAATTCAATTTCAACAAAATCCTGTTCCCATTAGATAATTTAAGTTCCACACATTAGTTTGAACTTGCTACATTTACTGAATATAAAGGCAGTGGTAATGCTTACACAAATTAACCATAAGTGATGGTGAGAATCTGGACAAAGGTAGCATAAAATATTGATTTTGCTATCATTAGCTACTTGGCAAACATTTCTTTTCTACAAGCCACCAAGGATCAGTCAAAACCTGAGGTGTCATGAATCTCTCAGCAGGGGAAATCACTAATGCAAGATTATTCACTGACTCACGTTACACCTCCAGCAGTTTTGCAGTCCTCTACTAGGTTTGAATATACATAAAAGTGGTGCACGTCATCAGAGATGTGGGTGTACGGTTGAAATGACTCATTTTGAGAGGACATGCGAGGATACCGGCATGTGACCTGGATGTTGATCAGTCTATTAGCGTGAAGTGAGTGCTACGCCCAATAATGTAAAATTGGCCAGATTTTGTCATGACCTGATGCTACAGCCTCCCCCCCCTGCATAGTATGCATGCGTTTTACATTGGCAGAGCAAATAAGCATGACTGTCACGTAAATGAAGAGATGTCTCGCAGAACGATCTCCATTTATTGGCCCATCTGCTCTGCCAGACACACTACAGGATGAATCAGTGTCAGGAGAAATGCATAACAGCAGAAGAGCACAGCAGCAAATTTACTTACTGCATATCTTGCTGTCTATCCACCGTAGATTTGTTCTTTAAGGGGATTTTAATTAGATGCTCATCAAAAGTTTCAGGTCTTAATTTCATTAAGATCTAATGACAAAAGGTGAATTAATAAATGTATGGTTAGGAGCACTGCTGCATATCTGCCTTGTAATTCTTATGGTGTTGACATTGTTTATCATATTTAAATGTCATGTAAATGCCTTTTTTTTTTTTACTTATCCAAACCTGAATTTACACATTTTAAGTCTAATTGAAAATCGGTTTTGTGAAACGCAGTTCCAGATTTCTACACAGGCAAGCAGTCAACTTTGAGAAAATATATCTACCCTGGAGGAATTATTTTATTACTTTGCCTTAAAGGAAAGGTTTGCAACATAGAACGGAAGCTGAGGCCACAGGACTTTTGCCTGCCTCTCACCTTAGTTATGGCCACATCGCACAACACCCCATACCTTCGTCTGAGAAAGAGAGCAAACAGCGGATTAGTGATTTGCTGATCCTGCCAGCTGTCAACAACTATTCATAGGTGCCTGCTAGCAAACACATCTGTGTTTGAGTCAATGTTTTATTTATCCAAACATGTCTCAGAATTGGAGCTGCTCAGGAGGCAGAGGTAATCTCATTGGTCAGTTTAAATATTAGTGGACATGACTAAAATCCTTCAAAAATATGTATTTTGTAGGTAAACTACTAGCTTGACATTCAAGTTAAATGTTTTTATTCTTATTTACTGATCCTTTTGGTCACTCAATCAACATTTGGGTAGACCTTAACATGTATAGGAATAGAACAGTATTTCATAGGAACAGCTCACCACCTAAATTATCAGTATAAACATAACATGAGTATCGTTCAAATTAAAATAGCTTTTATTATTACATCAAACAGAACATTCATCTAAAAGAAATGAAACATTCCTATAATTGCCACACTTCTGCCTCTGCTTCAAATACTTAATTCAGTCATTAAAATACATGGGTTTTTTTTTCTAAAACATGGCTATTCCGTAAAGAACTGATTTAATGAGCTAACAAAAAATAGGTGTGAAAATTCAAGTACTCATGACACTTGAAATAGTTTTGTCCAAGAACTATTTTTCTCACATTACTGCCTTTCTTGCGATCCAGACTAGAAAATCTCGTCCACGCATGTGCGGCCTCGGAGGAAATGATGGCTTATATCTGCGATTACACCAAAAATAGCAGTAATGTTATGCAGGCTTCCCCCGGGATAAACAAATCATGTCCGCTGCCGGTGCGTCGCGTGATGCGTACAGCTATCAGGTTAGTAAATCCCCTCAGCCTCATCTGTCCCTCCGCCCTGGCTTTTGGAGCAAAGGAGGCAGAGATGTCCCTGATGATCCAGCCTACAAATGTTTACTGCTCATATGTCACTTCATTTTTTGTGACAGTTAATGGGTGTCGGCCTTATCAAAAGTGAAGCGAACTGAAACTGACATCCCTAATTGAGAGCGGTGAAATTACCGACCCCCCTCCTTCCAGATGTGATCTTGATTTAACTCTTTCACTATAATGAAGCTGATTTGAAAAAGCAGCTACTGTAGGGAAATTTAGTTTAACTTTGCCGACTAGCCACACCTTTACAATGTTACTTATATTTAAATAGTGCCTTTGAAAGTCTGTTACTAACATCTGCCAGAATTTTTTTATTAAGAAATGATCAGTACCTTTGAACTCTTCCACTGTCTCTGAAATGTATAATTTCAAAAGATTTAGCCAAATAATGCTGCAAATCTCTAGCTACAAATATGGAATGAAAGGTTGGAAAAAAAAGTTAATGAATAAATAATGAATAAATGAAAGAGCAACTCTTGGTATTGATTCATGTGAATTTTGTCTTCTCTCCACCCTCCCCCTTTCCATTTTTACAGCAATTTTTGAATTTTTACAAAAATAGTTGCCATTTATGTTAGTGTAGGTAAGCCAAACTATTATAAAAAGTATTGTATATACCAAGAATACTTGTTTTTGTTTTCATTTTTCTCCGCCCCATTCTCCTTCTTTGAATGGAATACAAATGCTGAAGCAAGTTAGGTGCTATCTATTTTGACCACATTCAATAGTTCTTGTACAAGTTTTTGTCCTGAATTTTAGAACTAAGAATAGTTATGGATGATGACTAGAAGGATGATCTAGGTGACTGGCAACCTTTGCATCGACAATCTGCTTTTTGGTCAAGATATAGCAATTTATGGCCAAGTTTGCTTGAAATATTGAACACTCTGTGATGGCACACACACACAGACACACAAAGACAACCGGGACTATTAGTCCAGGGACGGCAAAAGGTTATTGGTAAGCAGCATAGGCTTTAACCTGGCAGTTCTCAGTAAATTGAAGGTTCCACTTTGCTGATGGTGGTTTTTATTTTTTATTTTTTTCGTGATTTCTTTCATCATATTAATTGTACCTATATTATCTCAAACAGTTTGTTTAAAGTTATGGATCATCTCTTTGAAACAGAGCCAGCTAATGGTTGGGTCCATTGAAAATATACATTTCTTTAAGGCATCTAAATTACGTTTAACATTTGATTTTATTAGTTTTAACTTTGGTCTTTTATGATTCAGTTGCCAAAGAGAAGTGTTAAGGACATTTCCCATGAGAGCAACGTCTTGCCATGAAGATGTTTTTGCTGTTTTTTGCTGTGCCCGCCCAGGTGCACTGCACTTCCGAAGCTAAATGAATCTTGAAAACTACCCATGAAATTGGAGGATGCACATTAATGAGTCATATTAGTGACTTCTCATGTCTCAAGATCATGATAATACTGTATTTGCAATATGGTAGTCAGCAGTGATTTTTGTTTCTGAATTTGTCTGAAAAAGCTCATCTGAACACTGGGTTTGTTTTTCTAAAAATGGGGATCCTGTCTGCTCTGGTCATACTTGTAGTTCAAAGTAAAACATTTTTGTTGTTTTTTTTCTGAATTATGCTCAATAGTATTGTTTGTGATAATGTGAATTTCTAATAACTTTAAACTGCAGCCTATATAATAGTTTTGTTTTAATTTTGTTTTGTTTGTTTTTGGTGGTGAGGCGTGACAAAACTTAACTGATAATTCAGCACCTATTCAATAGTAAACGCTCCGAATATCTTAATTTGGACCACATAAAAAAAGAGCACAACTGTTTTTCTTCCAGCGTCAAATGTTGTTTATTACATACATATTAACTTTGTTCACGTTCACTCGCTGTTCCTCTGAACCAAACCAGAACTGATATTTTGTACATTTGCAACAAGCATATAAAAGAAAAATAACTTTAGTAGAAAAAGAGGGAGGCAAAGATGAGATTTTAAACTGGAGAGCATAAAAAAATAAGGAAATCTATATTTGTAATACGGAATGATGAAGTGCCTTTTTTTAATTCAGTTGTAATATGAGATGAGAAACTTTTATGCCAGATAGCATGGTTCCAGATTATTTTCCGCAAATGTTCAATAATCTATCTTTATTATCTGTGAAATACTCTGTTTTTTTTCTTATTAAAGAAGTTAAATGCCGCATAGAATCTGATGCTGACCAACTCAACTCAAATAAATCTCAAGCCACAGATAAAGTGACTTCTTGCTATGTTTTCCGAGATTAGGTTAGAAGCCGTCTGCATCCGCTGCAGTGCTCCCCAGGATTATTTTTATCTTAAAGAGTGTAGCTGATATCATTTTTCAAAGTGAGAATCCGCCAGCACAGCATGAGTAATCCATCTTGGTTCCTCTGACAATTTCCTGTGGAACATGTGTGTGCTCTTTATTCCTGAAGGGACACCTCGGTTCACGAGGAGAGATGAATATCTCTGCGAGGGAGTCAAGCAGGAGAGCAGTTTGTGATTAAAAGAATCTTCTGGAAGTACATCCACAAACCCCAGTGTGGCCCGGACTGATAAACTGTCTTTCCTCGACGCAATTACTGACACAATCACATCATGTTTCACTGGCAGGAATTAGGACATTCTCAAACAGCATGCTTCATTAACACACCTTTCTATTTGAAAATGCACTCTTTAACACAACATTTATTCTCTGACGGTTCATTTGCGCTGAGCTTCGTATTCATTGGTTGACAGCCTTTTACAGTTATTACATCAGTCATTTCTTTAAGCTATTACGTATTAGCAGTTTTGCTTGGGATGTCAAATGATCCCACGCAGGGAAGGACCAGCATGTTTTGTGTTAACTGATCTTAACACAGTTAGATTTTGATGTCTGAGGCTCCAGGCTTAAGCAAACAACTCATAGAATTAATATTTAAATGGCCTTAAGTACAACCCTGATCCTAAAAGTAAACACCTACAAGTAGTTGTCTGGGGTCCAAAATCATATGTCATGCCATAAGGCTAGTACATTTTACGAGTTGTATAGAATAAATTAAGATAGATAAGAAGAAGAAGAAAAGATACAATTGGAATCATGGAAAAAAAAAATGCAGTGTCAAGGACATAAAAAGAGGACATAATTAATCTGAATATTGTTAAGAACATTGTTTATCATTTTTGCATTGTTTATCTTCTATGTCTTTCAAAAACATTGATGCCAGGAAAATTTCATTGGCTTATGTTAATACATGGTCTAATTTAAACTAGGTGATAAAGATCTATCCCTTATAGTACAAAAATGAGTGAATACCAACAGCAAAGTGACAAAAAATTAACAATAATTTGGGAAAAATCATAGGTCAATCATCTCAAGCTGTGCTTGTAATTTACTCCAGTTACAATATAATGAAGAGTATTCAAGTAGGAAGCAACCCTCATCCAGCGTGCCTTGACTTTTTGGAGAGTTGGACAATCATAGGTTTAGTGTCACTCATTGTGCTATAAGACTCTGCAACACCGGCCACAAAGGCATGTTTTGTTATTGGAGAGGCATGAATGACACCTTCAAAAGATTAAAGATAAGCATTTCCTACACCACTGATGATAATCATCTGCAACACTTTCTCACAGTGTCATTTATCGAGTTTTCTGATAACTTGTAATAGCAGTAAATTAGGCTCATTCTTTAGTATGATCATGCTGCTTCTGAACTCATTTGTATGTTTGAAGCACATCATCTCGCTTCCTTCACTACATTTTCCATCATCGACTGTAATCGAGCATGCATGTGCTCTAACACTATAAAAACAATATTATCTAACTGATATCGAAACACAGATTCCTTTTTTTTTAATTTATGTACGCTACCTGTCTATATTCTATGTTATATTTTAAAATTCATTAGAAAGGTCCATAAATCCCCTTGAAAAAGGTTAAGAAATAATCTGAGTTTTAAAGAAATTAATTAGCTGTTATATGCCCTGGAAGACATTGCCAATCTCAAAATGTTTTATAAGAAGGTTACTTCACAGCATAGAGCACATGTAAGAGAAAACCAGAGCCTGTATATTCTTTGGGATTAAGCAGTGATTTCTTTCTTGACCCTCCATCTTCATTGCTTCTAATCTCTACACTTGTGATCCAGACATCTCAAAGGGTCTGGCTTTAAGTCTCAGACAGCATGTTAATTATTACTCTTGCATTTCCATCAGCTAAGAAACCCTGCTGAAGTCAGGTCCACTGAGTCTATATCTGCACTGGGAATGATTTACATTCATGTGTGTGTGTTTGTTTCCTCTTGCATCAATGATTGTGATTCCCTCCTCTCTTGCTTTAGCACTGAATAGCTGAGCTCCTTAATGGGTGTGTGACATGTTGCCACACAATCATGCAGGGGGTCTCAGTTTCTTTCATGAAGATTATTCGATCATTTGTACTATTTTTGAACCGAGCTATTTCCTGCCATCTGACAAAAAGCATCAGTACACTGTTGGTTGCTGATACAATTTTAAATCACCTTTGACCATTCTTATTTTCCTTCATTATAAAGTATTGAGTGTTTAAAAATGTTTTTACATTTACAGCATGTTTCAGAACAAACATTAACACATGGCACTTCATGGCAAGGTAACAGTCATCTTACGTATTTTAAGGCCTCAATCAGAAAATAATCAATGTGAAGGTCATATGGGACTAAATAGTATAAATGATACTACCTTATTTTACAAAACCAAAACAGCAAATATTTATCAGACGAGCGTGACATAAAAATAACAAAAAAGTAATGTCTTATTGGTATGACTGTGGTAAAAAAGTGTTTTTTTTTTTGGGTTTTGTTGTTGTTTTTAGAAAAAGTAAATTTAATTAAAAATCAGATCAGCCATATTTACATTGAAACAACAGATTCTGGCTGGACAGGGTTAGTCTTCAGCTTGAGGTATTCATAAATTGACAACTTTTCCTATACAATCTTGTTTATGTACTCCTAATTATTTTTCCAAAAAGTCGGGCTTGGCATTTACAATTAGTCACTAAACTGTCTGCCTTCATAGGACCATGTGCTCTTTCTACACTGCTAATGACCCATGTGACAAGTGGAGAGTGATTGGTACATGTCTGACGACAGCAAAAATCAATATCAATTATACCTGCATTGGGGAATTGTCCGGACCAAATGCTCAGCAATCACTTCTTCACAAGGGTCAATCAATTGCATAGCTGACCGATAAAATAAAATAAAAAAAAAAACAACAACGAAAAACAATCAAGCATAGACCAGGGTTGTCATTTCTTTTGACCTTTAACCTTGAGGCTGCCAACTTCTCAAACAGCCAGAATTCCTTCAGTCATGATGCTGCATAAAGCTTACAGATGAGATGCGGCGCTGCATCGGGGCTCACCAGGCTGTAGCGTCCTGGGTGTGCACCACACAGCTGGGCTTGATTTATGCCGCTGACAAAGCCGTTTCTCTCCAGCAAAGCACACAATGGGGAACCTTTGGAGAGACAGCCTTTCAATTTATCTCAAGCAGCTCCTCCCCCCAATACAATTCAGGGTTTTTAAAGCAGTCAAGAGCATAGATCAACACCTGAAGTCTGGTCCCGCCCTTTGTCTGGGGCTCAGAGGATAGGGTGACCTCGCCTCCCTCTCAGCCTCCAGCGACGTTTGAAACAGTAACGTTTTGATACAATTATGATTAGAAACATCAGCGGCAGGGAGGTCGCCGGTTGTCAGTGGGGGTCGAAATAGCAACACAAATGCACATCACCTTATCTTTGAGGTTATCATGGCCAGCAAACAGCGTGACACACTCGCAGTCCCTGCAGTATTTTTTTCACACTTGCATTTTTTTTTTTTCTTTTTATCCTACTTAGCTAACTGCTGTTTGGAAGTGATGCCATTGGTGTTGAGCAAGCTGTGTGTGCACCAAGGCAATCATCTTTGTAAAGAGAAGGCCTTGGCTGAGACTAATTATTCGACAAAATCACCAAAGCTTGTGGCAATCTTCCTTCCTGTGGTCTCATGGCTGAGTGATTCCACTGATAGAATCTTAACCCCTATTTTCACAAGCCAAGTTTATTTACCCTGCTAATTATGAAGAGACGAGACCCCCATCCCGCAGACATGCTGCCAATCAGCTCTGGCATCTCAGGTTCACTAAGTATTCATGAACGATCTGGTTATGAACTCTAAACTCAGAGGCCGATCTGTTAATATTCATATTGTTTGCATGTTGAATTTGTATGAGCAAACTACTCATCTCCAACTCCATTAGCAAGCATGCTCATGTAAAAAAAACAAAAAAACTGCTTCTTCACTACTCTAGCGGTAACCGTTAGAAACCAACTCTGCATCACATACCCCCGCTAAGTTCAAAGCCTGCTATCGATGCGCCATTTCTTTTTTTTTTTTTCTTGCCGCTCATTATTTGGATTGTCACCGTTTCCTCACACAATGTTGAATCTATCAAGCAGATCAAAGTCAGAAATATGTCTGAAAAAGCATCAAATCCGGGGTTTCAAATGCCTTTTTGATTGTGAGGGAGCTTACAAAAAGCCATGCCAGCATCTCAAAGAGAATGTAAGGAAATAACAAAAACAGGCTTTTTACTTTGGAGCTGGTTCTTTCCTGCGATTTCCACTTCACAGTCCTGGCTGTTCTGTGACTGATGTTATTTGCCTCTTTCATCTTGTCACAGAGCAGGGGTAGGGGGTCAGCACTGCACAGACACTGTCCTCGGAGGCTTGATCCCAGCCAAAATACACACCTGTGTTTTTCAGTAGCGCGCAAGTGCATGTGCCCATGTCACCGCAGTCAAAATAATCACCTCCTTTTGGGAGATTTATTGCCATGTCTATTAAACCTGTGTGAGACGGGGATGAAAGGAGCGGCACTTCATCTCACCTGTAAATTATTGATACCCGCTCTGGCGCCGGCTTTCTCGGGATGGAGTCGGGCAATGCCTTCTTATGTAATAGGCGCAACGCAGAGACAAGGTGTCTGGCCCGTGTCAGAGAGCAGAGAAAGAACTGTTTGGGTCTCAGTTGAATTTTACTGTATTTGACTGCATTGCTCCCCTATTAGCTTAGTGTGCTCTTCTGAACAAAACATCAACAGAAAAGGATGTTTGCCAACAATCTTCATATTTAAAGAGGGAGATGGCTGCAGGACGGCTCCAGAGGATTTAACTCTCGGTAAAAGCCACCGCTCTTGCATCTAGCACCGCTTTGAGAGCGCCGCGGTTATACCGAGGACAGGTGTTCAGTTATATTGAGGTATGGCTGCTGTTTGCTTGAATCAGGTGGAACCTTATTCTACCTCAATTATGTTTCCGTACTTTACTTCATTCTTACTGATAAGGCCAGAAGTTAATTGGCAGCACCGGAAGCTCGAAACATCAGGCTAACATTCATAAAGTGCCAGCATTGCAATGTAATTAATGTATCTTGTTTGTTTTAATTGTGCTTACTATGCTAAGGGTTACGGTCACTCGTTTGGCAGCGGAGCCATTAAAGGGAACATTTTCTTCTACTTTAATGACCTCCAGGTTGGATGCCATTAACTTCTCACACTGGGATATGTCTGTCATGTAACTGATGGTCATTGTTGTTTGCTGTGTATTCAGCACTTTTCTTGCAGCCTGATCCAAACAAAGAAGTGTCCACTAAGCACTACCATGTGGTTTTCGTCGTATATTCTCGCGCATTAAGTGTCTCGGAGCATTCTTATCACAAGCGCCATGTGAAAAAGACTCGATGAAGACAATGAACAGGCGGGAGGAAATGTAACAAGGTGTCACAGTGTGTCTAACACATTTTACACACACATCCATTTAAATGCATCAATGGTGCAAAGAAGGAAACACCGTGCTCGCATTAACAGGGAAAGCTGCCGCAGTGTTTTCTGTGTTTATGGCTCACTTGGTAGCCATACTCAAAAACATTCCCCCTGCTGTATACTGAAAAGTATTAAGTTGATTTTGAAAGTGTGAATTCTATTGAATAATTGGTTCAAATTGAGTAACGATAAAGTGGCAACATTCTATCGAAGATGAAGTACATGTCATCAAAAATGCAAATCCTAAAGAAAAAATGCAAAAATCACACACACATACACACACACACACACAAGCACAAACACATAAAATAATGTTTCAAAGCTAATTACATTGGACATAACAAAAAAAAATGAAATGTGTCTTGCTCAATTCGCTGTATTTGTTTCTTATATTGAGAATTATTCTAAAAAAGTCATAAATAAAATACCAGATATACCACGTTTATTAAGATATGATCTGTTCGTCAATTAACATTTTATTTATAACTAACTAACTAACACTCAAACTATTATCCTACATATAAGTGATGGAACACTCCTATGTTTTTGTCCATGTTAATTGTTTGCTAAAGCCCGCCGTAATCTTGAACGTGCGAACCCTCACCTGCCATCTGCTGGCTTCGCTTTGACTCCTTTGACTCTTTTAACAGAGCAATTTACCAGTCACACATCATTTTCCCCTCTCAAGATCAAGCCATTTCATATTTACAGTTTGCACATTCAGCAGCGCATCTCAGATCATTAAAATTCGGCATGCTTTGATGACTGGACCCACCCCTGATTTTCCACACTACATTGCTTTCCAGCTTTCCTTGTTATTTAGTAAATGTCAAGTTTTGTTAAAGCTTTTTGACCTTTGTGAAGTTCTCGTGCCATTGTATCTAAAGGGCGTTATGCTACTGATGTCCCAGATTTTCTCAAATCATGTGCTGAATTAATTACCATGAAAATATGATCCTTTTTTTACTCTCAAAGTTCATTTGTAAACAACCAAAATAAAATTAGTCAAATAATTTAAATACTAAATCACTACTTCATTATTTTTCTTAAGAAGTAATGTACTTCAAAATTAGAATTATCTTTTCACAATTGCACTTCATTCACCGAGGAAAATAATTTACAATGCCGTTTATCGCATTACTTTTCTATTGCTCGCCAGTTCTGCATGACCCAAATAAAAAGACACGTTTTTTTGTAATACTGTCATTTAAGTCAAATAATACGAAGACTGGATCATCAAATGTGAAGAAATAATGTAGGCCTATTCAATTTTGTATTAATATCTAAACTGGACAGTTGTGTTGATTAAATGCTTTTTTTGTCTGTTATTGTTTATTCAGCACTACTATTGAATGTTTTGAACAGAAAACATTAATGGATGACTGAAATGAAAAAAATAATATTAAAATATGTTTTTTGCACTGGCAGCACTTACAATTTGGCCTAATATTTAGATAAGAGGAAAGGAAAAAAGTCTGTCGGTTACATAACTGGTAATACAATTGATGATATGATAGTATGACTGTGTACTAACCATGATATAAGTTGACAAATTCACTGATCCAGTAACATGGTCCACCAATGTTACTGGATGTTACTTAACAATTAAAATCTTTTATTAATGTATTCATTTATTTTATTTATCTTGTTTTATTTTTTGTTCTAAACTGCTGTGTTTTTTCAATCACAGGATTTCCATTCTGGACAATGGGAGCCTTCGCATATGGAACGCAACCAAGTCTGACGCCGGCCTTTATACCTGTTCGGCCAGAAACCAGTTTGGTGTGGCCAGCAGCACTGGGAGCGTCATTGTTAAAGGTAATTCATAGCCCTCCTTTTATTTCCCCACTATTCTCTTCACACTGCTGTCTGCAGAGACCCAGTCTGGACACATTTTCCAAATCCCTCTTACTCTGACAACAAGTCTAGTCCCTTCATATTTCATTCTACTCCCTAAACTAACCTTAAGTATTGGATTTCATGAATAAAAATGACAGATCTAGCAAAGAAGGGACACCATTGTTTGAAGCCTTTGACCACCTTGCCCTCTTTTTCTTTTGGTAAGTTACAGAGAGCGGGCCCTTTCTCTTTACACCGCCATGACGGCAGACGCTTTGGTTGCCATATCTTTTTCAGGCATTTTGGGAATATTCCACTCACTTCCTCAGTGGCTGCAGTGTAGTTAGTGTATTTTCTGTGAGGAAAAGGCTCAATGATGCTAGATTATCTGGACTGGGGATTGCTGTTTTCCTGTGGTGCTATGACTTATTATACTTCATTAAAATTGAATGTGACCTGGGTATTAAGTGCTTTGCATTGAATGACCTTATTCTCTGCACTCAGAGTGACATTTTTCTGTCCTACGTCCTCAGGGGAAAGTGTTCTAACCTCCCGTATCTGCGGGACATATTTGGTGAACTCTAACCTCACTGTGACCCCCTTCTCATTCACGATATTGTGATTTGTTGGTGTCTTAGCCTTCCTTTTTGGCTGTCATACAGATTTATAGAATTACATTTGCTTCAGGGAAAAGTGTCTTGGCCTCATATTTCAAAAGCCTTGCTATTGATTTGCATATACAGTTCAACAGATTATCGGAATCTTCACGTCAGACCTTTTCAACAATCAGAATGCCTCTCCAGCAGTTGTCTCCACACACTGGGGCCTGAATCCTGGGTTTCAGATTGACTCATGACCTTTATCCAACTACCCATGAGAGAACATAATTCCCGCTGAAACCCACTGCATCTTCTTCGCCAGTCCAATCATATTTGTTCATGAAGCCAAACAGACAAAGCGTTTTCATTCGCTCAAATAAATAATCGGTTCTAATTTATGGTGGAAATCTGTGAATTTGTTTGTAAAGTTAACAAAGAAGGCTTATCGAAAGTCAGTTATGGTTTACCTTATTGTTGCTATGGAAACAGGATTTACTGACTTTTCAGGGCTATCAATTAAAGACAAAAAAGATTGATCAATGCAGCTAAAACCACATCCCATAAAGTATTGTTTTTTATTGGATAGAAAATAGAAGTAACTGTGGCCCAGCTATTTTTACGGTTAGTCACAATCAAGACATGTTTCCTTTTTCTCCTGAATTATAAAGGACAGATATGATATATTATGAATGCAAGAAAATTGTTGACGGTATGGAATATGGAGTTAGTGTACATTAGTGTAATATACCTGATCTATCCTAATACCTTTCACTGAGTCCCACTGGCAACACTGCCTTTGTTCAGATTTCACTTAAGTGCATATTGAAATACGAATCCAACAATATAAAAGGCCGGCGTTTTCTTTTTTTTATTTGATTTAACTGAATTAAATTCAATAGTTCACGTCAGATGCTAATCAATACAAAGCACCTCCAAGTGTAATGAAAAACATAATTGCTTCACTCTGCCAAATGCACTTTTCTTGCCACTTGTACATTTACTGTATTTAATACTACTACTAATAATAATAATAGGTGTTATTATTATTGTCATCATCATAATTTTCATATTATTATTATTATTTATGTCATCATCATCATTATACGAGCATGTGTGTTCAGTTGACATCCTCTTGTTCATGTACATGTTCTGTTGTACATAATAATATTAAAGCAGCATTGTGACATATAAAAAATGCCCCTGAAAATGATTCCTTTTCCTTTTCCATCACAATCAATGTTGTTTGGAAAATGTGACGGGGTGATTTACATGCTCTATCTGATTTAAGATCGGAAACGTGAGGTGGAATCGTGTTCAGGGAGCAGCCCTTATGGGACATGACAGTAGTTTATTCAAATTGACTTTTGTGATATGAATGCTGAAAAATACCTGTCAGAAATCATCCACTGTGTCCTGTTGTGAATAAACCAGCTCGTAAACAGTGAAGGGGCGGAGTAGTCACAACAGATGAGCCTTGTTAATGTCCCGATTATTCCGACACTGGGGGAATATTAGCAGATTAATTGCACTTGATTATAGATATGCTCACTGAATTTTGAGTATGCTAGAAATGAGTGGTTATAATTATGGTTGCTCCGGATCATTACAGATGGTCAGTGAACTTATAACTTCAGAGATTACACAGCATTCAAATATTTCTGCCAATTGAGAGCCTATTCAATTGTGGTGCATTATTTTCCTCTAAACTAATTACAGTGTTTTTTTGTGTTTCTGTTATATATAAAGCATTTGACTCCTATTGGTACATGACACCAGTCTGTGGTTTGACTAATGGGACTCTTCATAATCCTAAACAAGCCATTATCTTTCACAAAATTAATGTGAAGGCTGAAATTACCTGTAGCCTATCCCCCCTGGTTTGGACATTTCTTTCTTGCATCGAGACATATGTCTGTAAATTGAAGTCAGAGACCAGAGCTGGAATAAAAGCATATCATCTCTGTTTTCTGCATGTCTCTGCTGTTTCGTTCAGTGAAGACAACCTCCTCCCTTACTTAGAAAAGCAAGAAACCAAAATACCAGAGTCATGGAGGAATCCCACCTAAGCAAATTATGCAGAACCACACTCTCTGTTGTTCCAGCAAGTGCGGCATTTTCTTACTCCATTCCCCAAGTTTGAAGCCAACTCGAGATGCTAGACTCAATATTTACTTCATTTTCAAGCTTTACATGTTGACTTGACCTGTGCATATGTAAGGTGTTATGGACACTAGATCATTACCAAGTATAAATTTAGTTGCTTTGAAATCAGACCTGGATACATATCTGGAATCAAGGTGTTAGTTAAGCACTGAATGGGGAAAAAATAATTTTCTGTAAGTCTTGATACAAATACACGAGAAACAATTAAATACAGAATTATCCTTAATCGCCCATCTCAAATAATTTGTCCAGTAATTCAAGTCCACTTGGAACAACAAGAACATTTTGACAAGAATTCATCATAGCCTGGATGACTGAGAACCTCTACAGACAATTAGACACACAGAAACAAACTCTGAGTTAACCAAACAACAAATACACCCATTAATATATAACCTAGCAGTTTAAAACCCTTCCTCTAGAACGACTTTAAGTCTCACAGTGTTTTTGCTGAGGAATGCTATCAAAATAAACAGCGGAACACTGAAGGTCAAAACTAATCAAATAACAACAAAAAACAAAGTAACCATTTCAAATAGCAGCCGACCCTTCTCAGGACCTGGCAAATAAAAAAAATACACTTTTAATTGCATTTGAACACCATAAGAAATTTAGAGATCCAGAAAGATGTCCAAGCGTCCATACTAAGGGAGCTACATATCAAAAGCAAATTCTTAAGTTTTAAAATGACTTTCAATTACTCAGCATGTGGTATGTGGGCAATTGATGTGAAGAACCCATGAAGGCAGAGAGAGAACATGCAAACACCAGCTTAGAATGGGATTCAGTGCATCACATTACTTGTCGTCCTACTATATACACCACATTACAAGTTTCTTTACCTGTCCACCTTCCAATAATTGAAAATGAACCATGAGGCACAGGATTTGTTCCCAGCTCAATGTAAAAAAGAAAAACAAGGGTTTTATCCCACCTGACTCATTTAAAGCAGCAGTATCACCTCAAAGATTGGTTTCTTTGGGCATATGAGAACAAAGCAATTACACTTGGAAGTTGAAAAAACAAGTGGAGTGATATCAGCAAGCCAACCACTGGATCCCTAGAGGTGTTAGTTCTGCAGAAACAACTATAGAAATTCAGGAAAGTGAAATTAGGGACTTTGTAATGGCATGAATTCACACCCACACGGCGTACCAAAATATGATTATTTTGAGCTGAGCACTGCTTCACACCACAAAGTGCTTTATACAATGTAACTTCCATTAAAAAAAATACAGCTCATATTTTATTATGTATTACAACGCACTACAAACATTCACACCAGAATTTATTATATGGTATATATCAAAATGCAGAGAAAATGAAAGAAATCTCTGAGGTAAAGATTTGAAGGAAAGAATGGCTTGGTAATTTTGGTCACAGCAGTTTTATCCAAGACACAATTCATTTTAAATTAAACAGCATATGCTCGACACCATGACAGATGTGGTGCAAAATTATATGACGTTAATATAGCCTCTGTTTGTGGGAATATAGCTGCTCATTGTTTTTTGTTCCAATGGAACTCCTATATCTTTAACCAAGCTGTTTTCCAGTTAAAGAACATGGTTCAAAAGAAAACTCATATTATTCATGGTGTGGCTCATTCATGCAGCGCCTGCATTTCAGATGATATTTAACATTGTAAATTTGCCTCAAATTAATGTGGAAACAAAAGTAGTAAAGAATCCAAAAATTGAGAAAAATTAGGCTGGCATTACTGTTCTGGTAAAACAGCTGCACCAGTATTATGTGGACAAGACCCATCGGTCCAGTTTCAAGTTGTGAGATGAAAAAAATAAATAAAAATAAATAAAATGAATTCAGTTGCTTCATGTTTAATCCTAGAAGAAGACTTGTGGATCACTAGTTTCACAGCAAACCTCTCATATGAATTGGCCAAATCCATGTTTTTTTCAGTTTCCCATGTGTACTGATGTACCCAAGTTTCAGCCCCTGAAGTTTATCTTTCTTGAAGTCTGTGGGATTCAAATGTTTGGAGGGTTTTTAATGTGGTGATCTATGTATCCTCAAAAATGTGAGTGAAAAAATTTGTACTACAGAGTACTTTTTGTTTCAAAGTGACCTGAGCGATTACGTCTGATGAGCTTTGTCAGAATGCGGTTAACATTTCCCTCAAATATATTGTGTGAACTTGATGTCATATTTTGCTAATCCTTTTAAGAAAACTCTTTTGACCTACCTCTGAAAAACCATTTCCTTCTGAAGTGTGTGTTTGTCTTGAACCGCCCACTGGATCATCTGTGTGAATCTCAATTTGAAGGACTTAGAGGGCTGAGGCTTTGCTCTGGTAAATTTACTTTCAAAATCCCCTTACCGTGTCGTTCTTTGATGCCCCTCTTGATGCATTATTTAAGCTCACATCACTCACCTGGTGTGGAAAACTACCAAAAATATATACCCAAGGTGAAGACACACTTCTACATCATATCCTAGACCATTAAAGCCGGAGGAGGCTCTTCACAGGGATATGGTAGGTGTGTTTGAGCATTATTCATGATGGCTGCTGTGGGAGGACTGTTGAAACGGTCCATGTGAGGCATGTCTCTACACTTAAGAGATGAGCTGGGAGTCATTTGGTAACTGTTAGCTCGCTGTGTGTTCTGGTCACCCATATGTTATTTTTGTAGTTTCACTGAGTGTGACCGCTGCAAGCCAGTCAGTAAGTCATCTGTTTGGCTACATTAGGCATCTGGGGATCCTTCACTTCCCTCATATGAGTCCTGAAGAGCTGACAAATAAATTGGCAGAGAAAGAAGTTGTACCAGATTGAATGAATCAGAGAAATAGAAAACACCTTGATGCTTGTAACCTGGAAGAATATACACAGTAGTCCAAATGCTGTCAGGGACAACATGCTTTACAGGTAAAGGAATCCTTTGGAGACGAGAGATTGGGCGTTTCCAGCCAGCCTCGTAACAGCTGCCATGACACCGCTGCATTACACCCTTGAAATCCATGGGAGGAATTTTGCAATTAGGAGACAGCGGTTGCAGGAAGAGCATCCTCGGAGTCCTTCAGTTTTGTTTGTGTTTACTTGTGTTTGTTTTTTTTTCATTTTATAGAACAATATTTGCTAGTTTTAAGCCAAACCAGTATGATTTTCAATTTTCAACCAAGTAATTAAAATACTTGAAAATTAAAGCTATCATATTCCAACAATGTCATAGGAAAACAAATAGGGATTAGTTTTACTCTCTGAAGACTAGTTAATTAACTTCAACATTTTGTTAAGTATCTGAGGGACTCCATTTAAACATTATTGACTGATATCTGCATTATATAGTCACATTTATTGTTGAACAATGACTGTTATGAAATGATGATTCCGAGAGACCGGTGGTGTTTCTCTTTTGCTGGAAGGAATGAGGGGATTCTACAACTAGAAACATCAAATATTACCAAAAAATAAAGGATAGTTAAATGGAGTCTATACGGCAGGCTGTGCACTGTCAACTATAGTGTTTAAAAAATGACATGTAACAGCTCATTATGGAAAGGGGCATATGCTAAGTTACATTTTCATCAAGTTAACCATAGGGACAGGTTTGCTCCACTTTAGCATCAGTCAGCGAGTTTCCACCCTGTCTGTCTTAGTGCATTAACACACTCCCTCTCTGGTCCCTGATTGACCCTGTTGAACAAGTGGGTTATATCCTATCATTTACAGCTGCTGTAGGTAACAAGGCATTATACAAGATAGATATCAATCAAATTATCCTTAGGAGCTCACCGTGTGGCTGCGTAACCAACCTGGGTCATCCGCATAATCTGTCACAAATGATGACAGAGCAGGGTAATATGGAGACATATTCACTTCATTGTCACAGTGAATCCCCGGAGGCAGCAACAAGTATAAACTGGCAGGGAGTTCATGTAAGATTAGAGAGGAGGCAAATGCAACAACCCCAGCGGATAATTCAAAAAGCAAATAGATGTTTATATCGGATACAAAGCTCTCCGATTCAAACACATTATTGAGAGCATCTGGGTGTCACGATGAGTGGTAATTATCTTTGGTATTGGCTTGTCGGGCGCTACTTTCCCGGTCTTAATCTGCATACTTTGTTCCAACAGCCATTTTGATGTTGTATTGTTTTTATTTTCCAAATAAAAGAAAGACACATTCAACAACAAAATTCAGTCCCATCACCAATATATTTAGTTGATCTCCCATTTCATACTGATACTTGGATGTCTTTGTAATTGTTTCAAGAAGTCTAGGAAAAAAACAGTTCCCGAAGGGCAGAGGGGCCAAGAAGCTATATGTTTATAATGAAGCTTGAATAATTCCATGGATACGCTCTGTATGATATTGAGTCAACACTGAAAGTTACGTATTTTTTGTTTAACAAAGTAAGGCACAAATATTGTAAACTTTGCAAGAAGTCTTAGCCTGGAATTCACTTTTGAGGCATCAAAGAGTACGTCTTTCTTTCAAGCTGTTTTTTTTTCTTATTTTTATTTAGTAAGAGAGTTAAAATATATCATAATATGTTACATGGCAGTATTGAAAGTATTACAGCCTCAGTAACTGTTATTTCTTGGAACTAAACTTTAAAGTTTAGTTTTGCAACAATTCCAAATGAATGTTCAGTAGACTTCAATCTACTTATGTTTTTATGTAGAATTCAAGCAGCCTCAGAGTGCCAGTTATTCAAATCATAAACTTAAATGCCAGAGGTCATGGGTACATAAAAGACCACAATCAAAGATATATGGATATTTGCCTTCAAAGTTGTCAATCATCTCTATTTGAAAGAGGCCCTCAACATCTCATCCTCTTTATATTCAGTCTCAGTCTAAGGTATTTTATACTGTTACAGTTTTCCCTCTAAAATTCATATACTGTATATATAATATATTCTAAGGAGTTTCCTCAGTTAACCTATGATATATTGTTACGTCATGACTACACCTTCTTTCTTTCTTCATGGAGGACGTTTTACCCCCTCAGATGATTTTCTGATAATCCTAGAGGCCAGAATGAATGCACCATATTTTGACTTGTAGTGATTGCAAACACTGCACACTGAAGAACGTGCTTTTTAGATGTTCTAACCTAACCAACTGAATTCACTCCAACTTTTTTTTTTAAGTATGCTGTTTATTCATCTAAAACCCCTGCTGCATGACTATATGAAATGAATATGTGAGCATGATCAGGAGTAAAAGATGTAGCTTTTGCTCTCATGTTTTTATTAATTGTTCTGTGGTCGATATCTTACTGTAAATTTAATTATATGGCTAATTTTGATAACATGTGTTGGAAGGACTCATTACTGAGGAAAGGCCCCATTAAAATCATCTTACTCAAAATTCACCGGTACCTTCCAGGTTTTAAGCCTTGTATTTTGTTAATGTCCTTTACTTTCCTGCCTGTATTTAGTCTGGAAGTTAGACACAGCCCACATGTGTAATGTTATGACATTTTTACAGCAGCAGCAACATTGTTCCCCATTTAACTTCAATGGAGGCAAGTGGGATTCCCAGGCACTTTCATTCTGTGTATGTCCGAAAAAAAAACCTTATAGAATTCTGGCCCGATATCAGAAAACGACAAGATAAATCACATTGAGAGTGCACAGTTGTGTGAGTTGGGGGAATGGAGGGGGGGGGGCAGGAGAGGGGTAGGAGAGAACCAATACAACAAAGGTATCGAATTCAGTCTGGTTGAAGACTGCACTGCCTGCACTTTCTACATGCATCTATGCTTGTCCAGGGATCATTTGCCAGGGTTAATTTAGTCCGTGCGCGCAGAGTGGCAATTTCATTCAAGTAATCACAGCACCCCCAAGAGGTAGACAGGTATTGTACACTTTGAGAATAAAGCTTCTCCATCACATCTCACCTCTCTGGTGTCCTTGCACCTCCCTCCTCCGCTGCTCACACTCCACTACAGATAAGGGCTGTTTGCCTTGTTCCCTGTAGTAATGCACTGCAGGATTGGACGGGCTCGCTCTTTGCTGCTAACTGTTTTCCTAGCTGTGTGTTTTGGGGGATTCTCGAGGAGTTCGTGGCGGAGGGGTTGAGCTGACAGTGACACATGGAGACTACTCTGGATGCAGGGGAGACGTGTCAACGAGTCCCCACAGAAACAAGCCCGGGCCTGAAAACTAATACCAGTTATTGTAGCTTCGTGCCCCGCTTTGCCGTGTCCTCCGTCCCTGCACATCCTTCTATTAACACAGTCTGACACAGCCATAAAGATGATGGAAGGGTTTAGCTTTTTCCTAAGCCGGTGTCTGTATTGAATTATATTTGATGCCTGGTATTTGGATTTTTTCAGAGCCTACCATCATCACTACCCTGCCATCGACACTTGACGTCACCGTCGGGGAGAGTGTGGTCTTGCCCTGTCAAGTAAGCCACGATCCCTCGCTGGAGGTGAAGTTCACATGGTTTTTCAATGAGCAACTCATCCACTTTGGGAGCCATGGTGGATTCTTCGAGAAAGTGGGCGGCGTAAGTCCAATGATTTATGTTCATGTACTTGTTTGCATGTGATATTTCTATGACACTACGGGAACAAACTGAAGTTTCATATGAAGCGTTGTCTAAATTGGCTGCTGACTGGGAGAGATATACCCACTCCGACTGATACTTTCATTTTTAGGGAAATGAAAGGAAATAGATCACTATCTCTGTTTCAACACTTGTTCAACAATGTTAATTTAGTGCTAACTGTTGCGACATTTAGCACTAAATTAACAGTTAGCACAGTTAGCACTAAATTAAAAGAAAAAAGCAACAGCTCAGAACTGGAGGCACCAAAGGGGTGGAAAAACACTCAGGATTTTGATATGGTTCCAAACTGAAATAAAATATCACAAAGAGCAAATTCACAAATGCCTTTTTGAAATGTTTTTGTTGAGGTCATGTTCTAGTAACATATGTACTAGGAAGCTCTCAGTTTCACCACAATGCTTGCCAAAAGGTTACAATAACAAATTGAAAATGGGTGTTGATAACATTAACTCCTATGTAATTTGGGGTACTTTGTGGAAATTTTATTCCCCATCATTGAAAAGAAGGCACAGGATAAAAGGGAAGTAGGAAAGAAAATAGGTGTCTGACATAATGCCAGTGACAGGTCAGCCAGGACCTTAACTAATGATTTGCAGTCAAAGTCATTTGTACCCATGTGGTGTGAAATCTAACAACTTATTGTGTTCAGCAACATAAAAAATGGACAGTGCAGACAAAGCCATCACACTGGAGTCCACATGGGAGACGGGCCAGTTGTAAAGGTTGTGTCCTTCATTATTGTGATTAGTGGGTAATGAGTAGTCCTGCTTTTGGCCTTCATGGGCCTACATAGTAGAGGAGCAAACATAAAGTACCCAGAGGCGGAAAGACACAGGTACTCACAAGTCAGTGTGCCTTCAAACTGAAGCTTAAACAAATAGGAGTAATGAATGGCCTACAAATAGGAGTAATAAATAAGGGCAACTTACCCCATATACCTAATGATAATCCCCACACCGTGGCAGGTTTTTGTCAATTATTTTTTGTGAATACGCTGCCAGTAATATAACACAAAATTGTATTCATCAGAAAGTTATTTTTACCGTCGACATAATTTTTCCCAAAACAACAGAATTGTTTTTTGTTCTGTTTTTTTTTAAAAGACTGTGTTGTCGATTGTGAAAAGAAAAAAACATGTCAAAAAGTTTGACATTATTAGCTCAATGCTTTGCAGAGGCACATAATGTCAGCTTTTTATTTAATCTAACGGATCCTTTTTTTTTTTTTCTTTTATCTAGACACAGGCTTGTCAGATGACACAGTGGCTATGCACGATATGATCGGTAGCCCCACATCATGACAGGGGAATCTAATGCATCCTCCCAGCCCCCACCAACCACTTTTGAACAGTTATTATAGTAGCCATGCAGTATTTTTCCATCAAAATCCATGAGGCTGCCTCATCTATCAGCTGTCAGATTGGTCTAAATGCACACTAAATGGACCACCTACACATTTGTCACATCACCTGACAAATATTTGCAATACTCATTAAACCATCTAAAACAGACAGACAGGCGTTAACACTGACTGGATTTCTCCTCTGATATGTTTAACCTAGCACTTTATAAATAACTAAGGCTATAGTCGGCTTATAAAATGCATGGTTTGTCCTCAAAGCACTTGTTTAGAAACACGTGCACCCAAGGCTGAGCTTTCCATGAACTCTGTCATTCAACATTGATCTCTCACCTCTGAGTGTTTTCACCTTAGACCATCTGTCTGATCTTGGAAACCTGTGTATATTACTATTTCACATCCGTTTCCCCTTTAATTACCCTGAATATATGCTGAATAACCAAGAAGCACTTTCGTTCATAATGGTTGAATTTAATCTGTGACACAGTTTCTCCTTAAAAAACTTCTCCATAAAAGACATTGATTTTTTTTTTTCAACACAGTGAGCTTTCACTGAATAAAGGTCAAGAGGTGATGGAAGATTAATTGGAATATCAATATTATATGTCTTCTTCTTTTAGCAGTGTCATAATAAATTCTGCTGCAGTGAAGAGAGGATTTTTGTATCCGGTGTATTATTTATGACCTGAAAATCACTGCCAGTGGTTTATTTTAGAAAGAAATTTACATACTGTATATGGGCTGCAGCTGCAGTCTATGTTTTTCAGACAATTTCCAGCCTATATCACAGTTTATGATACACACTCTTGTTGTTTTATTCTATAAAATATACATTTTCCTAGAGGAATGCACGTGTAAAAACAAAAATATTTGTTTCCTTTCCAATCTTTTTATCATTTTTGTCAGGTTTACTGTCTTTCTCTAATACTTTGCTGTACATCTACCCTTACATTAATTAAGCCACTCCATAGAATTCTTACGGCTATCGTGCCACAGCTTTCTACCATCTCTAATTTATTATGGGTCTGCTCTGCTCTAATGAAATGTTAATGTAGCAGTGGGAATTGCAATAAAAAGACTCCTTAAAAGAACTAACTATTAGACTAGGCAATGGGTTGCTCCTCATACCCAAAAGAGTTCTGCGCTGCGATCAAAATAAAGCACTTTTAATATTTTGACAATGATGAAATAAATGAATTGAGTGTGCCCTATTAGACAGACATTAATGTGTCATTCTTGGAAATTGTGAAGAAAGGCTGCAGGAGAAGTCTTCAATTTATTTTCAAATGTACATGGGAATGAGCTTCCTGTTCTTATATTCATTGAACAAAAGTACACTTGAATTACATTTGCTGTCTTACCAAGCCTCGCTTATGTGTGTGTGTGTGTGTGTGTGTGTGTGTGTGTGTTTGGGTTTTTTACATGTTTTGAATGGCAGCAGCATTCTGCAGGAGACATTATGATTCGCAACATCCAGCTGAGGCATGCAGGAAAGTATACATGTGCCGTGCAAACCAAGGTGGACAGCATTTCTATTGCTGTTGACTTGGTTGTCAGAGGTAAGACAAAACAAGTAACATCCATTTTTTCTTTGACTGACGGATAAATCAGCTGCCTGTGTTAAGGACTTCATAACAGTTCAAGCATTTATCATTCATATATTAGTGACTGAGGTGGAAGTTTGTTAGTTGTAGTTATATTTGCTGTGACTGGCTCTGTCACACTGATTAAGTGATGGGACAAACTGAATGAAAAGTCTTCTATTTTCTTCTTAGAGGATCAAAGAAAATTTGCTTTCTATGTAGACCCAATATCTTCCAATGTTTTTATACTGAACCGATTTTGCTAAAGTAGCTGCGGGTCACGGATACTTCTGCAACCCTCTCCTCCATCTTCCCCCTTTCCTGATTTACATTTCTCCCTCTCTTCCCACCTACCATCTTTCTGTTTCTCCTCTTTCTTGCCTGATTATGCTTTCTATCAGGTCCCCCGAGTTCCCCCACCAGCATCCATGTAGAGGAAATCACTGATACCACAGCCTCTCTATCCTGGAGGCCTGGTCCTGATAATCACAGTCCAATTACGGCATACACCATCCAGGCTAGGACACCGTTTTCCCTTGGGTGGCAGGCTGTCACCACAGGTAAGCTCTCTCCAACCAGCCGTGGCCTCCTGCAATCATGCGCCGGTCTTCTTTCTGCTTTTGAGAATATTGAAAATGTAATTTTTACCACGGCACCAACGGTGCGCAGTTCTAGCGTGACCAATGACCGCCATTTTATCGGACTCTCGGGAATCCTGAAACATGGATCCGTCCTTACGATAAAGCTTGTTCCAGGATTGTAATATGCTTGTGCAATTGAGTGAAGCACCGATGGATAGTGGATGTAATTTTCTCCACATCCTTTTTAATGGGGCCCTTAGCATTCATCCATCAGTGGAGTAATGTCCATTTATCCCGCACTGTATACCTTGTTCCATGGATATTTGTGTGAATTAGGACCACTTTTGTCTAAGATACTTCTTCCATGCTCATTGATTCACCAAATTAGTGTCATATATTTGAAATAGAACAATATTATGACCATACAGGTAGACACCGCTTTGTCTGTCAAAAACGGAAATGACTTTTCGTGCATAGCACTGATATTGATGATTTACATTTACCACAATGACAAAGTCATTCCTACAAACTAGCTGCTTGACTTCAAAAATGTATGGCTAAATTGATGAAAATGTGATTGTGAAGCCTTGTGAAGCCCTTTCCTTGTTTATTACGTTACCACACCTAATAAATATCCCTTTATGGGATTTACACTTGACCCTGTGTTGGAGGCACCGTAATTTGACACACACTAGGGAACAGATATAGATCTCATGTTTCTAGATACTGAAAGGGATTCTGTATTTTTTTTTGTTTATTTGTTTGTTTTTCTAGTTCCAAAGGTTGTGGGCGGCCATAGGCTGACTGCTGCAGTAATAGACCTGAGTCCCTGGGTGGATTATGAGTTTCGTGTCCTGGCAAGTAATGCTATAGGGACTGGTGAGCCGAGCAAGCCGTCCAAACAAGCAAAGACAAAGGGTACCTGTAAGTACTGAATAAGCAGAAACACCTTTTTTTTAAAGCTTTTCACCCCAATGCTTTCACAAAGTCCTCCGCAGTTCATTTTTGTATGTTTTATAAAATTATTTTTGCTGAAGAAATGTATACCATTCTAATATTTGTGTATTCAATTTCCCATCAATTTAACATGCAAATGTAGCCTGTTTAGCTTAACTTACTGCTTAACATCAAATCCCCAATGCACCATGTCATAACATGTAATTATGGACAATAATGATGCGACAATAGTGATGCGAGAAATCGTTGATAGATTGTCACAGTTTTAAAGATTGACATAATGGTGAAGTTCCACATCTTGTGATGTTCATGTTGTGCTTTATATTGAGTCTAAATGATGGTATTTACATTCAATCAATTATTCCAGTCAGCCATACCAGTGAGTGTTCTGTTCCTCAATGCTCATCATTTCACATTTCTTTTACAGACAGCATCAATTAACACTTAACTTCCATTCCAGGAAACTCATACAGTTAATTTATATTTTTGTCATAATTTGTTATTTATATGTTTAGGAAAAGGAATGCATTACATGGCTTATGGCTTATTGTAACTAACTGATTACTGTTCATAGATTTTTTTCATTTGGCCTGCTCTTCTAACCATTTGTTATACAAGGCCTATTAACTGGTTTATTAAGTTATTGTATTTAATTTAACGGTAATCATGTAGACATATTCCAAAAGGCCACAGCAAATGGAAATGTATTAGTGTATTGGACCATCATGGCCCTGAAAGCATTGAATTTACCACCGTCATTCTATGTAGATGCCAGAATGAGACCAATGTGATGCCAAAGAAAAGGTTAAAATCATATTCAGCTGACATTCTCAAATGAACACAAGTTGTTCAAGTCAATAAAGATTTCAGGATTATTTTATTCTGGAAACCACTAAAGGTTAAATGAATCCATCATAAATTTGACTGGGTTTTTCTTTCTTCAGGTTTCATGAGCATTAACCTCAACCTGGTTTATCATAAACCTGCTGATGGTCAAAAATAAACTGAAATATCAAACTGCAAGGAAGCATAGAAGTCAACATTTGTGGCCCTAAACATCATAGGACTATACCAAATAATGCAACTTCTCCACAGTGTGTCATATTGGCCTCCAGCACCACTGTTAGAAACCTAGTAGTTGTCTTTGAACAAGAACTTTCATTAATCTCCCACATAAAAAAATATTTCAAGGACCCCCTTCTTTCACTTATATAATATTGGGAAAAATTCAGTATATTCCGTCTCAAAAAGATACAGAAAAACTAATTAATGCTTTTGTCTCCGACAGACTGGATTATTGTCACTCTCTCCTGTCTGGCTGTCCTAATAAGTCGTTCAAGCCTCTCCGCCTCATTCAGAATGCAGCTGCATGTGTTCTTACAGGAACTAGTATGAGGGATCATGTCTGCCCAGTATTGGCTTCTCTGCACTGGCTCCTTGTACAACTCGGAGTAGCATTTCAAATCATCCTCCTTACATATAAAGCCCTAAATGACCAGGCACCCCCTCATATCTTTTTGAGACAGCATATAGTTAGGCTGACTCTGCTAAGGGATATCGCATGAAGCACTTCTGTCATTCATAACACTCTTCCTATCCTCTCTGACTCGTGTCGCCTCATCAACGCACGGTAGTAATCTCATGCTTCCTCTTCCGAGTTCCTGGGCCGTCTAATTTTGCAGATTCCCAGGGGGTGGCTTGATCTACAGCAGTGGTCCTGCCAGGCACCCATCAATATTTCATGATTTATTTCACGTAGCTTATAGCCATAATTGCATTATATCACCAGAATCTTGTAGCTGTTAGCAATGCTGTCATTCGTACAAGATTGTTTGGGCCCGTCCCTCCACACCCTCATTCCAACCGTGTCTCTATCACACTCTTGCTTTCGATCTATGTCCTTTTCTCTCGCTCCCTGCCGCTACTCCAAGTGGTCGAGACAGAAGGCTGCTCGCGTTGAGCTGAGATCTGTCCAAGATCTGCCCATTAAAGGGCAGTTTTTACTTTCACCGTCGCCAAGTGTGTGCCCATTGGAGAATGTTGGGTTTTTCTAAATAGTTTGTTGTGTTGTCCAAATCTGCTTTAAATGTGAAACGTCATGAGAGTTGTGATTTGGGGCTGTAACTGACTTGACAAAAACTTCATAACAATTATGACACCATGTAGACAGTCAAGCTGTGGATTTGCGAATTGTTAGTAAGATAAAGCGCGATCGCATCCTGCTTCTTCAAACAAAACAATGCATACTGCTGGTATTGAAATATTCATGAATACTGTTTTTAACAGCACATAAGTGCAAACTATTTTCCCTAGGATTTTTAACATTTGCCAGATACAAAAGGGAAATTAAACAACAGGCCGCCAGAATGTTGTCAAAAGTCCAAGCATGTTACCGCTCTCTGTCTCTCTGCCAGCAACATGAAATATCACATCACGTTCTCATCCAGCATCACTTGAATTCAGCAGGGTTAAGCTGATCCGTCTCCTCTCTCCAGCTCCGAAGGTCACACCAGCTAACGTGAGCGGAGGCGGCGGCAGTCGCTCTGAATTAGTCATCACATGGGAGGTAAGCAAGCCTGTTCAGAACCCCATCACCCGTGGAGGAGCCAGACGCCGTTAGTCTCTCTGGATCTGCACCTCTGTTTCATTAATAACAGCTGAATAGCTTAATGTATGGCATTTCATTTTTAAAAACCGGATGGCAATAACAGCTTCTGTCACCCCGGGGGCAGAAAAATGTTTTGAGGTTTCAATAAGATAATTAAACCGAACAGGGCCTTTTTGAGATTGTTTTGCTGCACTTTTCTTCTTCCTTTTTCCTTTTCTATTCTACAAAGCCCCCAACTATCTCGCCTGCTCCAAAAGCACATATTAATTCAAGCTGCTGAAAGTCATCAACCCCTGCTGTGAAACGTTTCACAGAATCATTGCTAATGTTTCATAATGCTAGACTTGAATTGCAGTCTTACTTCTGCTTAACAAAGCTGTAGTTTTGTCTTGGCCCTGAACACTGTGAAGTTCTTTTGTTCCTTTTTTTTTTGTTTGTTTTTTTTGACATGAAAGTAAAATTGAACATTTATTTTCTTCAATTTTAACTTTTAAATTTTAAGAGGTCGATTTTTTTCATATAATTAGGCCTCAAACCAAAAAAAACAAAGACAAAAATTCCATTAGTAATATTGCTTACACAGTGCATGGTGATGATATTTTTTCTTTTAGGTGCACCTCATGTTGTGAGTCTGAAGTCTGAAATGTTGCAGGCCTGCCGTCACTGGCAGGAGAATATTATACGACTACTATTATAACCACTGGAAGGGTTAGAATTGAACAAGAAATATTGATATGCTTTTAATATGTCTATACATCTTTTAGTGGACAGAAGTGAACAGGATCAGTTTATCCCAAAGAACGAAGTCACGCAATATTAATGTGTGAGGCCCGTTATCGGTCATGTTGACGGCTCAGTTTATGATATCATGCTTAAAGTACTGTGTATCTGAAGTGTCCAGTGGTAGCTGTGTGTGCAACATGTTTGATTGGAAGGGAAGCACTCACTCATTTTTATGTTTAGTGTCAAACTGAAGGAAATGGAAATTGTTCAAATTACACGGTAAATTAATATAAAAAAATATTTTAAGTAGATTTTAACTAATGCCGTATAGTGTTGCCAATGCAAGGAATGGGTCCTCAGACAAATGAATACGGACAAATATAACGGCATAATTTTTTGGCTTTCACATCTAAGATGCATTCCATGTCTACAATACAACACTGTTGAATTATGTGTAATGTTTCCATTGCAATATTTACACAACAACAAAATTATACATGAGGTGTCGATCGAATAAAGATGAATAGAATATTAAAATGTAAAATCAAGTATTTTGGTCATGATATTTATTACACATCAGATAGATGCCTTATTCAGGGAGGCTTGAAAGCTGCATAATCAATAGATTACTATAGGCGAGTGAGCTTCCATTGCACTAAACCATGAATATATAAAGACCCCCAGACACAAGTACCGGACATTGATGTTTTTATCGTGGTCAAAAAAAGGGATAACAAGTATGCTTTTGGTCACCAGATAAAATAAGTTCAAACGTCAATCCTTAACTTAAATTGTGAATGATATCGCTGTAAAATAGCTCATACATTGTGTCTTACTACACAATTCATGCTTCTTATTCACAGGATGAAAGTTTAGATTTTAAAAATCCCCGCAGGGCAAACTACAGTCACTGTTTGAGTGACAATTAAAAGTGAAATCATCCTAAAGTTTATTTAGAAATGCACGGATGGGTTTTTATGTTTTATTTTGGCAGCCGGTACCAGAGGAGCTCCAGAATGGACCAGGGTTTGGCTACGTTGTGGCTTTTCGTCCCCTTGTCGCCACCGGTTGGATGCAGGCTGCTGTTCCAACTGCCGAGACCTCCAGATACGTCTTCAAAAATGAAAGTATCCAGCCCTTTTCACCTTTTCATGTAAAGGTGGGAGTTTACAACAATGAGGGAGAAGGGCCATTTGGACCTGTTACCACTATTTATTCAGCTGAGGAAGGTGAGTATGATATACCCGTATGCAAATGATTTATGATAATGCAAATGATGCAAATCATAACGGACCAATTTTAGCTTCTTTGTTAAAGTAGAGTTGTCCGCACAGTTGTCATAGAGATCATGAAGCCAGTTTTTCCACGGCATCTCACACTGCTCCTTTGACGAGAGAAATACCTGTGAGACAAATTTTAGGTACTCACTTTGAGGGGTCAACAAAGCTCAGCTCTTTATACCAACTCTAGAACCTGGCCGTGCACCCACAAGAGTCCGTGCCAAGAGCCTCTCCGCTTCCCAGATAGAAGTGTCGTGGAAAGCTCTGCCGTGGAATGCCAGCAAGAAACGAGTGCTTGGATATGAGGTGAGCTACATTGAAATGCTTTGTTTGTGTGCGATTCCTTTGGTTGCAAATCACAGTGCGAGCACAAGGCACGGCAACTAATGTTGTCGAGCCTTGTTCCCTTCTATTATTGATGAGTGTTTCAGGCTCATGCACCTTGGGCAAAGGAGATAATAGCTTGCTGCATGCATAATGGTCCAGCCTTGTCCCATGCCTGTGGGTTTAGTTGTGTTTCTCTTGTTACTTACCAAAGTACTGCAACTGCTCTGATTAATGTACTGATTTAACACTCTAAGGAACACAGCATTTAGCGTTTAATCCAAACACAAGCGAGCAGTCTCAGAAACTGCCTCCGCATTCAGTTGGTTCCTGTCATTTTAATTCCGCTCATTATTGAAATCCAAGACGTGAACAAAGGCCCTCCTTGCATCCACAGACAGCATTGGCTGTCAGGATACTAAATTGTTGACCACTCATTGTAAACAGAGGAAAAGAGCCTGAGTAAACCACTCCTGTGAGAAATGACAAATTATGTTTGTGCTGTCAAGCGTGCCAGCTATTTCCACCCTGACAAGCACAGTGACAAATAAATATCTATTATCAGTAAAAGTTGATGCAGGGGATTTTTTTAGGATCATCATCCTTTCCTTATTTGTTTTCCTTCTTTTCCTTTTCCTTGCATATTTGGCATCAGTCTTTACCCTACCATATAAACCATGACACATGTCTGATAAGATCAAGTGAGCTCATGCTGAGCCGAGCACAAGGTACATGAGATGACACGGTGCAAATGCTTGCGTCATCTCTCCAAATGAGCCCCTATCACTTTTTGTTCAGTTTGCACTTCATTGACACGGAGTAACAAAAAGCTTTTACGGCAACGGTTTTCTGTATTCAAAACTATGGTTCTGCCCTGTTGCTTCTCAGCTGCGGTACTGGAATAGAAGTGAAAGGGAAGACATGGCCAGCGTGCAAAGAACTGTCGGAAACCAAACATCTACTATTATTCACGGCTTAAAAGGCAGTACTATGTATTACATCTCGGTGAGGGCGTATAACACAGCAGGAACCGGGCCTCCCAGCAACATTGTAAATGTTACCACCAAAAAACCACGTAAGTGCCAGATGTAATTATTACTACTGGTGGCATTCTGCCCGTAAATAGCTTTTGTTTGAGGTGAATAATGTGTTTTTCTTGCCTCAGCACCCAGCCAACCCCCAGCCAAAGTGATGTGGAACACATCAAATTCCAAGATTATATTGAACTGGGAGCAGGTCAAAGCCCTTGAGAATGAGTCAGAGGTCACTGGTTACAAAGTAAGTACCCAGTCACCTGGTTTTATCTGCAAATTGTTTTTGTTGCCATGGCGTCTGTTCCAGTAGCCGAAGCTTTTTTCCTTTTTTTTTTTCCTTAGGTGCTTTACAAGAAAAACCGACACAGCAGCCCCAACGTAATGGAAACAAACACCACCTCTGTGGAACTTGCCCTTCCCACTGATGAGGACTATATCATCCAGATCAAGCCATTTGGAGAGGGCGGGGAAGGCAGCAGTAGCAGGCAGATCACCATCCCAAGGATACCAGGTCAGTAATCCAGTCCTCTGCTGCTGCCTTGCTAGAGCTGATTAGCGTCCATCGTCAATAAATAAACCAGAGACCAGACACATTATGTGCTGTATGGCATTTGAGAAGCTCGACCTTTTAAAAATGCTTTGCACATCATTTGAAACATTCCCTGCTTCGCTAATATTTGGCAGAGGAACATACTGATAATCTCATTCTTTTAATTACTCTTTCAGGACCCGATGCAGTGGGCTCTGCATCCAAGGTCTCCACTTTATCAGCACTCAGTACAATCGCACTGTCTTTCACAGCACGGACATCTTTATGACAAACAACTCCCAGGAGACACTGCATTTGAAGTGGAGACAACTCTGCAGTGGTTACACCAGCAGTGACCACTCTGGTGTAACCAGTTTACCCATTCATTATGATTTAAAAGGCAGAAGGAATTTGCTGGCAAAAAAGGGAAATTCATGCCACTTGGATGACAGGGAAGAAGTTCCCTTCAGCAGCTAGACTTAAAAAAAAGGAGATGTCGTGACAATGTTGTTACCAAAGCAGCTTTCATAAGAAAATGAATGAGGAAAAAAGGTCTTATATGCATTTTTTGTATGAAATGTGGAGCTTTTAGGGATTTTTTTTTTAAAAACCGATCGAAAGTGGATCTCTGAGTTTTGGGGCAGGAATAATTATTTTGTGCATGGCAAATTACAGCGAATTTCCAATTGTAGATACAGAAAGTGATTTGACAGCAATCCGTTTGTCCTCTAAGATAAGATAAGACTTGCCACTTTGGTTATAACAGACCATGGTGATTTTTCCAATGAATCATCACTTGCAAATCTACATTTTTTCCCAGCAATATTTCATAATGGTTCACTCAAAGGCCAACACTGATATGTTATAGTTATTGGTCATTTTGTGTGTTATGTTAATAATTGATATTGAAAGTCCTGTCCCTTGACAAGAAGTGTGTTAATACTTTAGCATACTGGTAGTGTTTATTAAACTAGTTGAGGAGAGCCAATGTTTGGATTTCCTGGATTTCATTATAACAGTGGACGTTGATGAGCACTGAAACTTGGTATCATTTAATTTGATTCCTGAAAATGCGAAACTGAAAGAAAATAACCCAAGTACATCATGTGCGTCAGAACAAGCCCGTTGTAGCAACAACACAATGACAGACACAAGGTAAAGTCCTGAAAAAAAATCAGACCAAAAGGTTGAGTCCATTATACACTAATAAGAGGCTTCAGCAGTCTAAGCTTGCCAAATCCATCCATATTTCACACTCCATTTAGGGCCAAGTAGCAAACAGAGTAAGATAAGATGTCTATCTTTCCCTCTAGTCTAGTCCCTCTAGTGTGGTCTTGCATCGGGCCACTTGCCAACTAGACAGGACCAAAGAATAAAACAGGTCGACGAGGCATATTTCAAGATACATAGATCAAGTTGATACCTCCTACTTTAATGGAATACTGGTTCTACTCCAAGATTCATCCGATTGTCTGAAAGTCAGTCCAGCCAACAAGCTGAGGAACCTCAGTTCAGACACTTGTAGCCACTTGTTCTGTCTAGCACGGTCCAAAGCCCATAAACTATCGGTACCGTCTTTTTTGAATGTAAATCATTTTTCGCCATCCACCGTAACAGATGCAGCTTTTGGTCCATTAGATAGATCCGGGGGATTGTTATGCCTGTGTCCATAAATTGTTATTGTGGACTGGGGCTCAAAAGTGTCCATAATTTTAAAATGAACCCAATTATGGTGGATTTGGTAGCAAATAAGAGATAGAGGAAAACAGAGAGAATCATAATGACGGCATATTAGATCGCTAAAAACTAGTCCAAAAGAGGTGTATAGAAGTAGCCGTGATTGAACGGTGATTACTGAATGTTGCAAAACTGGGCTTGAGCAGTTTGGTTTCCCAATTCCGCTGTGTGAGTAGAACCCAATGTCTTATCACACACACACAAAACCGAGAATATGACAGAAACTGCAATGATCAACCTGTCTAAATCCCTTTCATTCTCTTTCTCGCTTATAGAACACCCCTGAGATACGTAAAGTCTGTCACTTTGATAGTAGTTCCTGACAAATCCAGAAGTAAAAGAAACCATCTACCAGCTAAGATCACCGTTGTCTGACTTAGGGTTTCTGTGTTCTCACAACAGGACCACATGATTTGCCGCTTTCCAGCCTTGAGGTTCTGTCAATGCATATCACAAACAAGGAATGTGAGAAGCGAGTTACCCTGGCAGAACCCAACATCCGCTATAAAAGTTTTAATTCTTTAGACACCAGATGACATCTTAATTCATTATCAACAGAGACTTTACTGTGATCGGTACCAATCACTGCATAGAACTCCCCATTGCACAGATTAATTTACGATACGAAAAGCATAAAACTTACCCTTTCTTTGCAACGGAAATAACCTACATACATCCACTGAGGCTAATATAGAGAACACCATTAAACATTGTAAACTCAGACTGCCTAAGTCTTGCATTAATGTTAAATGTCGATCTTTGATAAAATGGTACAGAATGAAGATGAATGCTCGGCATCACGGCCATTGACCAGCTTTTCTCTATGTGTGGATAACAGAACTTTAAGAAAACTAGAATTATATTTAAGCATTAGCATGCCACCATTTCAGTTCTAGTTTATGCAGTTGAGAGACAAAGAACTCTAAATCTGATGAAGCCCTGAAAGCCATCCGTGTGGCAGCCTCTGACTTTGTTACCTGAATCGGCACACTGGGCTGTCAGAGATGCCTCTGCTGGATCCCTTCTCCTTTGCTGTTGGACTACACTGGTGACTGAAACCTTTTGGCTGTCTCATTCTCCTCCTTCTTTCAGTTAGCCCTGTGTGTGGAGCTATTCTTTGCCTTCTGTGTGCCTCATCATATGTTCAAAATCCTCAGGTCCTTAAAGAGCCTTAACTTATCATGTGTATATCAAAAACATTAGAAACATAGAACTATGAAGCAGCCGCAGTGAAGTTTACATGCCGTTGTGTTTAATAGACTCTGTACGTCATATATGAGGCCTGTTGCATTTTTATAGGTGTGTATTCTTAATAAAAAGGTTGCTGCTGATCTTTCCTCCACCCCCTCCGATAATCTCCTGATGCCATGTGGGACTGCAGACAAAAAGAGATTCTATTGGTGGCTTGTAGTAGTTCTAAGAGAATTGTAGACTACTGGGTCTCGTTCAGAATCATGCATCAATAATTGTGTGATATACTGTTTTGTACACTTCAAATCATTTATATAAAAGAACCTTTCTAAAAAAACAAATGATTTACTTGGTTTTTATGTTGTTACTCGGTTTCATACTGTAGCTAACTGTTGCTCGGCATGACTGTACTTTGTCCTCTCTCTTCTGATCATCTACAAACTGACCAAATGGCTTTAGGAACATGCAAGGTTCATGTATCTGGTAGGTATGTGTATATGGTATGTGTACCCTGAGATCTGAACCTTCATCAGCTCCATGTTTTCGCTTATGTCTCAGTCAGCCCTTCGGAAATGTACTGGGTCTGCTGTGCACTCAACATGAGGGCATCCTCTGTAACTGTTTGTTGTTTATACTGTATTAATAAAGATGATTGATTTATAGAACGATGTCAAGCTCCGTTGGTCATTCCATAAATCCATCTGAAATCTGATATACCGCAGAATTTATTGAGCAGCGACGTCAATGCAATTGACCAAATCCGGGTCAGAAGATTATTCTCCTCTATTATTCTGATTTATTCTATAGGAAATACAAGCACAGTGATTTTATAATGCAATTCAGAATGGAACCTGAACTCAAATGAGCCATACTAAAGTTGATAATTGGAGGAATTATAACAAAAACCTGATAAATTGTTTGAGTGTGTAAGAGAGAGAGAGAGAGGGAACTGAGGGATAGAAGAAAAATGGCAGATGACAATGATAAAAATGATTATGTTTGTATATACCACGACTGTGGATGCATCGCATGATGTAATAGGATATAAAAGATGACATAATGGGTATGGCCAGTGAGGAGAACACAAATTATAATAGCCACATATGAGGACTTGGAGCTGCAAGAGAAAATACAAAGCTGAGAATTACAAGGGATTAGATAATGAAGGGGGATCAAAAATAAAACTCCTTCTTTTCAAGTCTCCAAAATCTTAAATTCCCCTAAATTCAACTAAGTACTTCCTCTGCCTAAGATCCTTAAGGCCTGATTAATTGACTCATATTTCAAACTTTTAGAATTATCGCATCCTCAGGGGTATTTTCGGATTTGAGAAATTCCCTCACTGATCACAAAAAACAACAACCAAAAAAAACTACTCAAATAATTGGGGGTTCAAAGAAGTATACATCTTATAAAGATTCAGTTAAGAGCAGATACAGTAACAGTATACTGAGTCTGAGCCATGTGGAGATATTTTGCGGACACAAAAAATTCACTAGATGGTGCTAAGAGCATACAAATATTCAGTCAAACATACCCAATATGGCCAGAAGATAGCCTTGCCTGATCAGGCAAGTTTCCTATTCAGACAAACTGTCACTTTATTAGAAAAAAAAAAGAAAACAAACCTAATTTTTGTATTTGATTAATAATTATAAAAAAAAAAATCTCTGCCCACTATGTTTTTAATCAAGCGAATTCCTTCCCCATTTCTTTCAGAATTTCATAGACAGCATGGGAATCATAGTGAAACATTTATTTATGCATGTATGTTTTCCATTTAGACTGAAAGCAAATACATTAAATACACATCACGGAGCACTTAAGGAATGTAGAGCAAAAGCAATAAAGAACTGAAACAACAGAGCGCTAGGACGCTCTTGACTTTAAAAAGGCTCATATCCATATTCTCTACATTAACAGTTTCTAGTACAACGGGTCCCCTAAATGACTGTAATCTGTTGAGAAACAAGTTTTCACTGGGTTCAATGCACATTCCTTGAAGACAGTAACTTATTTTCAAAACAGTTCCTGCTCACCTTGGTCTCAGAGTAGAGGTTGTATTGTGTTTGCCACGGGATTTGAAAAACACTCCTCTAAACATAAGGCACCCTTACACGATACATTCCTGTTGCATTGCTTCGATTAAACTGACTGTCTCAACTCTTTTACATAACCAGACACACCATCTCCTGTTGATTTCTACATTGTTTACTGGATAACACACAGAAAAATGGATATCAATATATAGATACAAGCCTCACTTTCCCGAGAGCACGCAACCACCGATCCCGATGCCCGCAGTCATCACTCCTCCATCAGTAGTGCATCCAAAAGTACAGCAGAGTTTATAGCATATCATTGCAAACCAGTGCCTTCTTCACAACAGCCCAGTGTGTTACGACCAGGAAAAAAAACAAATATACAAGTCATCTCTTTTTCCCACAGAGGTACAAACAGCAGGAGGGGGTAAGGTAAGAATTGTACGACGAGTGCCGTGGTCACAAGTTGTGAAAGGCAATTTTGAATATTTCCGACTAAGTTATACATTTTGGCTATGATTCAGGACACATGAGTTCACAGTTTTCTCCCTTTAACATGACACATGATAAGAATAATGGCTGCTTATTGCAAATTTCACAAGCAGTGCGTTCACTGCTTCAGTTAACAGTAGCACAGGGTTAATAACACAGCGGACACAGGTCAGGCTCCAGTAGGGGGATTCTTGTGCATGATAAGCAATGCATAGTACAGTATTAAAGGTCATCGAGGATATATTTTATGTGACAACCACCAACCAGCAGGTTCTGCAGATAGACTTGTCTCAATATGGAACTCCAATAGGGTTTTAACTTTGTCTAAAACAAAGACAGGGGCAAAACACAAACCTTACATTCAGCACTCCTGTAAATGCAATTACAAAGTTATTCACCATAACCTAAACACAACATGAAAAAAAGACCGGTGACATCTTGTGATTTTGAACTTTTTGGTGATTAAATGGGAACATGCTCATTGGTTGCTGAGATTATATATATGCTAATATTTTGAAGGAGTCATATGCCTCCATGCAAAAGCTTGGTTATGGTAACACACATATAAAAAGTACAACCTGACACCAGTTCTTAGTCTGTCCTGTGTTTTATGTCTTAATGTGCTACATAAAGTCAGAAATATCAGCATAAGCAGTAACAAGTAATGGGTGACATGTTAACATGAGTGACTGTTGAGAGGATCCATATCTCTAAATTCTCGCAGTTCTGTTCCATCATAATTTTAAGTTTGGCAAATTAGCTTGTGTGTTTGGAACAGACCTGGCCATTTTACAGCCCGCGGGCCACATGTGGCCCATTTTCTTTTTTTTTTTATTCGGCCACCCAAACTATTTCCTTTGAATATTTTAATCAGTATTTTAAATCAATATTGACTTTGGAAAGTCCTTATTTTTTCCTTTTGTGTAATTTTGTATAAATGATTACACACAAAATAATGTCGGTACATTTATGTGATCATTAATGATTTTAAAGATTAAATAAAATGTCGGAAAATTTAAATATTGACATTGCGATTTTCATTTTGTTCAGTTTACATGACACTGAGTTGGCCCACACATAAAAATTAGATGAGAAATGTGGCCCGCCAGCCAAAATAATTGCCCACCCTTGGTTTAGAAAAATTATTTCTTTTTTAAATCATACAAGGTATCAACAAATTGCAGGCAGGCAACATTTGAGACTGGTTTGAGCATGTTCACATCAAACTTCACGTCTGCAATCACAAGATTAACACAGGTAAGAAAAAAAAAAAAACTATAATAAAAAAACACTTATATTAAATTTGCTCCCATAATCCAAACGCCCTCCTAAAACCAGCAACACACTTTCTATATGTTGACACCAAAATGAAAGTCATAATATTAATGCAGGGAGACAAAATAAAGAAAATGTGTCGTATGTTGGACAATTCCAGTCATCCTCTGAAGTGCAACACAACCGTCTTTATTTTCCTTGTTCCATGAACATCAGTGTGTCCACAACTCCTTGTTCCTGCGGCTCTCCAAATGGTGCTCAGTCCCTTTATCTTGAGTAGATAATCCATTTCCAGGTATTATTTTTCCTCATACCCTCAGCTTTTTTTTTTTTTAATGAATCATGCAGATTATAATCATCTGATATTATACATATTTCATAAACAAGCAAACACTGAACATAAATTAGATCCTCTATAGATAAAAATGTAAAAAGCTGATAAGACTGCTGTTGATTATATTGAAGGTGTCAAAGCCAAGAAGTGGCAACAACAAGCAAAATCGGCCTCTTCCTGCCACGTGGCACCAACTTGCCCCACTCAAACCTCCTTCTTTTCTTCCTGCAAGCCGTCCTCTACTTGTATTTTGTGTTTATTTATTTTTTCATGTAGGAGGATGACTCGAAAAGAGAAAGAAGAAAGGGAAGGAAGGAGACTCAAATCATCCTGACAATTCAAGCGTGTCAAACAAATGACTTTAACAGGGGGAAATTCCAGACACCTCTTTCACACTTACATCAATCCATTGGAACAAAGAAAAATATCGTCCGATAAATCCAGTTCCTTAAGAATTAGGTAAGCTGGGCTAGGACAGAGGACAGGGCCGGGTGGGAGACCGAGTCACAGTGGGCTTGGCTAGAGGGGGTGGAGGTCTTCTGCTTTATGGTCCACAGTTTGCTGTTGCGTCATCTGGATTAGAGAGTTCTCTTATCGGATTGTTGACAAACTGCACAGCTGGAGGACCCTCATGTCCCTCCCATCGCAGGAGCTACCATGACTCATCAGGACTGCAACAAGAGCCATATAGAGATCACACAAATCGGCACATTCCTGATATCTGTGGATCTAAAATCCGGTGCACTGAACGAGAATAAATTCTTGAACTGTTTTATAGCTGGTAAATGTATGCACTGAAATTAAAATGAAAGGTTCAAGACAAAAATGTTAATCGTCGGCTAGAAGAAACAGCAATAGATTATATATATTTATCATGTAATCAATGTTTAATGTCGTGGCGTAGATGTGAACTTACCATGTCCAATTTACCGCTATGTTGCAAAATGATCTGGAGATCTCTATTATAATAGCAAATCGTGATTTATTGTACATAATTTTCTTGAAATGTGGAAATTTGGACAATTTATTCATCTTTGACATACTGTACCTCGACTTTCTGCGGCAGCTCCTCGGTGGGAGACTCGGTTTCCCTAATAACTACAGCTTTTGTCACCAACATATCGGGATGCTGCTGTTTGGCCTCCTGAATCGCCATGGCAAGGGCCTGGGGGAAGGGAAAGATCAACACGTCAGTCTTACACCTCACATAATAGAAGTAAATGATCGTTTCAACATGCAAAAACCGTGGTGTGCAATAATCACCTGATGCTGGTCCACGTCATCATCTCCGGTGATTATAATCCTTTTCTCAATTCTAGTCTCAGAGTAGCCACCTTTCACAGTCTGCAGAGTCCATTCAGTCAGAACTGAGCTCAGTAAATTGAAAGGAAGTAATTTGGAACAATTGCAGTGCAAGTCATTGCAGTTTCCATCTTTCTTAACAAATCACCCATTATTCAGGGTGTTTGCTTATTCGCTCAGTGATCTCAGAAAAAAAGTGGATTTGTCAATTAAGCAGCCATGGTCCCATCATCAAATGAAAAAAAAAAAAAAAAACATTGAGAACAATTAATCTAGTGTCCTAGAGATTGATGGAAAAAGAAATAAAAAAGAAAAATTTAAGGCATAATGTATTATGTAATGTAATTTCAGCTGGCTAAGATATGGTGGACCAACTTTAGACAATAATTGTGTAGACCTGTAATGAGTTACCTTCGTAACTTGAGTTGTGGTTGCTGAGGTTACGCTCTCAGTGATGGTTAGTGGAGAAATGACCGCCTCTCTTCCTTGGTTGCTGGGATTTACCTGCGGCATATTCAGTAACTACAAATGTGAGTACACACACACATACACAAACACACACACACACACACACACACACACACACACACACACACACACACACACACACACACACACACACACACACACACACACACACACACGTACATGTACTTTTATTCTTAAAGATACATACAGGGGAACCATTGTCTTTAAACCCAGCAGATTCTCGTGGGCTGACATCTCCACAATTCTGGAGGAAAAAAGAAAAATCGATATAATGTATACTTACATTCAACATGACCATTGTCCATATAAACAATTAGAAAACACAAATACATGATAAATAATATGGGTGCACAATAAAGAAAATTAATATCACATAATTTGTGGGCGGCACTGTGTTGCAGTAGTAAGTGCTTCTACCTCACAGCAAGAACGTCCCTAGATATTTATAAACATATGACTTCATGCTACATTTGCAGCAGCCACAAACATTTAAAAGTTGATCACAACCAAACCCTTCTTATCTAAATTGGCCAGTTACTGAAATGCCACTTTTGTGTCATATAACTAACTGAAGTTATGAACACCATTAGTCCAACAATGATTGCATTTTTATATGAGAGAAAAATGCTTGGACTCATATGTCTGCCCACAGAGATGAACAGTATTCCCACCTGGTTACATCACCATCATTAATACATTTGCCAGTAATTCAATCCCTTCGTTTTGGAGCTCTAAACCAGACCATCCCTGTCTGGAAAACAAAAAAAGAATAACACTGGCTCTGCAGATATGTGGCATTCTTCATGGAGCTCAAGGCTATTTCAGAGCCAGATGAGTTGTTGTCCTGAGGTGTTCACCACTTTGATGACTCTGAGTCTTAGTCACAAAGTTTGTTAGGATAATTCAAATAAAACACAGGCTGTGATCATGAACTACTACATATATTATAAGAATAAGAATAAGAATTAGAATAAGAATAAGAACAACTTTATTTATACCGAAGGAAATTGTTGTGCCAGAGTTTCCAGTAAAACATAATCATAATATATAATAATAGGAAATTGTATAAACGGTAAAAAAAGGGGGGGAGAATAAGAAATAGAAATAAAACTATAATGTGTCAAAGTCAAGGCTATAAAGTGTTTTAAGGTCTTAAGTGCAAAGATTTGAAGATTCCCTTCAGCTGAAGGAAGAGGAATTAAAAAGTTATTATGATGTGTTCATTCTGGGTATTCCTACATAAAATCAAGTATTTACACTTTAGCCATTACGAAAAGTTATTGTACAAAAGAAAAACCAAGCTTGGAATGAAAGGTACAATTTGAACATTAATAATGCCATTATTAAGGATTATTATTATTAGCTTGATCATGAAAATCACACTGCTCAGCTTACCATCGCCTTTATCAACATATACTAATTTACGCATGCTTGTCAACACAAAAGCTGTCTTTCCCCTAATATCAAAAACAACATTTTAGTGGGCTCATAAATGGTGCTATTACAAGATATGTCCAGCAGGGAGTGCGCCCAGTCCTTTGCCCACAGCATTCAAAAGACCCCACAGCTTGACACAGGTATAACTATTCAGCTCCACTGAAACCATTTGTTTGTCTGATTGTTTACAGGTTGGTGAAATAAAGAAATAGCATTATGTTCGCTTTTCATTCGAGCCTGGTATCTCCGTCCTTGAAAAATAATAAGTACTTCATAACTCAGTTTGTTGAGTTAACTATGTAAGAAAGCCACCTTTAGAGTACCATTAAAATGACATATGCTTGCTATATCAGTGCAATATCTAAAAAGAGTCTATTTTCTCACCAAAGAAGAAAAATACCACATTGGCCGACATATAATTCTATTAACCTTAAATTCAAATCTCAAACTGGCCCCAGTGGTGACACTACTCCAACTAAAGTCATTTAGTTTAAATCATCATCAAGAAATTATATCTGAATGACCCCATAGGAGTTACGGATAAAAGCATAAACCAGAGAACTGATCAAACTCTACACAAAGTAATGCAATTCCAAGTTTAAAGTCACCTTGAGCAGTTGTTTATGAAGGAATATAACCAACATACATTACATCTGACGAGCTGCTCTCTTTGAGGGCCTTGCTCTGGCATCAATTTATAAATCGACCAGGACCTCCCAAACAACATTTTGTCAGAGAAACACACCAGACACACATGAAAATTTATTGGTGGAGAGAAATTGTGATGGGTCAGGATCAGATTGGTTTTAATGCCCTGAGTTGGTCAGCAAGGAGTCTGGTCCAAATAAGAGTGCAACTTATCGACCTGCAGAGCCCGCAGGTTGATTTGTTGTTAAAATATGCAGATGCCGAAAAAAAAAGTGCCTTAACAAGCCATGAAAAATCAATAAAAAGACAAAAACTAAACTATGATATCGCCAAAGGTGCAAATTGAAAGTTTATTCCACATGAAATATGTATGTATTTCCCTAAAACCGATACTGTTCCTTTGACAATTTACAAAACAAACATGTGCTGGAGTGATATTAAGAAATGAAAATGATCTAACATTTGTAAAACAGTTTTCTATATATGGTGGGAGTAATAGTAGCTTTCAGTGTGAAACTAATCCCAATATATTTATCAGAGTAGGCTCGTTGAACTGGTACCAGGTCACAGACCATCTATTGTCGGGCCTTGAAGAAAGAATAAAATTGCTTCAAATTAAATAGTTTTTTTTTTTCGTTTTTTTTTTCCATTACTTTTTTCCATTACCAACAAGTACCTTCGGGTCCACATTAACAATAAACTGGACTGGATATACAACACGGATGCACTCTACAGGAAGGGTCAGAGCAGAATGTTGTTCCTGAGGAGACTGAGGTCCTTTGGTGTCTGTGGCGGGCTACTATAGACCTTCTACCAGTCTATGGTAAACAGTGCACTCTTCTCCATTATAGTGTGAAGTTCCAGAACTAGTGAGGTCAAAATGCTCAACAAGCTTGCAAGGAAAGCCCGCTTGGTGGTGGGACTGAACCAGGATCATCTTGAATCTGTGGCAGTGGGGAGGGTGAAGGACAAACTGGGAGCCATCCTGGAAAATCCTTCCCACCCACTGCATGAGGAGCTGTGGCTGATGGGCAGCTCATTCAGCCAACGGTTCATCCCACCAAGGTGCAGAACTGAACGTTTCAGACGCTCCTTTGTGCCCACGGCTATCAGACTGTAGCAGTCTGGACAATACATAACTCTAACCAGCCGGAGAATCTCACTCATTCATACGTGTTATGCTCTAACTCTGTCATTTATTTTTTTATCCTTTTCGGTGTCACTCCACTCGCATCATGTTTATTTTTGTAGTTGTTATTGTCACTCTGTTCTTATCCTTGTTGTTGCCGTTTGTTGTCTCTCTATTCATATTTATTGACACTGTCATTGTTCTGCTGCTGTGACAAAAGAATTCCCCTAAGAGGATCGATGAAGTACATCTTTTTCCATGCATCAGTAAATCGGCAAGCTGACCGTCACTAAAATGGCCCACAACGGTCTCACAAGATCCAACAATATCATACCAGAAAGGTCTTACAGCGCCAACAAAAAGAGCTGCATTATGGAGAGTAAATTCCAAGAGTCCCAAAATAACTGCAAGGTCATTGCAACAGGTGATTCACAAAATCCACACCCGCTCTGCATAATATGCGGTGATGGCAAGCAAATTAAGCCATTAAACACTCTGAACTACTTCACAACAAGACCAAGCACTGTCCAACATCAAACCTTTGTAAGGTGGGGTTTTCTGGAGAAACAGACAAAAACAAGATTATGACATAGACATCAGGAATGCACTTTGAGTGTCACTGTCTGCCATCACTCCACCCATCTATTTGCAGGAAAACAAGCTCAGGGCTCCCATTTTCTTCTGCATTATGGCGAGTAGATATTGGTAACATAATCGTTTAATACATATTAAAAGTACATAATATAAGGTGTCGTGTTTACATCTTTGTTCCTCTTTTTTAATTACGCCAGCATGGTGTCCAGCATCACCATTGTCCATGGCACAAAAAACGTTGGGGACCACTGATCATCCAGACATCCAGGTCATGGTGAATTCTTGTCAAAATCTTCTTGGCAACTGGACTTGAATTTCGAATTTCTTCACATTTCACCCCTCATCTGAGAATTGAAGAAGCCTCTCGGATGAGGATTGAAACGTCTTCAAGTGAAGAAACTCGAGTCCAACACAAGATGATTTCAACAAGGACCACTGCTCTATATCACCTATCCTCCTCATTGGACGAGAGACAGAGTTCACCCTGAGGCCACAGGGCCACACATAGACAGAAAACCACTAGCTCCCTCATTCTCTCGTCTGGGTAATTTATGGTGTCCAATTGACATAGTGCAGCATCATGTTTATTAACCTTCTTCGAGTCTACCGTTACCTGTGGTGAGACGTTCATGATGTTCTGGTGGATTTCAGATCCATTGGAATGAGTCTCTGTCCTGGAGTCAGCCCTTTTCAGCATCTGTGCCATAGTCACAGCACTGGGGTCCCGTTTTGCTACAGGCGGCTGAGGAGAACACAAAATGGACCAAATATCATATTTTGTTCTCACACAAAAATATTATATTCATCATACACTGCCATTGGCAACTGGTGGAGTAAAAGGTGAAAACAAAATTATAATTCACATTTCTTTATTGTGGTGTTTTTGTTGAGACGGCATGCAAATGAAGAAGCAGTGGAGGGGGAATTTGAAAGAAACAGTGAAGCAAATAAAAAACAAACACAATGAAATATTTATTAGTCAGTACATACCAGAACTCATTTACAAATTGGGAAAAACAATGAAGAAACCAAAGTGTACATGGAAAAAAAATGGAAAAAAAATAGAAAATTATGAAATTGCCAATGGAAATAAGGAATCAATGTCAAACATGCTAGAGGATGAGTCCATGAGCTGAAAGATAGACACATTTGTCTGTCTACCTCATGATATGATCCCTCTTCATAAAGCTTCTCCTCTAGGGGAGATTTATCCCGAGAGCCCATGAGTCGAGCAGAGTAGAACCTCGATGTCTCCTCGAAGTCATCCCGCAGCACATCAGGCTGCCTATCCCTCTCGCCAATGTCCAATGTGCCTTTAGAGAAGTCCTCCATGCAGGGGTGGAGGTCTGTGATAACAGTAAAGTCCACCTCAGCCTCCAGGCTGGATGTGGAGCTGACCGTCATACTGGAACACTTGCGTTCAATGCCCAAATGAGGTTCCCTCATGGAGGCCAAATGGTCTCGCTCCTGCTCTTCCTCTGAAGTGAGGCTTGGCTGAGGCTGGTTCCTCCTCTCACCGAGCTCCCTCTGGGACGGGGAAAGATACAGGGTCACCAAGCTAATGTTACACAGTGCCGATTGAGGACGTCGATGAATGGAGGCACCATCATGTTCTGGGATACAGAGGAACCAAAAGTGCCTTAAAATGGTGAAATGTACTGAGTTTATAAGCACCTGAATGATTACAATCTTCCCAGAAATTACATTCCAATAAAAGTGGATGACCCAAGTAATTGTTAAGTGCAAACATTTAGATGGCTACAAATAAATTCAGTCCATGCTCTGTAAAGGTGATGGCTGAAGGCAGCTCATGCGAAAACTAATACATTCCACTCTAGATGTCTTTATGAGTTTTGATCGTGTTAGGTGCCGTATCTTGAGAGAAGTCAGTCACTCAGGAGGAATTATTTTAGCTATGAGAGAGGAAGGAGAGATGATTGGTAGGTCATATGAAAGTGAGTTAACAACCTTGTATTCAGTAAATGGCTCTTCATAAACAGAAGGAGCAGTTACTGGCTCCTGGAGGAAGAAGCAGAGGAAAGCACATAGAGTGTAAGAAGGTTAGTACAAGCTGGATGAGTCTAGTTCACTTAAAATCATCTTGAAAGTGACCTAAAGACTGTATAAAATCTTTATATCGACTGGCCTCCAAAAATATGTTAGTCTTAACCTAAACTGGGATGAAACTGTTGAGTCTGAATTTGAGCATAGCCATAAATAAGCTTTTTTTTTTTGTAATTAGGTATCCAGTATATCATTTTTGAAGCATTTAAAAAAAAAAACACTCAAACCCAAGTTTAGGTGAGAAATTCAGCCGAAACCAGTCAAAGCTCTATGGATCTGTTCAGATTAAGCCAGGCCAGAATGGATTCAGGCACAAATTTCAAGCTCTACTCTGTAGAGATAAGAAACACTGTTTAGATGGCAGCAAAAAAGGTGAGCGGTATGCCCCTCCACACACGCACACGCACACACACACACACAGAAATACAAAAACACAACAAACCCAAACAAACAAAAAGAAAAAAGCCACCCAGAGCCAGGTTTCATTGTTAGAATCAGCAGAGGATGGCCAAGGTAGTCATGCAGTTTGTGGAATGAGCAGCAAAGCCAGAGCTTAGAAATATTGTTTCTCAAATCTATAATTCAGAGAGCAAGCATGGGTATCATACTTTTACGAAGACAAGGTTTTGAGATTAACTTTTGAGATTTTCATTGGCACTGTGAGCTGGTTAACATGTTTAGAGGAGCACTTCATATTTTTGCTCACTGATCTTGAAATTATTGACTCTTGCAACACCACTTTTCATGCCTGTTTAATCCAGTACATACAAGGGTTTGACTCAGATGAAAAGGTGGGGAATGATGAAAGCTGTCACATCTATTGACTTCTAATTCCTTTTGTTTCAGCATCAAATGTAAACAGGGTCCTAATGATACCAACAGTGAAATGAAAGCAGTAAATCTGACTGTGTCAAACACTGAGCTACTCTACTCTGTAAAATCAAAAGGAAACTTGCAAATTCTGTTGATATAAGGTAATCAGGTTGATGCTGCTTCTGCTAATCCAATATCATACACCATTTGTCTCTAGTTGTAGGACATAACCATTGTCTATGACACAATAATGAACTATTGCACTTTACATTGTCTCTTGCACAAAGAATCAGCTGTAGCGTTCTAATATCCACTGATGACCGGTAGCACATTACAGCATTTTTTAAATTTATTTATTTATTTATTTATTTATCCATTTTGTTGTTTGTTTTCCCCAGTAGATCACATAGATCAGGTACACTGGCTCTTTATATGTGATGCTTTTGTCTATTATGGACCAGATAGAGCCCAAATGCAAAGAGCTCGATTTAAGTTGAGCAAAACGTGGGCTATGTAAATTAGACATAGTCTGTGAATCAGTGGCATCATTCAAGGCCAAATATTTGCTACAGAACTGAATTAAGGACAGATGTGTTATTTATTTTAATTAAGATCTTAGTGTAATTAGTGTAAAACACAAAAAAAGACAAAAATAAAACTACAATTTTAACACCCTTATTTTACTGTCAGCCCCTTATTGTTATAGGTTGTATTTCACAAACTGTTTACTAGGTTGAAAATATGGACATCACTGTTAACAAACGAAATAATTGGCAAACAGGCATACAGGTAGTGGGACTTTTCCACTTTGAAACAAAACCAATACAGAATGTCTATTACCAAATATAATGGTAGAAATGCAAGCAGAAATGCACCCCCCCCAGTCACGAGCCCTATGCTGGCAGGATGTATAAATCTTGCGCAGTTAAATAGAAATTCATAATTTCAATTTTCAAACTGATTACCATTACAATTTCATTGCAAAGAAAATTAAATTAGTTATATTATCAAAGGGATAAAAGTGTGAAATAACCTTCAATAATAATATCATATTTATTAAGGGATGATTCTTTTTCCCCACTTTCTGACAATTTGAAGTTGAAAGTTCACTAAAAAAGTAATAGAGGACAATGTTGCCATAAAGTATGTGTTTCTGGGATTGTAATGAGAACAAATGAGACTGGTATAATTTCGATCCTGGGTATCCAGAGCATCCATCCAAAGCAAATAAACTGAAGGTGTAGGAAGTGTCACACTGCTTATTTGGCCCACAATCCCAGACTATGACAATCTGGTTGCCAGCAAGGAGTAATAAATAACTGGTGGTAATATCACATACAAATATGGCCCAGCAAAATTGGTATGCAGCCCAAGATTTTGTATATCCACCTTGAAAATGACATGTAGTTCAAGAATCATCTGAGTAATGATAATATATGGGTCTGTCTTTGCTTGCCACCCTCTGACAGGGAACAACGTGAGCTGAAAGACAAATTAAGGCTCACAAGCTAGAGAGAAACAAAAACAAACCACCACCTATTGCTTTATTGGTTGGGGTTTTTGTTTGAATTCACAGCCACTGGCGGCCGTCCATATTTGCAAGGCAGTGTGGCGGATGATAGCGGTATAAATTTGTATGCCATGTGAGGAAAAGTCCAAACTGTTTTGCAGGAAATGAATTGACAGCAGTTATATTGATTTTTGATTTGCCAACGGGACAAAGCAAAGCACCACTTCAGATGCTCTTCACATACAGTAAAGATGGATGAGTGTTTCAAGTCACTGAAAAGGTGGAACAAAAAGAAAAATGGCGTGCAAGTCTGTCTGAAGCTCATGCGATGCTTTAATTCCAATGACTGAATAGTAGATGCCAAGCAAAGTTACCGAGTGTCTCTTCTTGGCTGCATCAGAGCTCAGCTCCCTGCCGGCATTTCGGCTGTTCCGCAGTATCAGTCCAGACTCCCTGGCCTTCTGTGTTTTCACTGGCGGGACTGGAGGAGCGATTTTAGGAGGTGCAGAAATCTTTGATGCCAACAACTGATTTTCTGTGAGTCCTCTACAAGAATGATCATCAGAATTATCTTGTTTAGCAAAACTTTCCATATCGGCTGCAAATGCGGAATGGAAGGTTGAACTGTCAGTCCAGTTGAGATCTGAAGATCCCTCTGGAGAGCCAACGGACCAGCGGTACTCTCTTCTGATGACCCAGGTGGGTTCATCCTGCCCTGTCCTGTCCCTCTCATCCTTACACGGTATGCTCTTTGTCCGGTCTGGCTTGAGAGGAACAATCCTTGTGATCTCTGACTGTTGGCTGCCTGACATGCGGTGAAGAGATGTTCTGTGGCCTCGGTCTCCAGGGAAGCCTTCATTATCCTCTCCCCCGGGGCTACTGATCTTCCTCTCATGTGTCCTAACCTGACGCAGCTTTACCTCTGCCAGCTCTTTGTTGTCAATAAGGCTCTTTCCTCTTACCTTCATCATGCACTCCCCTTTAAACCCTGGTAGTGACCTATCATGATCAGCCTTTTCAGGGCCATTTACTGAGCCCATATCCATGTCTGCTGCTCCAGTCAGATTCTTGACCCCCCCCTTTACCTGCTTTGTTTCTTTTGCTACTAATACATCCACTTGTTTGATGTCTTTGGAGTCCCTGACAAACTGATCCCCATGTGACCCCTGCTCCCCTTGCATCACCAATGGCATTGATGGTTCATAATGATTTCCTGATTCCAAAGTTTTCTCTGAATTGTTGTCTGAGTCTGACCCTGTGTTTTCTTCTGCAGTAGAGTCACTGCCTCCTTTTTTGTTGAAAGGATCTCCAGGCATCCCCAGGTTCAAGCTCTGAGGTCTCCTCTTTTTCCTTGGTTTAGAAGCTGTATGTTCCTTCATTTGGAGTGATCCCAAGGCAATAATGTCTTTTGTCTCTAGATCTGAGGCTTCAAATGCTATACAGTGAGATTTGTCTTGGAAGAAATCTGCACTCTCAGACAACTGAACCACAAAACGACTTTTTGTAGTAGGCCAAGGCTCAGAGCACCCATCTCCAGATGATTTTGTTAATGTAAAATCATCAATATGGCTTTTCATTTCTTTTCTGTCGGGCCCTGTTGCTTCAATATGTATCATCTTGGCAACATCTATCTCCCTCTTCTTTTGCTCCCATGAGGAATCAGATGAATTCTTTTCTTTTGCCCTCCAGTCATGGTCTTGTTGAAATGTTTCTTGTTTCTCAATCAATACCCACTCCTCAGAACCCTACATGTTGGTATAAATTAAACACAATTAGACATGCCGAGCATACAAGCTACAAAAAAAAAAAAAAAAAAAAAAAGAAAAATGTTTTCACGATTATCTCCACGATAAAAAAAGTGAAGCCTCGGTAAACATGCTTTGGAATTCCGAAATTAAGTGTACCATACATGACTGCATTTCCTTTTCGGAGAAAACAAAGAAACACGATTGACTGAAAGGCACGTTTGCAGTCTATTTGACCAAACCACAAATGTTATATACAAACAAAACAGCAGAATGAAAGAGAAATAGTGAGAAAATAGTGAGAAAAGTGCAACCTCAGGTGAAGTCACCAGACTCTTCTGGGTTAACCCCTCAACAGACTGGCTGTTAACAGGGTCCTTTCCCACTCGGCCCATCAACTGGCCAACGCGAGGAAGGAATCACGTTTGTAGAGAAAAGAAGAACAGCTGTTAGAACTCGGATATGAAATGAGAGCACAAATTTGAAAGGAGCATAATAACTACATGTGCAAGATGGGATGGAAAAGAAAACAACTGACTACTGTTATAAAGAGAGATGATGTTTCCCCCAGTGCAGATTGTAAAGCCCCTAAAAGATATAGTATGTCTTCAATTCAGGGCTATATATACTATAACTAAAATGAAAAACTGTGAGTGGCAAATTTCATGTTAGTGCTTTTTGACATGTGATATTGATTAATTGTGAGTTTTTCAGGCAGTATAAGTTAATATTCTCCAAGGTCCCGTCTGTTAGTTAGATTTCGGCAACAGAACAAATTGATTATGTTAGGTAAAAGACCATGATAAGAGTTCAAATAGCAACCATGGACATTTCATCATTTAATCTGACTTCATCTTCAAAACCACATAGGTTGAGTCACCATTCCTGTTATGGTAACAGAAATCTAAAACATATACTAAATAATTCAATCTTTATATGAATAAAGAGACTGTGAATTACTGTACCTTCTTCCAAATTTTGTGAATGAGCAGCACTTACTCATTGTAGATGGCCGGGAAATTTCACTAAACACCACTTTTTTTTTTTCTTGAATTACTGTTTTAGAGGTCGTTTTTGTGATAAACAGGACTGACTATTGGATGCGCGGCTCACAATTGAAAACGCAGCTGTTCTGCCAGTTCCTGACCACTGGTTATTCCGGAGAATTGCATAACAAAATCCAGCACTGATTTGAAGAAGAATAAGCTTCTGATGACGTACCACGCCACTCTCTGACCTCAAATACAAATTTCACCTGTTCTCTGTGCTACACAAGAGTAACGTTTCAAGAAACTTCAAACAGAAAATATCCTTGATGCTTGACAGACGCTAAATCTACAGAACATTGTAACAGACATTTACATTCAATTCTTTGTTCTCTAACAACATCAAAATGTGCCGTTCCCACGAATCTCTTGGAAAAAGCATCACAAGCACAGTTTTTCCCTGCTCCCAACTGTCAGTCTACCAAAGTAATATCCCTCCTGTTGAATATCATAATGCTGTCTGCCACAAAAAAAATTGTGATTTAATAAGTGTATGACTTCTGATTTCAGATCAGAGATTGCCAAACCAGTAGCCATTATCTAAAATATGCAACCTTGGTGCTAAATCAGAAATAACCAAATTAAGGAATGTAATCAAAGTTTAAGAGCTTCAATAATTACAATAATTACAAGAATTATTTCTCAGTTGGGCAGTTAGGGACACATAATTACTGTATTTTTCCATGAGCCTATAATTGAAAGCATCTCAAAGCAAATGTTGTCATCCCTTTCAGTCTGTTTTACAAGCACATACCGAAGGCTGACATAATATACTGAGTCATATGATATTGTGACAACTTTTTAGTTTGTTCCTAGGTCTTTGAACTTATAAATAACTTATCTTCCCTTTTCATGCCATCTTTTATCCCTTTACCAAGACACTGTGGCACAGTGCATCACCAGGCTTGAATTATTCAAAGACAAACATAATATGGCCTCTTTATTCTCAAGTCAAGAGGCAGAACTCCAGATAACAGCATTCAGACAGAAGTATGGATCCTAAATGCCATAGACTCCCATTCCCCACCCCCTCCTCCGACTCACAGCCTTCTTCTCCGGTGTGCCGGTTGGGGAGGTTGCCGACAGACGCTTCTCACGGTTCATCAGCTTGCTGTTGGGCTCCCTCAGGGCTCTCTTCAGCTCATTGATGCTCGCCTGGTGTTTCAGCAAGACATCCTGCGACTTATCCAGAAACTGAAGGAGAGAGAAGAGACAACAAAGCACATACATAGAAGAGTCTTATTAGTATGTCATCTTAAAGGTCATATGCGCATTTTATTACTCAATGCTTAAGTCCATTTGGAGAAAGGAACAGGGATGGATGCACAATATACATAACAAAAAAAAAGGTCAATTCAGAACCCAGGGAATTCCCTGGCTTTTTTTCTCTTCTTTTTTTCCCAACTGTGCAAGAAATTATTATTATTTCTTTGCCTAAAGAAATCATTTTTCCTAAATGCCAATACTGTGTCTTTTCACTTTTTCCGACAGCAGTTCAAATTACAGTGTTTTATTCAGCTAATCAGATAATAGTTTATTCAATGGCTTCCTTTCTGAAAACCAAACAAATGTATGCTTTTCAAGGATCTGTTTATGTTTGTCTATTTCCTGCTTATACTAACATTTTTCAAGCGAGACTCATTATTAGATTTGTTATTTTCCCAAGCTGACTCGTACTATGGAAGCCAATGGACTTTTTCCCATCTATCAACGTCAATCCATTTTGGATGTTAAGTATGGCCTTGGCCTTGATACAACAATTCTTTTGAATAATCCCTATAGCATATAGTGATAATAGCAGTATAACATAGTCCTGTAAAGGTCGTTTCAAGGCAACGTTTTCTACTGTGTGTCCTGTTGACAACTTCAACACATTTAGCTGATGATAATCCAATTTATTACACCTCCTTAAGCTGCCACGTTATCGTGGTAGAGGGGCTTCTGTGTCAAAGAAATCTAGAGGAGCTTAATTATTGGGGGCTTTATACCCCTGGTAGGGTCACCCAAGGCAAACAGTTCTCTGGTTAGGCACCAGCGTGGCTCAAGAAGACCCCAAGTAATGAAGACAATGGACCTGGTTTCACCTTGCCCGTGGGTCACTGGGTACCCTGTCCAGATCGAGGCCTGGGGGCGGGGACAATGGTGAGTGATTGGTAGCTGGGCCTGCTCCCATGGGGCCCGGCCGGGTTCAGCCGAAAGGACAACGTGATTCCTTTTCCCTTGGAAGGGGATTGGGTGCAATGTGAGCTGGGTGGTGGCTAGAGTGTGGGACCGTGCCAGTCCAATCCCCAGCTACAGAAGCTGGCTCTGGGAAAACGGAATGTCTCCTTTCTGGTGAGGAAGAAGCCTGAGCTTGTGCAGGAGGCTGAGAGGTTCTGGCTAGATATTGGAATTCACCTCAACCCACGGTTCGGACTCTGAAACCAGGCCTCTTGAGATGGACTGAACTCTTTCCACTCTGGAGTTGCCTCCCCAGTAACAGACACAGTGCAGGTGTTGGGATATTAATTGCCCTGTATGTGGGGGTTCAACACAGTGGAGGAGAGGATAGCCTCCCTCCACCTTCGGATTGGGTGACGGGTGCTGACTATAGTGTGTGCCCAATGCAGCCATAAGCAGTTCAGACTACCGACCCACTTTGTGCCTAGAGAGGCAGCTGGAGAGCTCTCCTGAGGGGGACTCTCTCATCCTACTGGGGGATTTCAATGCTCACATGGGCAGTGATAGCAAAACCAGAAAGGCTTAATTATGCGGAACTGTTTCCCCCTATCTGGACTTCAGTGGTGTCCTGTTAATGGACTTCTGTGCTCGTCATGGACTGTCCATAACAAGCATGTTCAGACATAAAGGTGTGAACATGTGCACCTGGCACCAGCACACCTCAGTGTTCAATGATCAACTTTGTGGTTGTATCATTGGACTTGGGTGCGGAGGGGGGGGCCCTGCCCCAAGAAGAGAAGTTCAGGTATCTAGGGGTCTTGGTCACAAGGGAGGAAAGGATGGGACAGGAGCTCAACAGGCGAATTGGTGCAGCGTCAGCAGTGATGTTGACTTTGCACTTGTCTGTTCTGGTGAAGAAGGAACTGAGCCAAAAAGCAAAGCTCTCAATTTACCTGTCAGTCTACATTCCAACCCCCATCTATGGTCACAAGCTGTGGGTTGTGACCAAAAGACCAAGGTCATGGATCCAAAAATGAGCTTTCTCTGCAGGGTGTCCGGGCTCTCTCAAGAGATAGGGTGAGGAGTTCAGACAACATGGAGGGGCTCCAAGTAGAGTCACTGATCCTCCATATGGAGAGGAGCCAGATGAGATGGCTCGGGCATCTGGTCAGGATGCCTCCTGGATGCCTCCGTGGTGAGGTGTTCGGAGGAGGCCCTGGGGAAGACCAAGGACACGCTGGAGGGACTGTGTCTCTCAACTGGCCTGGGAATGCCTCGGGATCCCCCGGAGGAGCTGGTCCAAGTTGCCTGAGTGAGGGAGGTCAGGGCCTCTATGCTTCAGCTGCTGCCCCTGTGACCTGATCCCAGATACGTGGCAATAATTTCTGAACGTATGGATAATCCAATTTATTTTATGTTGAATTTTGAATATGTAATAATAAAATACTTACAGCTTTATACCACTGTTTAATTTGGGGACAAGATTACTGATATGATATTGTGTAATGTCGTGTATTCAAAATAATTTGTGCTACCTGCTGTCAGATTATTTTTTCGCTTTGAGTCTTTTCGCTTTGATTATTTTTTTGCTTTGAGTCATCTCGAAAGAAAAATAAAAGCATGACATGATTCACCTTTGCGAATGCAGACGAATCTATCTGTAAAAACGCCTGAAGACGGTGGCTCAGAGGAACAGTGGCATGAACACTAAAAAACACGAGGGCTAAAGACAGGAACCTGTACCTCCTGTTGGTGCCGAGGAGTGGCCTCCTGGTCCAACTGAGAGAGCTGAGTTTGGGCAGGACAATGGGCAAGCAGGAGATGGATCAGAGTTGGCGAGTGCAGGACAGACAGTGCAGGAAGGATAAGTCCATTAGGGAAACAGGCAGACAGACTGACTGAGGACTGGGTTTGGACAATTACTAACTTGCCAAGACAGAGTTGATCAGTTTGCGATAAATTGAAAGTTCATTCCAGAAAACATTTTGTTACATGGTATATTCTAAATATTTGATGTTTGGTAGATTGTTTTTGATGCTGCTCATGTTGCAAAAACTTGTCTTCATCATACAGTAACTGAATGTCTGCTGGGATGTTTGAATATGACTGCTAATGTACATCCAGACAAACATCTATCTTTTGTATTTCTGTTTTTGAATTTTTTTTTGGTGCAATTCAAGATCAGACTGACCATCTGGAAATCCAGGCAAAAATCCAAATAGGTTGGTTCACTCAATACAAAGTCATTACTGTACAATGTGGATAAAATTGTGAGGAAAAATGTGACAGACAGCAGATTTTCAAACGCTCCATCAGATTGAGCTGTCCTCTCTACCAATTGTGTAAAAAAAGGACTGTAAAACATAGTCATATCCCTGCTTCAAATTAAGTAAATTGTCCCTATTGCAAGTCAGATATGAGTTGAATAAATGAAATCGACAGAGAGATGAAATTTCGTAAAATTGAGAGTGCCAAAAGTGCCAAAAGAGGAGAAAATGTTTTTAGGAAGGAAAAAGTACAATTAAAATTCATCTCCAGGGTTAGATGATGGTAAATGTATAGTACAAAAATTAAAAACAAAATAAATTATCATTTAATGAACTGCCGTATGGCAGGCTAAGAAATGTTCATTGCACATGGTAATGGAATTTCATTGTTAATTTAGAAGTGAAAAAGTTGTTTTCGTAAGGCAAGCTGGTCTGGATGTACAATTTAAACAATTCACAGGGTAAAACTTGCAGATACAGTGAGATACATGTAACTATATGTTGGATGATTTTGACCAGAAGGCACAAACTGATGAGAAAAGACAGACAGGCAGAGACCAAATCACCAGATATCAAATACCTCCTGTTTACTGTCAGCTGGTGACTCAGCCTCCTCCTTTTGGTCAGCAAGAAACAAGAAAAAGCGCGTTAGGCAAGCAATGTTGGCTCGAGGATAGGTTTAGTTAAAACTGTGCAACAGAATCAAGCAGATATAAGCACTTATGCTTACATGAAAAAACTGAAAAGAGAAGAGTTAGTAAGCAAAAGAAATCCTTACGAGGCCAGCAGAGAATTATGTTGCTGAAAGAGCTTCAACTGCCCTCAGAAGTTGGCTATTCACCTTTTCATAGGCTTGACCCAAAGATTTGCACCTTTGGTTGTTTTGTATTGTATGACAGAAATGTACAAGTACCATGATTTCTTTCTTTTTGTTTGGGGTAACATTGCCATCGTGGTCTTTGTCCGGCTCTGTGGTCTGGCCTTGATCCTGCTCCTTCTCTTCCTCATCCTGCTCCAAGCTGGGTTCCAGCTCTGTCTCCTGCTCATCCACAGACGGGCTGTGGAGCTGACGTTGTTCCCTGATGCTATGGTGTGAGAGGCCATCATGGTTCTCACACATGGCAGATACTGGACGTGAGAACTCTGTAGACAACAAGACCTCATGTTTTGCTACAGGTACTGGGGATTTTTGTTCACATATACCACACACATTTTTTCCAATTATATGAATTCAGGTCTGGAAATAGGAGTATTGTAGCTCTACTCGTAACAACAACAAACACAATTCTTATTTATTTGGTAAAAGGTACATTTTGAAGGAGATTCAAATGAGCAAGTTCTCATATTTCATATTCCAGACCAATAAGAGGCATTTATAACCAGATGGTCAAGCTGTCCACAGTTTCGAGTCCCATTTGTTTGGAAGCTAATTTGACTGAGAGACCAAACCATATAATTATGTGGTGATTCTCGCTCACATTTTCCCTTGTGATTATTATTTATAGGAAGTAGATGTAAACAGTGAATAACTTTTGTCAACTGTCCTGGTAAAATCACAAAAGTCCAAAACAGCACAGTTTCATAATAGTAATCCTCTCGAACTGATTTCCTATAAGTCTGTAATGTAATGGGAGCAGCCCAGTTCCTGATTGTAGCTTTTCACTCAGTTTTATAGACGGGATAATGGGAAATGTACTAAAATTATTCAACATGTTTCCCATAATTGCCATGGCCATCTTCATCTATCCATTGAAAAAGATATTATTCTATTGCCATAGTCTCCCATTGAATCACATGCATCCCCTTTGGCAGAGGGAACAGACGGGCGTGGGAGGAGTTGGGGGAGACCATGGAGAATGACTTCCGGTGGGCGTCAAGGAGGTTCTGGGTCACCATCCGGCGGTTCAGGAGGAGAAAGCAGTGCTTCATCAACACTATGTACAGTGGGAGCGGGGCGCTGCTGACCTCAACTTGTGACGACGTGGATCAGTGGCAGAAATACCTCAGAGACCTCCTAAACCTCTTTGAAACACCTTCCAATAAGGAAGCAGAGCCGGGGTACTCTGAAGTAGACATGCCGATTTTCGGGGCTGAAGTTTCTGATGCAGTCAAAAAGCTCTTCAGTAGCGGGGCCCCAAGGTTGGATGAGATCTGCCCTGGGTTTCTCGATGCTCTGGATGCTGTAGGGCTATAGTAGCTGACATGCCTCTGCCACATTGAGTGAATGTCGGGGACAGTGCTGCTGGACTGGCAGACCGGAGTGGTGATCCCCCTTTTTAAAAAGAGGGATCGGAGGGTGTGCTCCAACTACAGGGGATCACATTTTTCCACCTCCCTGGTAAGGTCTATTCAGAGGTGTGGGAGAAGAGGGTCCATCAGGCCATTGGACCTCGGATCCAGGTGGTTTTCAGCCTGGTTGTGGAACTGTGGACCAGCTCTATACCCCCGGCAGGGTCCTCCAGGAGTATGGGGTGCTGAACCCTGTCGTACGGGCTGTTCAGTCCCTGAATGAGCGGTGTTGGAGTATGGTCTGCATTGCCGGTTGTAAGTCGGACCCTTTTCCGGTGAGAGTTGGACTCCACCAGGTTTGCCCTTTGTCACCGATTCTGTTCATAACTTTTATCAACAGAATTTCTAGGCGCAACCAGGATGTCGAGGGGATCCGGTTTGGTGGCCACAGGATCAAGTCTCTGCTTTTTGCAGATGATGTAGTTCTGTTGGCTTCATCAGGCCATGATCTCCAGCTCTCACTGGAGCAGTTTGCATCCGAGTGTGAAGCAGCTGGGATGAGGATCAGCACCTCCAAATCCAAGACCAGTATGCTGGTGGAAATAGGTAGAGTGCCCACTCCAGGTCAAGGAAGAGGACCTGCCCCACATGGAGGAGTTCAAGTATCTCAGAGTCTTGTTCACGGAAGGAAGGATGGAGCGAGAAATCCACAGGCAAATTGGTGCAGTGTCTGCAGCGATGCAGACTCTGTACCGGTCTGTTGTGGTGAAGAGGGAGCTGAGCCAAAAGACGAGGCTCTCAATTCACCGGTCAATCTCCGTTTTCACCCTCACCTATGGTTGCAAGCTGTGGGTAGTAATCGACAGAACGGATACAAGCGGCTGAAATAACTTTCCTTCGCAGGGTGTCCAGACTCTCCCTTAGAGATAGGTTGAGAAGTCCGGTCATCCATGGAGGAGCTCGGTGTACAGCCGCTGCTCCTCCGCATGGAGAGGAGCTAGATGAGGCGGCTTGGGCTGAACGCCTCCCAGGGAAGGTATTCCCGGCATGTCCACCTGGCAGGAGACCACAGGGAAGACCCAGGACACGCTGGAGAGACTGTCTCCAGGCTGGCCTGGGAGCGCCTTGGGGGCCCCCCAGAGGAGCTGGACCATGTGGCTGGGGAGAGGGAGGGCTGGGCCTCACTGCTCCGGCTGTTGCCCCGTGACCAGACTCCAGATAAGCAGGGGAAGATGGATCGATAGATGAATGATGACACAACTTAGGTGGAAAATGGGACTTAGTTATCTTTCCTTCATGCTGAAGTAGTGAATGAAAGATTGATACAAGGAGAGGACTCCTTTTAACCTTAAGCCAAAAACAGAAACAAGCTAAAATTGGTCAGAGGGCAAATCTCCGGATACTGAGTCTCCAAGTCAACACTGGCCATTACTCTAGGTCCCGGGGTAACTCCCCGTCCAGGGATTTTAATCAGACATAAATTCAAAACTGAAAACACAGAATCCGGTCATCTAGAAGAATCTTTTGTTGAATTAAATATTGTGTTGCAACCGGTCATCTGTAAGTATTTTCCAGTATTAACCAAGTAAGATAAAGGATAAATAGTTGTCAGAAAACTCACCTCAAATACACCCATGGGTTCTACAACCTATTATATATAACTGTTACCTTTTAAAGGAAAACAAGCTGTTATAAGAGAAATCTAATTAGCCCTTTTAGATAATGTCCAAAAAGAAACATCTAAAAGCTGCATTTTGAAAGACTTTCTTCCATATAAAGATGGATCAGAAGCTTACCGCCATCCAAGCTTCTGGAGAGCAGATAGCGCTTGCTTGTGGAACGTTCAAAGTGCGGAGCAGGTCGGTCTATGAGAGCACTGGCCTGTCTGGTTTGAGCCTGTGTCCTTCCGCTGTACCGAAACTTTGAACCCATTACCAAGAAACCCTTAGGCGGAGGTTCTGGAGATACCAACCTGTGAGAGTGAGAATTTAACAGCAAAGAATATAGTCCTTAAAATTGTTGTTACTACCATTCACACAAAAAAAAAAAAATTCTAGTACAACTTAAAGCCTGCTCCTAAGCTTATAGCCTTACTACCTTTCCACCTGGTCTCCTGGACACAGTATATCCACCTTTGTTCGCTGCATCATGTCAACCAACTCGTTACTTTTTCCTGTCATAGTGTCACGGGACGCGGGGGCGGACTCGGGCAGGGAACCACACCTCGGAGCAGGAATCTGGGTTGAAAGCACTTTATTTGGGTTGAACGGCAGGTAGGGTGTCGCTGGTAAGTCCCCGGCCCCGAGACAGAGTCGCACAGGGCTGGGTCTCACCAGGACGGGCCCCAGGCAGGGTGAAGGCAGGATCTCGGACAGGGTAGGGGTCTGGTCGCGACAGGGCTCCGCAGTGGTCTGGGACAACCACAATCCCCCAGCCCAGGCAGAGCGTGCCGCTGCCCTTTATAGGGATCTTGATTAGCTGCAGCTGCTGCAGCTGGCGCCGATTACAAATTGGACCCAGGTGTGAGACCCTGACACATAGTTTCGATATTCAAAGTCCCTACTCTCAGTCCCAGATTCCTCTTCTCACTCTGCTTCCAAACAGGCCTTCCTCCTGTCCTTCTTTGACCTACAGTAGCCCAGTTTCCATTGGTACCCTGTAGGTCATCGGTACCAATGGCAGTCGTTGTTGACCTGGGCCTTGACCAATCCAGTATGATCTGGTTATTAGGTTTGATTCGCATGTTTGGTTTTGGCAAACGCTGTAAGCCGGATGCCCTTACTGACACAATACGTGTTTTTATAATGAATGTTCAATAGACTTACATATTTTGCCAACAATGAACTGTATGCTACATTTGACTTCCAACAAAGTTTATGGTCTATGATTACGCCAGGAAATTCGTATTCAAAAATTCTTTCTAATCGAACTCCATTTAATATAGAAGTAATTTAAAATGGCATCGTACACCATAGACCAATTTTTATTCATGTACATTCTATATGAACAAAAACTCTTGAACAAACCATAGCAAGTCAGTTCTTACCTGAAAAAGGTGTGATGCTCAATGCAGACCTTCCACAGTCTCTTGGCAGCTCTGTGGTTTGGAAGTTTAAATCCAATAGTGCTTTCAAACTGCTCATACTGGAGGAGAGACACACAGAGAAATGTGAACGGTAGGTGAGTGTTTATTTAAGAGCAGCTTCTTCTTAGTGGACCAACAGTAAAGGGCAATTTCATACCTGCATGAACATTGCAACGCAATCAGTTCAGTAACTCTGGCTTTTGGCTGCTGGCAATGGCATAATATATATATATATATATATGCCCATATTTTGATCAATGAACCTCCCAGAATTTCCTCCAAGGGCAAGCTCAAAAACTTCTCCAGCCATGGTTTCATAGTATTTGCTCAATATCATTTATTAGGAATGAATTAATTCACTTAGTATGTACCACAAAACAAATGGTCCAATATAGTCTCATTGAATAGTCTCAGATTAAAAGCTTTTCCGAAGTGTTTAAATCAGGGAAAATTCACAATAATAAAACAGACTGAATAAAACTGACAATCTATCTCTAAAACAAAAGTAACATTTTTATGATGTTCTTATTTCTGGACAAGATAAAAGAGAAAATTAGAGATAACATATAGTGATCACACAATAGACGAAAACTGCAACCACATATACATTCTTAGTCACGGGATTCTGGCTGTAGCCACTATAGCTCTGTTAAGATGGTTCTGTATTCGGCTAAGTGACAGTCTCACAGTGCATGTCTGTCGGGTGACTGGGCCCAGCGCAGTCAGTCTGTCACACTGAGGCTCAGCAGGTTGGATAAGCTGTGCAATGAGCAATGGGTAGACAAGAATATACACTGGAAGCGTGCAAAGGAAAGCTGGGGGTATGATAAAAGGACCTTAACCACAAACATCTATTCTTACAGTGGTGTAACAGAGACAGAGAATTGTTTGTCTTGATGCAAAACTCTGACAGGTTGTCTCACAGATGATTTTTGTAGAAGGAAAGAGACCATCAATTCATTGTCCTATTGCCAAGATCAATGTTTATTCTGATCCTGCAAGTCATACCATCCAGCCAATGGACTATTGCGAAGTTTTTCAACCATTCATATATTTATTTTGCAGCATATTTAAATGTCAAATGCCTCCTATCATAACCCCTACTTATAGACCAAGTGTCAACTGGAGAGGTCATGTAAATCTGTAAATTATAGAGGGTGATCTAAGGGTACATAGATGTGGAGTGTTTTTCCATAGACTTGTGGGCGCCTTCATACATCCTTGCATAGGTGAAAAGATAATGTATTTGTACAAATTGCAAAATACTGGAAATACCAAAACAAAGCCAGTAGCTTGTTATCTATCAATCTATTAATTTACTGTTTCTTGGTCAAAAAGGAGAGTTTTACAGCTACATTTCAAAGATGACTCTTCTTGGAGAGGTTTTTCTTCAGCTTTATCTTAAGCCTACAGATTTTATATAAACCATTTATATAAAATATTGATACATAATAAACAGTCACTACAGTGTGATGTATTGGCATTGACAGTTTCTGCAGCACAAGTCCCCTCAGGCTCCCACAGCTACTAATATTAAATTGAATGAGAAAACCTAAGTATCCAGAAGAGTACCTGAATGGGAATGTGCCAAAGTCTCATATGTTTCAGCAGTTTTGTGTTTTGAAAGATGAACCGTACCATTATTTACATGAACAAGGCTGCCGGAGGTGTGGTCTGAGATACTACGAAGATCCCTTGTTCTTGGTTGCTTGTCTATTTATGACCAACATTCTGGAGTTAGTCAACTCTTTGGGTTTTGTGAGGCAGTAGACTATCTTTGAAACATCCAAATTGCACTTCAGAAATAAAGGCTTTGTAAAAGTATTCTATTATAAAAGCATATCTGGTTTATAATATCATAAACTCTGAGAAAAAATCCAATTTGTTCTGAGATAGTGTCTGATATCTGTCTTTTTCTGGACCTTTGTATTTATCCGTTGCAACTCATAGTCCTTATATGATGACATTGTATTTTGAAATCTCTCATTCTGGAGTGTCATTCTATGCAACCTTGATGGTTTATAATATCATACAATTGGAGAAAACTACAAATTTGTTCTGAGATAGTGTCTGCTATCAGACTTTCATCTAGACCTTTGTATTTCTCCGTTGCTACTCATAGTACTTATATGATGGCATCATATTTTGAAATATCCTTCCTGAGTGCCATTCTATGCAACCTTGACTTTGGTCCATGATATAAAGAAAATCTTGGGCTTGTTTTTTTTTTTTTTTACCAACTGTAAATTACCATCAGATGCCGCATGGCCTAGAAACAGTTACAATGACGAAAAGACAGGAGGCAGAACTAGAGGTCACACGGATGAAGATACCAAAAAGTTCTCTTTGGGAGTGACCAGGATGGATAGGATCAGGAATGAGCCTATCAGAGGAACAGGACATGTTAGATGTTTTGGAGAGAAGGTCAGAGAAGCCAGACTGAGATGGTTCACCCATGTACAGAGGAAGGATAGTGAATATATTGGTAGACAGATGCTGGCATTGGAGCTGCCAGGCAGAAGGTCTAGAGCAGGGGTGAGCAAACTTTTTGAGTCAGGAGCCATATTGAGTTTTAAAATTTGATGGGCTGGGTGAACACAAGATACAATACATATAGAAAAAAAAACACATTTGTTAACAGTACACATCAGACTCTTCTGACATTTGCTTTGAAAATAAAACCAGCTTGGTTTTGAAGGCTCTAACGTTTGCTTGCATTTGCATTGCTTGCTTGTGACTTTACATCCAGCTCATTCATGTGTGTCAGCGTGTCCACAGTAAAGGCTAAATCACAAAGCCAATCTGAGTCATTCATCTCAGGAAAAGTGTTCTCAAGTAGCTCCAAAAATGTAATAACCTCCTGACTGAGCTCCCACATTCATTGATCCAATCGTTCAATAATTTGAATCAACTATGAATTCTGTACCAATCTTTGGCAGGCCGGGTTGAAAAGGCCAACGGGCCGGAGGTGGCCCGCGGGCCGTGGCTTGCCCTACCCAAGACCAAAAGAGAAGATTTATGGACAAAGTAATAGAGAGGATATGATTGCAGTTGGTGAGAGAAAGGAGGATACAGAGAATAGGGTTAGATGAAGAAGGTTGATTCTCTGTGGCGACCCCTGAAGGGAAAAGCCGAGAGGAGAAGAAGTCATGCCTTGTTTTGCTAAACGTACATTTACAGACAATACTTTTCAAACATTTTGGACCCTACTGCTTATAAACAGCAAGAAGAAATTGGAAAAATGCAAAACAGCTGCACACTGCATACCTCTCCAGGCCGTATCTTGATGTAAAAATTACTCCTCTTATATGAGATCTTCAGGATCTTAGGCCAGGCAAAGCGGTTGATTCGCAGCCTGTCTCTGTATATTAGCAGGCCGTTGGCACAGACACCCAGCATTATATCAATCCCTTCAGAATCCTGCAGCAGATGAAAGACATCAGAAAAAGGAACCCATCGATCATCCATCCTTGAAAACTAGTTTCATGCCAATTAAAAGAGCTTTTGAAATGGCCAACCTTAGCGTGATGTAGGTCCACGCCATACATGGAAAGTTTTTTAGCATTCTCCAAGAAATTAATTTCAGCCTCCGCAGGAGTCATTCCCCTGTGGGCAAAATGACAATACCATCTGTGAGGAACACCAAAACACTGTCATGAATAATATACCCTTGCTTTTACACAATAGGAGAAGAATTATTCCTCTAATATGTCTCACATACAATATTCAATCTAAAATTTCATGTATCTAAAACAAATATTTCAAGATAAGAGTGTGATGAAAGCAATCTGGCGAAACATGGGATGTGTGTCACCATGACAGATGGTGCAGTAATATGAAACCATCTATCTGCCACATGCAACATGTGGTGTTTGACGCTTTAAATCATAACAATCCAATGCTTAAGGCTAAGGGAAAATAATGATCTAATATTTAGACGCTTGATACACAATTTAACCTGATAAGATATGAAAAAAATAACAGGACAGATGCATAATAACTTTAAAATATGGGCTGTTAAAAGACTGATCAGTGGTTTAATTCCCCTTACATAGAAATATCTGTGAAGGTTTCTGCATGCAGTGCTATTAATGATTTAAAGAGATTCCGATAATACATTTCAGATGCATTTAAGCTCATCTTCAAATATATCCTGCTGATAATCAAGCATCTTCTCAGAGATTATTATTATTTCTTTCTTTATTTTATTTCTTACATTCATTTATACGTCTCTCAAATGTTCAAGAGTTTCTTGCTCATTTTTTTTAACCATTGCATCAATGCCATGTGACTGAAAGCAATGAAATGCACAGTATTGACTGAAATATAATAGAAAACAAAATTAACTCAAAAAAACTATTTATGTATAGAAAAAATATCATAATTATTTAAAACAGTTTGAAGATATCGACAGTGAATAACATAGTTCCAGTTGTGAAAAAATAAATAAAAATAACAGTGCCATGTCAGACTTTGTTCAGTATTGTTATATATATTACACTGTGATATATAATTATTTTTCAAAAAACAGTGTATCCAGCAGTACTTGTAGTTGCGATGAAGTTCCATAACCCTTTCCTCCAGTTCTCTGTTCTGATTAGGTGCAAAGCGGAAATCGCTGACATAGTCAGAGGCATGGTCATCCTGGTCATAGTCGCCCAGTTCAGCTTGGACAGTGTAGGATCCCAGAAGGGCATGAGTGACAAAGGAGCACGGCAGACGGCCAGACAGTATGTCGTCTCTCAGCTGCAGACAGAGGTAGTACCTGTCAGCAGAGACAAAAGGGAAGCAGAGTGTGCTCAAAGTCAAATATTCAGGCTGAGTCACAGCAAAAGCCGACATGTATTCAGAACAGTTAATCCAGGGCAGTTAGAAGTATTCCAAACCTAATCCTTAAAAAGGAGAGAGAGATTAGCTTTGCCTCTGAGAACAAATGTGCTGTATAAATAGTTGGAATATATTAATCTAAACACACAACGTTATGTTTATTCAATCATTTAAAAACAATAAAAACATTATTCCCTTAAACTTTAAGTTTACATTACTTGAATGTATGAATATGATTAATGTCATATCTAAGCCCTCGAAGATATAAATGTTCTCCATTCAAATGATATTTTTTTCCAGGGATAATATAGGAATATATGGGAAAATTAATTTCCCTTTCTCAGATTTCTCCAAGAAATTTTTCACGTTTGGGTAACTTTGTGATACCTTGATAAATGACTGGGTATATTGACTTGTGTTTCATAAAGAGAGAAATGCTATTGGATATGTAAGTCCATACTTGCTTTTCCACACTTTCAAACTTTATAATCTTGTTTTGTTTGTTTAAATACTTTCAATTCAATCTTTTTCCATATTTTTCCATGGGAAACCTGAATCAAACTGTACCTGGTGATATCCTCAGTTAGCTGGGAGGGGTCAGGAGGATAGAACTTTACAGCAAAGGCAAAGTGCCATTGAGAGTCTGCAGGGAGAAGAAAGGACTTTGGGTATTGAGAATGTTGTGGGAGTGTGTGCCAACAAATTTATTTTTACAACAGCACTAAATGTATTTTAAAAAAATCATCTTTTCCCCTTCTTGAATGAGGCACTCACTGCGCATCTGCTTCTTTATCTCCTTGGAGGGGTCCAACCAGTTCTGAAAGACAGAAGGACAGAAGATCTTTAAACAGGGTAGTGTGTGTGTGTGTGTGTGTGTGTGTGTGTGTGTGTGTGTGTGTGTGTCATGGGGGGGGGGGGCCTCAGAGTGCTGTCAGATGTTCCTAATGTAAGCGTCTCCATATGGTTGAAGAAAGAAATAGGCTTTCCCTGCTGAGATCAAATGCACACATTAAATTCAAGCATCTGTTTCTTCATTGTGCTGGAATAAATATAATCAGAGCAAGGAGCTGTTTTTACCTGTCAGGGTGCTGTTTATGTCTGCCTGTTTTACTTGCATATTTATTCAAAAAAATGTTAATAGTGTACAGACAGACGGACAGAAGCCAACAGATCCAAATCATCTGCAAAAAGCAGAAACTTGATCTTGTGGCCACCAATCCGGATCCCCTCGACACCCTGGCTGCATCTAGAAATTCTGTCCAAAAAAGTTATAAACAGAATTGGTGACAAAGGGCAGCCCCGGCAGAGTCCAACTCTCACCAGAAACAGGTCCGACTTACAACCGGCAATGCGGACCAAGCTCCAACACCGATCAAACAGGGACCAGACAGCCTGTATGACGGGGTTCGGTACCCCATACTCCCAGAGCAATCCCCCCACCAGGGTTGCCCACAGGACACGATCTCCAGGTCCACAAAACACATGTAGACTGGTTGGTCAAACTCCCATGTTCCCCGACTTGGTTGAAGTGATGCAGAATATCCCCAAAGATGAGAGACCGGTAATTGGTGCAGTCTTCAATGGACATGTTGGTACAGGCAATAGAGGGGGTGAAGAAGTTATAGGCAGGTTTGGTATCCAGGATAGAAACAAAGAGGGACTGAGGGTGGAAGAGTTTGTAAAAAGGATGGAAATGGCTGTAGAGAATATTTTTTTTCCAGAAAAGGTAGGAACATAGGGGAACTTCTAAGAATGAGGGTGGGAGCACGCAGGTAGACTACATCTCGTATAGACGGGGAAAACTGAAAGAGATCTGCGAAAACAGAGTAGTTATAAGTGAGAGTGCAGCCAGACAGTATAGGATAGCGGTTGTAGAATGACTCTGGTGACAAGAAAGATAAAAGGGACAAAGACTGGGTGGTCAGGGAGAGCTATCAGTACGAACAGATTCTAAAAGAGAGATGGGAAGATGGAATGAGTACTTTGAAGAGCTGATGAATGAAAGAGAGGGAATGGTAGAGGAGGTGACTATTGTAGACCACAAAGTAGCAGAGATTAATAAAAGTGAAGTGAGGAAGGCATTGAAAAGGATGAAGAATGGAAAGGCAGTTGGTACTGACGACATACCTGTGGAGGTTTGGAAGTGTCTAGGAGAGACGATGGTAGAGTGTCTGGCTAGATTATTCTACAGGACCTTAGAGAATGAGGATGCCTGAGGAATGGAGAAGAAATGTGATGGTGCCCACTTTTAAGACTAAGAAGGAGGTCCAGAATTGTGGTAACTATAGAGAATGTGGATAGAATCAGGAATGAGTCCATCAGAGGGACTGCTCATGTTAGATGTTTCGGATAGAAGGTCAGAGAAGCCAGACTAAGATGGTTCGGTCATGTGCAGAGAAGGAATAGTGAATGTATCGGTAGACAGATGCTGGAATTGGAGCTGCAAGGCAGGAGGTCTAGAGGAAGACCAAAATGATTTATGGATGTGGTGAGAGAGGATATGAAGTTAGCTGGTCTGAGAGAGGAGGATAAAGAGAATATGGTTAGATGGAGGAGGTTGATTCGTTGAGGTGAACCCTGGAGGGAAAAGCCAAAAAGAAAAGAAGAAAGCCCGGGCGGAGTCCCACTGTCATCGCAAAAAGGTCCGACAGGATCGAAAATCCATCTGATCATAAGTGAGATATTTTTATAAGAAGAAATAACACGTGAAATAATGTACAATGTAATTGTGATCAGCCTTGCAGCGTCAGTAACAAAATAATACAATTGCTTATTGGTGTAGTGTGATTGAAATTACTTCGTGAGGAATTGACAGCCTTAAAAGTAGACTGGAATCCTTCAAACCATTAAGAATCCCCTCACAAAAGCAAGCATAAACACAAATATACACATTCCGCGTGAATTTATTCGCGCTACTCACAACACTAATGAGCCACAGACATTTATCATCCAATTACATCCATCTCATATCGGATGAGGCCAAAGAGCACTCACTTAGTAGAGGCACCCAGCCAATTAGCTTTTCTCTGCTGAAATGAATTATCAATATTTAATCTGCACCTGATCCGTTTTACAGTGTTTCATTTGCTCTTCACTCCAGGACACATGCTTTTTTTCCCCCAAAAACATTTTATTCAGTTTTTTTCTGTTGTTTTTTTTAAATGCACTAATGGGCCTGTATTTGACAGGTCCGTCACATCTATCTAAGCCATATTTATATTTTCTCCGAAAAAAAAAAAAAAACGTCTCATCTTTGAGTCTTATTTATCCATGTCACACTGCAGTCAACCTGCTCCCATGGGGATCATGATCTAAGCCAACAGTCATACATGTCAAGGCATGTCAGCTGCCATGTCAACAGCCATGTACAGCTGGATGAGGAGAACATGCTCCAGATGTTGAAATAAATCTTTATCTTATCTGATTTCTCTCTAATCAGAAGGCAGGCAGTTTCTCCGTATACTTGCCTCCAGAGAGGCGCACGTCAGTCAAAAGCCAAAACTTTTATGGAGCAAAGAGTTCTCATGAGAGATGTAAGACTGAGCCCCTCAGTCAGTATAAATTACATGATTCCTGGATAATTAGCCCAGTGCACCTTAATATGCCCAAAAGATCAGAGGGAAATATATTTGGAGCTTGTATTTGAAATTTCAAAATAATTATTAACATTTAATCCAAGGACAGTGATCAAAACCTTTCATGGGATGTTCACCAAAAATTGTTAAATAAATAAACAAATAGATAAATAATTCTTAAAGATTTCAAAGTGACACCAATTGGCAGTATTGGTCAACAGGAAATATGGATTCCTTGACTCTGGCCCAAACATATACCGATCAATAATTTTGACAAAACAGTTTTAAAACACATCAGATCTCATAGGAGAAAAGAGAGAGGAAAAAAACATGCATGCTGGATATGTATACTGGTCTGGACTTGGTAATGTGATATTAAGGAAAAGATGTAACATTACTTTTACAAGGAAAGCCAAGTGAATTGATCGAGGTTTCTCAACAGGCTCCAATAAATCGGTTCCGCAATAGGTTCCCAATCTGTTTCACAGGTCCTCTGAAACTGGATGAATCCATCAATCCTATCCCATCAGTGTGTATGGCCCACATGCTCACACACCTAAAGACGATTGCCCAACACTTGATTTTAGTCAGTTCTCCACGCTTCCTCTCTTGAGAATCATTAATGATGGATGTTTTTTTTTTCCTGATATGACAAACACAACGACAAAACAACAACTAGTGGGCAATAACTGTAATGCACAACAAACCTGATTCCCTCGCAATATGTGTTATGTTAAACAAGATCATAAGAAGTAAAGACAATTACTGAGTATCATATATTAGATTAACAATGAAAATATATGTCCATGATTTTATCTATGTTTCACTGTGTCTTAAAGAAAATACAATTTCAACCAGTCCTGGATGGACCCCGACTCTCACCCGATGGCAGCTGGGATAGACTCCAGGATCCAGGATAAGCAGTAGATAATGGATGGAAAAAAATTTAAATTCCCATTGAATTAACAGCACTAAGTGGCGATGTCTTACTCCCACCAGAAGGTGGTAATAATGCACCTCAAATTTGTTTTAGAACAATGATTACAGAACTCGAGAATAACATTAATTATGTTACAAAAGTGAGTTCTGTTTCAGTTAATTCTAATGATACATATTACAAGACCTGCTCCAAATGTTAACTATCCAAATACAACTTCAGTGTCAGATAAAGAAACTGAATAGTGATTTTGGATGAAAATTATTGCTAAATACGAGCACATATAAAATATTCAACTATTATCTGTTTACCATTCAGCAAAATGGGCATCAGTTTTAAGTGCTGATCTGCTCAGTGTGAAAGACAAATGTCCCCCAGGAAATATAATCATCTACGAAGCCCGTGTATTTGCTACGGAGGAGCCTTTGGAGCTGGTGGACACATAGCACTATCAAAAACTGGATCTTGAAACTTGAACTTTTCAACAGACTTATTGTTAAAAGTAGTCTCTTATTGCCGATGTGGCTCTTCCTATCTCAGTACTGTCGCAGTCATTTAATTCCAGTCAAAAATCCTCAATGGCTAAAAATATCCTAGCCATGAACCTTCATTAAAGTTATTTCCACTGTCACATGAGGTGCGACAGTGGAAAAATGGCACGTGATGGTGCATTCATGATCCAGCAGAACTTTGCAATGAGTTATGGATTCTGGGTAACTTGGATGAGTGAATCACAGCAATATGAGAATTGAAAATCCTATTGGATCAGATTTGTCCAATAATCTGTAGTGGAAATTTTGCCAACATGAGAATCAGCCAATTGTTTGCATTTCTACCCAGCCTTAGTGAATCCAACTGTCTAGATCAGGGGTGTCAAACTCATTTTAGCTCAGGGGCAACGCGGGGGAAAATCTATTCTAAGGTGGGTAAAATCATGACGTGAACTACTGTTACGTACCTATTATTCAATTCACTCCTCAAACCTGATATTTTTTAGCTTTGCGAGCGGGATTAAACCTGTTCACGGTCTTAATCCGGCCCACGGGCCTTAAGTTTGACACCCCTGGTCTAGATGAAGCGGCACTGTAGCTCCCAAATGATGTGTCTGATGCAGTCTGCTACCTGTTAATATGACAGCCAAAGACAGAACGTTGACATTCTGCTTGGCAGATGTAATACCCAAGTCAGTTTGCCCATCAGGCAAGCTGATGATAAATGATGAAAATTGTTAGCTGTATAATGACTCCCATTTTTGCTGCATAACCTATCCTTTCTTTACTTGAATATGCAAAAAGGAAAAAATAAAGTGCTGTGGATATCTGTCAGCTAAATGTTTATCTGGGAACGGAGCTTCAATATATTTCGAATTATTGACTTAGTTGAGTCTCACACAGAATTTTGAATGCTTTTGAATGCTTCAAATATGTCTCTAGAAATGTCAACAGAAATAGGTGGCATTGAAGCCTGTGCTTGTTTCTTTGCTATTTGAAATGAATAAGCTTGACTTTAGATGAAGGCATCCAGTCTTCAAAAAAAGGAGCTTTGGACTTCTTTTCATTCACTTATATGTTGTTTCCCCCAAAGAACTTCAATGAAACAACAAATACTAATGCTCTGAATACTGAACTACAACTTAGTTTCCCTCCTTTTTATCTTAAATCCCTTAAGTGTACGTAAAAATACTAACCTAAAAATATTGGTACATGATCTGAAATTATCCAGAAGTCTTTAAAATATAGTATTTTGGTAATTTCTGTGAGATGGGAATCATATAACCAGTTTCTACATATAACCAGTTTCTGAAAAATATTTGTTCAAATAAATTTATGATATGCAAATGGGAGATGGATCGTTTTATATCATCTTTCCTTTCCACACAGGCTTTTCCGTTCCCCTGTTGTTCAACCCTACAAAGAGCATGTACATTTCCATTTTCTATTCATCTCTGAATGATGGGTAGGTGAACACTGAGCGAGGCAACCCAGAGTAAGGAATACTGATTGCTTTGTGAGCTGTGAATATGCACTCAAATATCCCACCAAGATACCGAGGTAGACGACTCACTGACCTTTTGTGTGTCTGTATCGGCAAAGGTCAAACCAAAGTAGTCCTTCTCCAGCAGGTTCAGGTGCTCACACACCATGTCCATCAGCGTCTGTCCTTTGGAGTGTTTCTGCATGGAAAAACAGATGGCACTTTTGACTGGAGGCAAAACATCAAAACGAGTCTTTATTTAAGCACTGAAGAAGTAAATCTCTGATTTTCTAGGAAGAATAAAGGATACAAAATAAGGATACAAAACAAGGATGCAAGAAATTTGAGATATCAATTTCCTAAATGATTAAGGCAAACTAATGTCTGACACAAAGACATTAAACAGGCTCTTAATATATGTCTAAATATGGTGTGATGTATATACCTCTTTTTTATAGCAAATAAGGGCTATTTCTAATCGTTGATCAATCTCTCTCCTTCTTTTCCTTTTGACTTTTCTTTTCAGGGGTCGCCACAGCGAATCTATCTTCTCCATCTAACCCTATTCTCTGTATCCTCCTCTCTCACACAACTAACTTCATATCCTCTCTCACTACATCCATAAATCTTCTCTTTGGTCTTCCTCTAGACTTCCTGTCTGGCAGCTCCAATTCCAGGATCCATCTTCCAATGTATGCACTATCCCTCCTGTGTACATTCAAGGTTCAAAGTGTTTGTCATACTGTATGTATAGTGTGGAAACGTGGTCCCCCGTATTATGAAATTCTTACTTTGCTGTCCTCAGTGCATTTGGCCGGCATGCAACTGACCAGCAAACACATCTGCCACGTAGGGCACCATGACAAAACCATCTAAGTCTGGCTTCTCTGATCTCTTCATAACATCTAACATGTGGTCTCCCTCTGATGGACTCATTCCTGATTCTATCCATCCTCATCACTCCCAAAGAGAACCTCAATATCTTCCCCTCAACATCCTCCAGCTCTGCCTCCAGTCTTTTCGTCATTGTCACTGTTTCTAAACCTTACAGCATCGCTCATCTCAACACTGTCTTGTCCACCTCTCCTTTCATTCTGGCTGATAGTCTTCTATTGCATAGTACCCCTTACACTTTTCTCCACCCATTCCAACCTGCTTGAACCCATTATTTTACCTCTTTTCCACACTCACCATTGCTTTGGACTGTTGTCCCTAAGTCCTTGAAATCCTCGAACATCTTGATCTCTACTCCCTGTAGCTTCACTGTTCCACCCACGTTTGTCTCATTCACACATATGTAGTCTCTCTTGCTGTGATTTACCTTCATTTCTCTTCTTTCCTGAGCATACCTCCACCTCTCTAGATATTCCTCAACCTGTTCCCTGTGCTTACTACAGATCACAATGTGGTCCATGGAGACTTCTGTCGTACCTCATCTGATAACTTCAAGTCAGTAAAACTGAAGAAGCCTCTCAGATGAGGGGTGAAACATCTTCAAGTAAAGAAATTCAAGTCCAGTTGCCACAACAAGAAGATTTCAACAAGAGATCACCATTTACCTGGATGACTGAGAACCTCCAAGGACACATTCTCTGTTAGACCACACGACTGTCTCATGGCTAGCATACATGTTCTGCACCGGTCTACATACTTCTCTGCCACTCCAGACTTCCTCATACAATACTAAGGTTCCTCTTGGCACCCTGTCGTATGCTTTTTTTTTTTAGGTCTACAAGAGTGCAATGCTGTTCATATTTTTTTTTTATCATCTGTTTTTGGTTATTAATTAAGAAAATGTCCAATTTTACATAGCTATTTTTCTTTAAATCTTAATAATTTAAACATTTTATGTTTTAACATTTGTTTAATTTAATTTTTTTTCAGGGTAACGTCTTTATTTTTTTGCAAAACTATCTTGTTCTTTACCCTCATTCCTTTTATTTTTGACTATTAATTGAGCTTGCTTTCATTCATTGTCTGTACTACTGATTCTGAACTCAAGAGTCACACTGGGGCTGGAGCCTCATCTGTCATCTGTGATTGGACCAGTTGCTGGTCAATCACAGGGCCACAGAGGCATACATTCATTTTCTCATTCATACATCTGGCCCATTTTTGGAATTTTTAATCAATCTAGTGAATGTTTTTGGACTGTGGCAGGAAGCCTGAGAACCCAGGCACAGGAGAACATGCTAACCCCACACTGTAAGTGTTATCTCAGTAATCAACCAATAAAAATGCAATGTTTGAAATTAATATAATGACAAATTCAAAACAAAAACATAACCAAAAAAATATTAAAAGAATTCTTAACTACTTTTATCATGGCATCGCAAGGCTCCGAATGGGCTGGTCAACCCCACTCATCAGCTGAAGTCCAGTTCCTGGTCTCAAGCTAATGAGGAATCGGTGATCAATTACCCAAACCTGTCCTGTAGGTAGCTAACTCAGATCACCCGTTTAGATCCCGATAAGAGAACCCCTTTGACCAGGCATAACTCGTCTGGTCTCGTTAATGATAGGACACTTTTGTTTCCCATGTTGTGTTTGCTTCCAGGCGCCTTTGGTTTTACCATTGATGTTCTGTAGAGTAACGCTGTAGTGGCTGTGTCTTGTGGAGCCCCAGGAAACATGAAGAATAGAACTAGATTCTGAAGGTCCCTAACAACTTTATGCTATTCCAGAAATGTATTTTTGTATTTCAACTGGCTCTTCCCTTACCTATTTCTCAGATTTTTTTCAGCCTGTTACATCATCTTGTATTAATATGAATCCTGAACAGGTCCCAATGGACAGCTGCGTGTCGTAAATGACATTGTTTTATTTAGTATTGTAATAAAACAGCTCAGCCCTTATTTGTTAACTCCCGTGCATTTCACATTAGAAACTGTTAATCATCTGAACTGCTGTCATCAGAAGGTGTCACGCAGCAGAGGAATTCTCCCTCTCAAAGGATGCAAATGGTAAATGTATATAGCGCTGTCAACAACTTGCTGTTTCAAAGCACTTTACACTGGATCTCACATTCATACACTGATGCTATGCAAGATGTTTATCAAACCAGCAAATGGGGCTTTGGTGTTTTGGCCAAGGACACTTCAGCATGAAGACAGGAGCCGGGGGCCCAGCCACCAATTTTTCAATTGGAAGGGTGTCACAACCAATGGGGCCACAACCACCCAAACAGTGTGAAGATTAAGGGGGTGGTGCCTTTTAAGACTGCAGAAATATCATCTGTGTTTTGAATTATAGATTATTATGAAACAACTGTTTTCATTGATCATTCAAACTGTAAAGTAATGTCAGCCGACACTTCTCTATATAGATGTTAAATTCAATAAGTAATGTGTTGAATGCGCACAATTGGAAAAAAAAAGAATAATCCAACAACCAAAAGTCACCTCAAATAATAACTCACCTAAAAATTATCTAAAATGTACTCATGAATAAATAAATCACCTAAAGGTATGCAAGAATTTGCAAAAACTTGCAAGAGCCTGAAATAAAGGAATTAAATGAAAACTTAGAAGTTTATAACAAGGAATTCAAAAAGAAATTATCAAGGAAATCATTAAGAAATAACCTGAGACTTGCAAATGATCAATTCAACGTCAAGAAAGAGCCTGAAAATGAAAGGAGTTTCATTGAATATTAACTGAATAAAATTTTACACAAAATAAATTGATACATGAAATCAAATTAAAAAAATATAGACCAGGTTTCTAATGTCATGGTATTACTGTCCTCTTCCATATCTCCCTGCCATACAGTTAAATGCAACAGCTGAAAAGCAGTTGTGACGTTACACTGAATTACACTGTGTCAAAGGCACACCTTCACATAGTTTGTTTGTTTGTTTGCTTTTTGTGTATTTATTTATTCATTTATTTTTGTAGCCTCCCTTCCTTACTCCCTCTCTTCCTTCCTGCAGGTCCAATGCTCTACCAAAAGTAGATTTCATCCAAATGTTAGATAAGATGTATCTTTGTTGTTCCTTGTGTGGCGGCACCGTGTGTCACCACAGGATGGGAGGATGTATGTGGAAGAGGAGCACTGGATGCACAAAACTTTTCATAAGCCTAATAAAAATCGATATTGTGGAGTGGAAAAGATCAGGGGATATTTCTGAATCATTATGTGAAGTGCACCTTTATTTGTCCAGGGTGCAGAAGAGAGAGGAGAGAAATTCCGACTCAAAAAAAAAGAAAGCTCTATTCTTGATCTTGAGACAGAAAATTGCTACAAAGTACATTATAGAATAAAATAATTTTCCATTGTAAAGTAAACACAGGAGAACTGGCATTCTAAATTAAATGATTTTAACAGAAAATTGTTAACAGATTTTAACAGAAATTCAGTAATTCATGCAACCTTTAGTAGGTAACTTAAGTCTAGTGTTTTTATGTTTTCCAGATAACTTATGAGGTGATAAACAAAATCGAGTGCAAGCAATTATCAAACATGCAATAATAACACTTAAAAAAGGCTTTTAAATCAAAGCATCTTGAAAACAAAACACAAAATGTTATTAGTGTCATTTGTTTCCATGTGTGGATGAACTGGATTATAACTAATTTTTTTTATTTCCGTTTCTTTTTTTTTTTTTGCTTTTTATTCACCTGTTTGGTTGATATCATATTTCTTCGAAGTAATTTTTTGACATAATATTTTGTTGATTAACTTTACATGATACCATTGCAAAGCTAATATGATTTTAAAATTGGTTGTTTATTGATCTTTTGGGTTTCATGGCTGCGTTTAAGTAACCCCATTATTGTGAATATTATATATTAATTAGACTTTCATTTTATTTTATTTCTGTCATCCCAAACCCCTATGGTGGCTTTCAAATAAAACTTTGTGAAACCTCAGATGTAAAATACAAAACATCCGTCTAATTCTTTCCTCACAGCAAGAGGGAAGCTCCTCTCAGGGAGTCAGAATAATGGCAGATATGTTATAGAGAATATGAAGCCTTTCATACGCCACTATTTTTGACTTGGCCCCCCACTGTGCTCTCAGCAAGCCTCCCCCTCCATTCCTTTTCCTTGCTTTATCCGCCTTACACGGCATTATGAAATACACACGCACACACACACACACACACACACACACAAATAACAGAATCTTGGTTTTCAGAGGTTCAGGCTAAGTCTTGAAAATGTTTCACCACACATTGTTTTCCACCTCACATACCTCAATTTCTCCTTTGAAATCAGAGGAGTCAAGCAGAGACACCTTGAAGGCTGTAGTTTTCAGTCGCTTGGAGCCTTTTTGGGGTGATTTGAGATTCTTGTTCGGGGACGTTTTTTCGGACATGTCATCATTTTCTCTGTGTTCATCCAGCAACTTGGAACTTTGTTCCTGAGAACAGACACAAACTTAATATTATTCTCCTGGCCACAATGACATCTGCATTAACAGGCACTTTATTTGAATTTCATATAGTCAAATACACATATTTCAGAAAATCTTAAGAAATAATCTGACATGAATGTACTTGACAGATCATCAGGAAATTAAGATTATGAAGAATCATAATTTACATATAATGAGCTTATCTGAAAAAACAAAAAATAATTAATTTAAAAGGTCATATTAAGACAAACAACTATCCACTCTCTCATTCACATGTCTCACATGTCTTTACCCTACATGTTTTTGGCTGTGGGAGGAAACAGGAGAACCTGGGGAAATCCCACACAGAAACGGTAATAGCATACGAACTCTACACATTGTGGCCCCCGTGACGGATTCAAACCAGGAACGTTTTTGTTGCAAGGTGAAAAGCATTGAAGACTGTGCCACCCTCATAGCTGATATTGTGATATGTAATGTTAGAAAAATCTGATGAATATCTTTTCTGATAAAAAGGCAAAAGTCAACACAATTGGCTACACTAGTTTCTTTTTACAGAGTACTGTTGCTCACATGTAGCCATTACTGTGAAGTGCATGACGGATCCTTAGTTGCAAAAAGAAACTCACTTGTTTACCTTTTCATAATAACTATCATACAATCAATGTCAGCTCTTTTTTCTTTAATAGTGAACTGTTATTTTTCAGTCAGAAGGCAACTTCACACAATATGTGTCACAGGTTCTTCATTAACCACCTTTGTAAACCACAAACCTCCATTTGGATGAGGGCAATTATAAAAAGTGATGCCTTTTCCTTGGTGGAAAAAGAAGTTTATTAAGTATTGTATAGTTAGGTTTCCAGAGATGAAACAATGCATATTGGTCAATGCGCTTTGTGGATAAGTGACAATGACATCATGTAGTCTGGTTTCTTGGCACGCTTAATCAGGTAACCTCTTAAAATAAAGATTCTAGACATGGTTTCTCATACCTACATCCACACATAATATTGATGATGGGATGTAAAACCATTTTATTTATTTTATCATGAAAAGGCTTATTCTGCTGGAAATGTAAGGATTTTTTGCTTAATATTCCAAAAGATTAACAGTCACATATTCATGTAGATGCTATAATCACCTGTTTGGCCATCTTGCTGTCAGAGGCAGAGTCCTGCATATCTTGCCGTCCGGAGGTCTCCTATCTTGTTCTCTTCACCTCCAGTTTCAAAGGCTTGATTCCGTCACTCCAGCAAAGCAGCACCAGCCTGAGAAGAAACAGCAGACGTTTTTAAAAATTGCCTCATCAGAATAAATCCCTCACTTCAAATGCATAGATAAAAATGTTAATGAGTGCTTCTCTAAAACTCTAAAAGCGTATCAAAACAATACTGACAAATTCACTACAGAACAATAATAATGCTAAAACCACCATTACATCTTCATCACACATTCTGGAGGCAGTTGCTTCAGTTTAATTTTAATTATAAAATCCCATCCTGAGCCAGATATAGATCATCTTCTTAAGCAAGTTCTGCAAGTTCTGACACTGAGATGACAGTTGATGACAAAAAATGTTCCTTTAAGTCAAATTAATGAATAGAGCTAAAAGAACTGCTTCTGGCACATGTGGGTACTATGTTAGATTAATACCCTGAGCCCACAGCTGTTGACTGTCAATGAGATGATCTGCATGCCTGCGATGCTTCTGGTGCATCCAGTTCACATAATGACGTTCCACCTTCTGTTTAATTAATTGTATTAAGCACAATAAACACAGGAAGTAGTACTTTATCATGTCTACTTCATCATTGGCACAGGACAGGTGAAAATTTTAGATTAATTAGTTTTTTTCATTTTAGTCAGGAGCCTCCCCCCCCCCCCCCCCCCCCCCCCATCTTTTTCCTGCTGGCTTTCTAGATATCAGACAAAGGGGGTGGAGTTACCTCTTGATGCAAAATTGCAGGTGTTACCCTACTCGCTATCATCTATCCCCTATCTTTGTTTTAAAGTGTCTGGATACTATCTTGCCTCAGTATCAGCTTTGTCAAAGTGTCCCTGACAGCTCTCTCTGCCCGATTTCAATGATTCTACAATAAAGCTTAGAGGAAAAATGCATTCCAATTTTCACAAGTGACTGCTTGCTGAAGATGACACCTGTCTTCACAAGTTGATGCTAAATTTTTCTTTACTGCGCAGTTCAATTGCATGAGTTCTGTTGTTGGTCATTAAAGGTTTTAGCACTCTTAGTGCTTGTCCATTTAAGTATATTTTGAAGCGAGGTATGATGATGATGAGGAAGAAATGTCTTCATCTAAATTGTATGCATGAGCTTTTGAAGCCTACTCTGACATTATGACTTTGACATTGCCATAACACACAGTCAAAGCCTCTACATACTCCTTCAGAGGTGAGAACTTTGTTTTCACTCCCAGTCCCTGTGACATTCATACTTCTTGAGAAAGTCTACCGCAGAACTCCGGGGAAGTCAGCACAGGCCCCACCCACACACCACAGCATTTGTGGAATATGGCAGAAACAACAACACAGTGAGGCCACGGTCAATGTGGCAGTGTTTACCTGGAGGATCAAGCTGCAAAGACGTGCACAGAGCTTGGATGGATTTCCTCCTGCAACTCTGCCTTATCTATATGAGTCATTTGGCCTTTGCAAATTTGCCATGGAGGTATCGCCATCTTTTGTGACAGACGCTGTCCTATGTGCACAATGCCCAAGCTACCTCTTTCCAAGAATTACGAGCCATTTGTATGTCAATAGTCTATATAGGTCTTATTAGATATGTGACATAGATTAAAACTATCCATCACTGGACAACCTTTTGTGCCAGGGGAAAAGCAGCAATGACAGCACTTCTGCTCTTACACATCAATCATGCTGTCTTGAAATTTCTGACCAATCACTATAGTTCTTGGACACCCTGTGAGGAAAAAAAAAAGCTCTGCCAAAATGATGTGGCAAAGGCAAGCTGTAAGAACTCCCAAACCAGGGCAGAGAGAATGTGGGACTACGCAGGAGCCATAAGGTCTTTAAGTTCACTCTTTTGCTGTGCAGGCTGAGATGTTTGCGAGACATAAATAGACATTAGGAAGTTCACATTGCAATGAGAGCCGAGTTGAAGCTATAGGCTGAACACATGAAATACAGTTTGCTTGATCAAGAGAAGAGATCAGCCCAAACGTTAAATGAGTTCGCTGGGACATTTTAATTACAGGCTCATGGAAATTGACATGCCCTGCTGACATCATATTATATCCAACACAAGACAAAAGGCAGTAACTGTAATTTATAGTTTAATTTATACTGTTGGTGAATTGCCGGCTATAAGGTAATAACAGCTGAATAGGGCACATCCGATCCCGGCATTAGGGTGCTGATAGCCTGTTAGCACGGTAACTTAGCCGGCATTGCAGGAAGTGCCCCAAAATTCAGCGAAAGGGAGATTTTTTTTTTTAAATTTGTGAAATACAAGTGGCCAGATGAGCATCAAATCCTTATTTGTTTATCTTCCTTGTAGGAACTTACACCCATTTCATTGACTAATGGGGTGAAATAGGGAGCAATTTTATGCCAATCGACATAATTTTCTAACTGCTACTTATCATTGCTAACAATTAATAGCTGAAACTGAGTGCATTTTGGAAAAATCAGTTCAACCAAATGTTACCCTTTATATTTCAATATAAATTCAAGTCACACAGTGGTCTCAACATGCCCAAATCCTTTGTGCTTATAGTAAATGTTTAAAAAAATTTAGAAGTGTAATGATTTCCGACACATACTGCTTACAACGTGTATTTAAACCTCGATAGCTGCACGCATTAATTGGCCAAGAGTGAAACCTGAGTGTAAACTTTACGAAAATGAATGGAGCGCCAGAGAGCTGCTTGGAATTTGTACTGAGGAGAATTGAATTGCATCACTATGTGCAGACTGAATAATGCAAATTGTTGAAATTTATAGCTTTTGAAACTATATGTCGGGAGGGTACATGGAATATCCTTCTTTACCGTGTATAATCTCAATCACTAGGCTCAATAATATCATTTTTCAGAATTCCCTAGAAACCATCTGGGCATATAGTCTAAAATAGTCATTTACAGGCTATGTACTTTGTTGAAGAGAATAACAATAGAAGGTCTGAAAGAGATCTGTTTTTCAACAGTTTTAAAAAGTTGAGCACATCTTGCTACCAGACCAGGTTACCAACTATTTGAGGTCAATTCCTAAACTCAATATTTTACAGAAAACTAAGAGTCAAGTAATCCGGTCTGTGCCATTTTGCTAATGAGAATAACCAACAAACATCATAACGGCATAAAAAGGCCATCCTTTATGGATTTCATATTTTAATTGTAAAGCACATGATGGGATTTAAGGCCTGTACTCTTCAATAACATTCTGCAGATTTGCATAATTGTGCAAGAAGCTGTGCTGTGGTTCAGGCTGAGGCTTCTATTTGTGTCAAATATTGTTTGTACAGCTTGGAAAAAGAAAACGGCGCAAGAATTTTGTTTAAAGTCTGGCGTTTGCGTTGGGATTTTTGTTCCTCTGACAATTCTAAATTCACTGCTAAAGTGGCACGTGTCACGAGCGCATGGGGGTGTGCATATTAATGTGCGACGCACACTAAGAAAAATAACACTGAGTGCATTACATTGCACGATACTTATGACAAGCCTCCAGCTCAGCCTCATTCACTCTGTTCTTCTCCTTGTTTTCATATGTTATACCAAATATTTGCTGTGACTCAATCACTTAAAAGTGTTATAAAGTCACTTTTAAGTGGAGTAAACATGAAAGTGAAAAAAGTAATACAGATGCAAATATATTGTTTTTTTAACTTTTTAGTTTTTTTATGACCCCGGAACACATTTCTCTGTGACCTTTAATATATGGAAGATAGGAATGTATGAACATGTCCTCAACGGATTCTGATCTGCTCAGCTCAGAATAAAAATGATAAAGGAAGTGTATAGAGTTCCCCAAGCAGCACTGCAGGACCATGAATATAATCTCTTCTAGACTCTGGAGGTCTCTTTGCAGCAGCAACATGTTGCAGCTTGGGATGGTGGGCAATCCCAGCTGACGGCTGAATGATAAAATAACTGGTTCACACTGGTTCAGAGAAGATACAACCCACACTTCGACCCAACTTAGGAATGTCTTAAGATATTACTTATGGTCAAAGGAGTTTGAAATCCTCCTCTAATAGATAAATCTCTCTTTTCTATGTCTTATGTGCAACAAAACCGTTACTTAGAATCTCTGCTATATGACAGAAAGTGAATTGTCCCTCCTTCACAGCAAACCATGTTAGTAACCAGGAAAATGTTATTTAGTTGAAAATTAAAATTGAGCTAATGTTAAACTCCAACAGCAGACTAAATATGAATGTGAAGAAAAGTAAATGTGAAGGGTAAGAAAAGGTATTGATAAATTTACAATATAGTTTATAAAAAAGTACAAGATATCTGAATCAATGTCTTGTAACCTGATCTGTTGTCATGATTTTGTCATGAAATTAGTTTTCGATATGTAAGTATAACCAGCATGAATGGTTTCACATCACAGACAAAAACATGAACCTTTTTAAAGAAGCACGTTCTATTCGTACTTTAATTTCCAAGTAAGATGCTAATCTTCAGAGGATGTGGAAAGGAAACGCAATTAATATTTTATCAGCAAATCAGACTTACTTGGTCATTTTATGCAACAACAATTGAAAAAATGATAATGAAATGATAATAAGAGTAAGAAAATCATCGAGTCTGATGAAAATGGAGGGGCATCTCTAAGTTAAATGCCTCTTCATCTGTAGATTCTGATATCTTATCATTCTGCAATTAGCTCATCATTACTTGCGGATTCCGTTGTCGTGCAATTACTTTGGTGGCATGCTTGCTGTGTCAAGTCTTCCTGATAAAATTATTTTTAACCCTTTTTTTTTTTAGAAATGGCTATATTTATTAGCCTCGATGTGCAAGTCTTTAACATGTTCTAATGCGGTCTGCAAAGAGAGACAAAATGATTTAATGGTGTGTTACACTATCTGCAGCATTTATATAACATCCATCCATCCATCCATCTATCGTCTGCCGCTTATCTTGCACTCAGGGTCACGGGGGATGCTGGAACCAATCCCAGCGGAGGAAACCCACACAGACATAGAGAGAACATGCAAACTCCACACAGAAAGGTCCCCTTGTCTGATTCGATCCATGGTGCTTCATGCTGTGAAGCCACTGTGAAGCCACTGTGCCACCCACTTATTTAACAAACAAAGAGTAATTTATTATTCAAATCGGTAAATGTCAAATGCAGTGAAAACATTCCTCACTAAATGGATAATATAGAAGGTATACAGCCAAAAGGCAATTACAGGTTATATTTAAAAACTCGTAGCTAGGTTACTGCATTAGCAGATTCAGAGAATATAGTGGTTAAACTGTTTACATTTATTGATCATGTAAAAGAGGGCTGTGATTAAGTTTGTAATTTCATCATTCACTCATTCATACCAATCCACAAATTGACAGAGTCTGTATCCAACATTAGATGAGACTGTTCGCCAGCTATATTGTCCATATTTTGAGTGGTAACAAGGTTTTATCCCCCCCCGAGCAAAATATAGTATTCAATTACTTTCCCTCAAGGATGAATCATGAAAATAACCCTGGAGGGAAACCTTGATGGGAGTGGAATCGCTCTGTAGGGTATCTAGTTGTGATGGTGCCAAAGTGAACACTCATGCATTTTTCTTTACAGATTTGCCTCCTTGTCTCATTCAGTCAAGCTGAAAATGAGCAACTTCCCTTGTGTACAGTACACGTGCAGCCTGACCCCCCCCCCATTCCCCTCCTTCACATCCATCTGGGTTGCAACACACAATGCTTTCAAGAGATTTGGATGACACATGTCTGCCAGTTGGTAAACGGGTCCAGATATGGAGATGTATTAGGAATTCAATGAATTGTGAAATTAACTGACTGATGTTACAGAGTCAGGCAGTAAAGTGAGGCGAATGCATTAGTTATCTGTAAGTTGGCCACAATCCTCCTGGTCAGCTAAAAGTCCCTTCCAGAGGGGGGAGAAAGCAATGAATTAAGTGTGGGACCTTGTTGTCCACTGTGTTCCACTGACTGATTTTATATGTTTTTGATTTTCTGTAAATAGTAATAATCATTGATCACAGATGAAATGTCATGAAATGTCACTTGTTCTTAACAAGTGCGGCGTATTCTCTCCTGCCTCTTTCTCCTCATTCTCATATGCTTTCATCTGAGTACATCAGACAAGGAGAGAATTGGGGAGGGAGCAAACATGTCAGCGGAGAAGCCCTGGCTCAGCTCAGAGAAGCAGTTGCCATGGTAACGGCATTGAGTACTCTTCCAGTTTTTTTACACCCGATCCTTTCTTTCTCTTGGTCTCTGTCTCTCCCTCTACCCTCAAAGGAGCAACAGAAATCTAGATGGGAAAAACTGAACAAGCTGGGAAGATGCAAAGCCTTAGGATGAGGTAGGAAGAGAGACAGACGGATCAAGGATAAGCACATACGAAATGACAAGAGGAGGAAATTAGCTCATGTGGCATGTCGACTTGAAGGAAATGTCAACAGTAGCCGCCCCTCCAGTTACTGGGTAAGGAGCGACTCAACTTTAGAGATGGAGACCAGCAGGAAGGTCAAAACAGAGACGCAGGAAGCTACTGCTGAGCCTCTGCCACCATCTATCACTTGAACATCATCTCAGCTTTACCTGGCCGACACAACTCTAATCCAATTGTACAATTCATGCTCTCCGGACCTAATCACATTTATTCATCAGTATGCACTGAATGCAAAACTAACACTATCAAGTATCTACTGCCAGAGGCCAAAAAGAGAGCATCTTTGTTACTACACCGAGACTAGCTTGTGAATTAGCAGGTGAAATTGGCCTATACACTTATTATATTGTTAACAGGCCCGAAGCTACAATTATTAATGTCTGAAATGCATCATATACATTGAAAAAAAATCATATTTCACTCTCCAAAGGGACTCATATATGTAAAACCAAGAGGAGAAAATAACTTACAGTTTTACTTAAAAATAGTTACTGTCATCATTGTATCTGTGTGTAGACATAGAATCTTAATATATTAACATTTTGCATATCATTATTGCATTATTGTTTTTAGTTTTTGAATATACAGTACGTTACCAGTGGGATAATAGCATAATTAATAAGGGGGGATTTTGCTGAATATCACATAAATATGAGAGCATCTGATTCAATAACTCAATGTAAATACAGCTGACAACTGACATTCAAAGACCAAGATGGTAACGATTTTCGATTTACTCATTATAATAGGCAAAAGTGGGGGAGAAAAATACCACAACTCCCGAGACTAGCAAAGGTCGTTTTTTACTTTAAACGTATAAGGCCTTTACAATTATGTACGCTTTTCACCTCATTCAACGTCTGACATTAATGCAGAACAAGGCTAAGTCTCAATTTAATCGAGGAGAATATGTATTTTATCACTTGGGTGGGCAGAGACTGCAGGCTGTTGAAATACGTAGCTCCAGCAGATAGATAGGTCTGTTTGTACAAATAAAGGTTTGCCTTGAAATCTGTCTACAGAAAAACATCTCTTTCTGTCAAATGACCTTTAGGAGGTCAGTTGCAGAAACAGACTATAAATAACAACCTCATTCACAGAGCAGAAGTTCTTGATGGTTGAATGCATGAATTGTATGCACGATTTTCACTCTTTAGACATATACTAAGGAAATCATCTACTGAATGACTTATTTCTTCTCTTTTTTTTCCCCCTTATAAAATGTCTTTGTTGCTGGTCTCTGGTGATGAAAAGATACTTGTTTAATTAAATCAGGGTAAAACTGTACTTTGGAATTGATAAAATCTTACACCACATATTTCTAATAGTATATTTTGGAAAGCCATGGAAAACATCTCCGCTTTGCCAAAAGTATAAAAAACGGCTAAATCTATGTAGCAGCTAGTTACCATTTTGGCCTGTCGGTCAGATTGTTTAATGAATCTTAATCCAAATATTTCCAAAAAAACTATGCTGCAATATTAAGATTATAGTAAACAAACAATACAGATGATAAGCCGGAATTATTAACAATCAAATTTTAGAGAGGTTTTCAAAGATGCCTGAACTAAAGTAAAGTTCCTGGTTTTATACAACCAAGGTATAATTTTCTCTAACGTTACTTGTAAGTTAAACCTCCTGTCCCTCTGACAATAATGGCCCCAGTCTTGTGAGTATTGTTATTTGTTGTTGACATGTGGGGCAATACATTTTGTAAAAAATTACAGACATGTAAGCACAGGGGTTCGAATGATGCTACGCTATGACGTCTATGTTGTGATGGGAAGAAGGAACATTAACTTGTTGCCAATTATATTGAAAAAAACATTGTTTATGACAGATTTGCGTTTGCAACAGGCCATTTGCTATGAAATGTCAGATAAATCAATAGATACTCTAAGAGTTTCATAGCAGTTCTGTCCTCAAATCTGATGTTTGGTTTTTTATTCTGGCTATACTGCAATTTGCAAGGGCTCATTTGTCTTGTCCAGACATCAACAATACAGGATAATTGGTTGGGTTGCTATGGAAGCCCAGAAAATAACCTAAGTCTTGTAATAAAAATGTAGCAAGTGAACACAGGAAAATAAGTGAATATTGTTGGAACAGGAATCATGTAATACAAGACAATCACAAAGCTAAAGGATAGCAGTGCAATGATTAATGTGTTTCCTAATGGAGTGAACTTTTCTGATTCAGATAACTTAACAAATACTTCCTGTAATGAAAAAAATCAGGGACAGTACCAGCGTGTACGCAAATATATGCACAGAACAGATATGAACAGAATTAGCCCTGATATCGGATGTTGGAACTTCCCAGTGAGATCTGTTATCACAAGCTAACATGAGCTGAACTAATCTGGCAAGATGTCAAAAATCTCTTAATATTTTACTGCTGAAAATGTCACAGTAAAACAGCAATGTGAACAGGCTGTGGTAAGGGAGGGTGACTGATAAAAAGAGCATAAGATAAACTTGGCTTTGGACACCAACCATTACTATACATACCTAACATCTGATCACTTACGATTTCAGTACAGGGTTGGTAGTGAAGTATATAAAGGAAATTAATTTGTCAAAACATCCATTGTTTAAGAGAAGCAAGCACCTTATGCCCTCATTATGTGAAAACCAGGCTCAAACAAATGGAGATAATGAGACAGTGTGCTGATGCAGTGACACAAGGAAGCAACATTAATGAGGCAGAGCAAGCCTTTGCAGATGCATAAATAGGCCCAAGCAGAACTGCAGAGAGCTCTAAGATACCACGACCTCAACAAGTATTACTCCCACATTCTACAGTTGCCCTGGGAGCAAGGTATATTTGAAAATCACTGAAATGAAATTTCACACATAAATGACATCATCATCAAAATTCAACATCCTCTACCACAGTGCTTGCACACAAATGCTCAAAAAAATACATGAAGCGAACAGGTGCATTGAAAAAGTACAAGCCGAGACCCTGTGAGATTCTATTTTGGACTGAAAATTTAGATGCAGATTTAGGAGATGGCTGGTAAATTTCCAGTTTCCTTATAAACTCAGGCTTTCATCACTAAGCAGCCAATGATTTGCCACAAAATCCCAGACTAGCTTTGGCAAACCATCATGACTGATCTATCCACATAGAGCACTGAAATGTACAAGCAAAACAGCTACTGCAGTGATGCAATGACTGATAGCAGAGTTTGCCGGGCAGAGTATACCAGATAGAGATATGGAGGCTGAGATATTGGATCATTTTTCTCTGGGTAAATGCAAGGTTAGACCTTTGCCAGCACTCTCAATTCCCCAAGCTGTGGTCTTGTTGAGGCGTCTGTGCAATTTGCCAAATTTACTCTGTAAGGGCCGGATTAGAGTGAGAGTTATCGGAGTCTGGGAAAGTATTATAAAAGTCCAGCTGACCGCTTCACATCAGCGGCCCAGTTACTTACACTCAACCTTAGCCAGAGCTTAAGGCCTAGCAGGGGCCGAATGCACAGCTACTGAGGCCTGGAGAGTTCAGTGACAACTGAATCAGGGCAGATTCAACCGCAGGCCAACAAAAACATCTTTTACCACTGTATCAAGGACATAGCAACACATTCCAGCCAATGGAGCCAAGTGGTTCTCTATCAGGCAGATGATAATACAGATAGATGTAATTTCTCTCTCTCAAAAAAAATAATACGGTACTACCACAACAGCTGACAACATAACAGTTTCAATGCGGTTTGCAGTGGATTTCACATTCACCAATTAACATGCACTCACATCAATGCTAGCAGAGTTGCCACGCAATGTACCAACCAGACCATTGGGAGAAATTGTGCTTTCAGTATCATTACATTACATTATATTACATTACATTACATTGCTGTCATTTGGCAGACGCTTTCATCCAAAGCGACTTACAAAAGTGCAAAAGTATCTTGCCTGAGGTCACTTCAGCATGCAGGCAGGGGGATCATGGGGATCAAACCAACAACCCTCCAACTGAATGGGTGCCCACTCTACCAACTGAGCCACGACCACCTCCAAACCTTTGAAGAGAATGCATTTTTTTTGCAAATCATTGCATGTATTGTTGATAGTGCCCACCTGCTGGACAGCAAATATCTGAACACCTTTTAAGTTGTCAACAACTCTGCTGACTCCCTCCTAGAAAGCAGCAGTTTTGGTCTGGTCTGTCAGCACCACTGATCCAGGACACAATAGTTTCTGTATCTGAGAGCTCATTCAGCAACAAGCCACACAACAAATGTGTGGCTCATACATAGTGCTTTCATTCATTGCCATTGCACACCAAGAAACACCTGCCATAAACACTGACAACTATGTAACACACGAGAGCTATAAGCATTTTCCCTCAAGCACTTCTTTACATAACTACACTGGGATTCAACGATATTCTGGGTGTTTTCCACCACGGTATTATGGCTGTATTGTCTTCCTAAGGAAAACAAGCAAGTCTTGACATCTCTAGTTTTGGGAGTGTCTGTTAATTTCTCCAAGTTTTGTTCTAGTAGATAAAGAAAAAGGGTTGGAAAGGCTCAGACTAAAGGGTAAAATTTCTAAAGCTTCAAATACATAGACATTTTGTGTTGCTTTGACTTTGCTGTAGCAAGCAAAACATGTAAAAGTTGCAAAAACTGTAGGCAGGTGTACATCAACATAAAGCAAGAAAAGGACAAAAAAGAAGTACCTGATGAAGACTGAGCGTATAAACCACAGAGAGAACACAGCACTTTGGGGTAAACAGAAGGAAATCAGGACATTGGTGAGGGAACACAGACATGTTGATGAGCCTCAAGGGCAGAGAGACACATGGTGGCAAGACAAAGCTTGTTGGCTTCCAAAGGCGCTGTCAAACGTAATCCAGAAATATGACAAAACAGATCTGTGCTACTTAAAGCCATTCAAATGGCATTTTGTTGAAAGTTGACACTTTACAATTTTTTCTTCTTTCTCTCTTCTTTCTTTTTAATCTGAGTAGTTATTATCCTACAGAAAGAAAATGGAACTAATTCAAAAATGTCATGTTAGCACCATAAAGGCACCATCCTTTCATATATTTTATGTCTCAACTGTGGCACATACATCAAGCTTTTTGTCACATAAAAGCCCTTGTATCACCTCTAGCCAATAAATGCTTTGATTTTCTCAGATGTCAGTGTATCATTGTCTCAGCATGAAGCTTCAACTGGTCCGGACAAAAGATTATCACAATGGCTTCCTGGAATCGATGCCTCACTGCTATAATTTCATTGAGTGGGAAAATTGTTTCCAAAAGCTAAAAGCAACAATTAAAGGCCGCCTCCTGACACACCCGCCTCTCGGCAAGACGTTTCAAGGTTGGGTCCAAGTGGCTGACTTCCTCTGTGGCATTTGCATGTTCTCATCACATTCACTAAGTGCTACCCAGTCATTCCTGTTTCTTCACACAATCAAAATACATGCTTTGGGGTAAACGAGAATTCTAAATCGTCCACGGATGTTAACGAGTAAGCTCTCTTACTGGCGGTTGACCTGCCTTTCACCTCGTGACAGCTGTGATCGTCTACAGTCCCCCTGCAACGATGTGTGCAGGAAAAGCAGTACAGACATTGAATAGAGACTGAATCATGGCCACAATCAAAGCTCTTTGTAAACTCTGAGTTGAATGCTGATGTTAGGGAAACAAAAAAGTCAGGGAGGTTTGGATACTATGTCGGTCAGCCATGTTTTAGTGTTTGGTATCACTCTGCATTAAATATGACAGAACAGATAATCAAGGACAGAATTACAAACAGACTGAATGTAGAATTTAACATCCCAGTCCGTGTAAATCTGACTTTAAATGCAGTTCACAAGTTCAAAACTATAAGATACTAAAGATAAGATCAATTCTGCCAGAGTTCAACTCTCTAGACACATTATTTTAAAACCAGATTCACTTTGACCTAAAGTGCTTGAAGTTTGCCGTACACACACACACAGCTCTCTCTCTCTCTCGCTCTCCTCTCTCTGTCACCCTTATTCTCTTTATGCCTTTGAAGCAGTGCATACAGAAACATACTCTCACTTTCCCTTTGATTCAACTTCCCGAATTAGCTGTATATATAATTTTTTTCCTCCACCGCTCCCCCCCTTTGTTGATGTTTGTTTCTTTTAGGATGATGTGCTTATGAGCCTCTGGCTTTCTAATGACGATGGTTCCACTCTTTAGTGAAGCTTTTTATATATAATTCCCATGAAGAAATAAAAGAACAACCTTCCAAAAAATGATTGTCACAAGTAAATCTCATTACATAGGACCTTTGTTTTGAGATGACGAGATGAGAACAACTTTATTTATCCCGAAGGAAATTGTTGTGCCAGAGTTTCAAGTAAAAACATAACAGTAATAGATAATTACTGATAATTACTGTAAAGGAGGACTATACTATACTATAGGACCTTATATTTCCCAAACACTGTTCTAATAATGACAAAAAAGCTGAAGAAATATCAAAGCGCTGTATATAATGCTTGCAATTATCAGTTCAATATATGAGTTGTATGTCTGTTCTCAAATACTGCACAAACAAAAAGAGGGTGGCACAGTAAAGTTCTCTGTGAGAATGAGAATGAAACAGCTGCTGTGACACAAAAGTGGTTCTTTTTGAGTTGCATTGCACATGAAATAACAATAGAACAATTGGAATTATTTTGTTCTGTAACTAACACAATCTGACCATTAAGCTTTATTTCCAAACCTTGAAATGTGTAAGATCTAAGTTATTGTATTGGTATTCAAATAACTGTAGTCTTAACCGGATTTTAGCTGCAAAAGTATAATATATGGTGTCCTTCCATTGTGAACCTAAAATGTAAGTGATTGAATCTGCTTTTCCAATTGTTTTTTTTTTTTTAATCAAATGGCACAGATGCATTGAAATGACAACACCCTGCTGCCAATATGATTCAGGCAATGTTTTACAAACATAAATCCATCAATGCAATCATAAGTGCATACATGGATTAGGGTATAAACAGTTTTGTCCTTGGTTGACTTACAACAAATCGACATTTGAAGAAGACAAGTTCTTCATCAAGAAGGATGAAAATCTTTGCAATAACCTTCATCTGTGAGCCTAACAATTTTATGGTGGACATTTGATATCCCAGCCTCCAATAAAAGAACTCTACCTTACTAACAAGTTATGTCACACTGATTCTTTGCCTTGTGACATCGCTGTAAGAAGCCACACAATACCCGCTTTGTTTCCCGCCATGTTATTTGGACAGAATCGAAAAGTTTAGGAGAAAACAGATCCGCTCAAAGGGTATCTTTAAAGCCAGTTCTGTATCTATCTGTTTCCAGACCAAAAGTGCAAAGACTTTCATCTCTTGTAATGATTCATTTACATTGATATACAAGGTCATTCTATTCTTCATTTTCCACAAGTCAAAATATGGCTTTTGTTCATTGGGCACTTCAGAGCTTGTCCTGTAAAAGGTCTGTCTGTCTTGCCAAGGGAAGTCACAATGAAGCCAAGAATCATCCTATATATGCATAACATAATGCTAACAGTCATACTCAATTTGGATTTTTGAAAAGTATGTCCTTTCCAGTGTTAGAAATAGTTGTCCTTGGTTGAAATAAATCCTGAGAGACCTACAGAGTACCTTTATTATTTGATGCACAAAGGAAACAAGCACACTTAGACACGGACCCATCAAAGGTGGCTTTTACAATTTCCTCTTGCTCTAAATAGTTGTATAGAACAGAACATAACATAAAGCAACAGAAAAAAGGCAGATATCAGTGGTACTAATAGTAGGATTCATATAGGTCGCCTTGAGTTATAGCCACACTCCTCTCTGCTCTTAGGGCATGCAGTTGGATCGGCTGACGATGCACAGAGCTTTTCCATGAGCAAGCCAAGAGAATCTTTAATCCCCTCAGTATTAGCACACACACCATTACATCAGCATCTCACATAGATCCATTTTGCAGCCACTTTTCTGAAGTTAATTATGAGAAGTACTGCTCTTAGCGACCAATAAAAATCTGCTACATTAAGTGTCATATAGAACTGATATTCTCATTCTAATATTTCTAAGCCATGGAAGTGGACTCTTATAAAAATGAATCAAAAAAGTAGTATAATATAATTCTTTGGGAATCTTTCTGTACAGTTCAGAAGGCTTTTGGATGAATACTATGTCAGCCAAAATGTCCCTCTTGCTAGTTTCCAGCAGCGGCAATCTGATGCAGTTGAACAAATCCGTCTGCTGCCCTGCTAGCAGCAACACTTAACAATTGTTGGCTAATAGAGCGCTTAAAAGAAATGTGGGCAGAGTGAGTGCATCAGCATGGCTAGCTATGTTGCAGGTGCAGAATGCAGCGGTGTGAATTGGGATATGTTCGTTTGTCTGTAGAGCTGACCCCCCCCCCCCCCCCCCCCCATCCCACCACACATAAACAGACTGATCACCACACATTATAAAATATTTTGGCAGCTCAGGGATTCACATCCCTCATGCCCCGATTCAAGGAGTTGTGCTACTACATGGCCATCTGAGGATTTTCCCAATGTTTCCAAAGGGTTACGTGTATGTTGTGAGGAAAGGACACTTATTAAAAAAAGAGGAAGAGGAGGGGCCTCTGTCACCAATTACTTTATACATCTACCATCATGTGATAATTCCACACAGAGCTCTATGGCAACAGTGCCTGCAGCATCAGCCATGTGCCTGTCATGGCCCATTTGAAGCTCCGGCACCCATGAGAGAAGGTGGCGAAATGCCATGCCATATGGTTTTCTATGAGGTGGGTTGCACTCACTGCATCAGTGCAGGGACGTGAACGGAAGTATTGTGTCTGTTGGATATATCAGTGTCTCCGATCATGGAGAATCTCTCCAAAACAGGCCATGAGCAAGTCAGAGAGCTTCACCTTCACCAGGTCGCTGAAATCAAGAAAAGCCACAGGACGATGTGTGACACACAGATGGCTGCTTGTGATCTTGACTACCTATTAAGACCCAAGCTGGCCGTTTTGAGTCAGTTCCACTTTATCTCTGTCTTTCTTCCTCTCTGGCTGTGTTTCTCGCCCCCAGTGCCCTTTCTGATCTGACAGGCCTGGAATAATAAGCAGTTAGCTTGTTATCTGGTAACAGCTCTATTTCGCCACGCAGATAAGCTGCACAGAACGCAGCAGGTGCAACACAGCAGTCTTTCTCTGTAATAACAGTGAAAGTCTCAACAATTACACGTAATTATCATGCACTGAGGCAGTGATAAGGGTTAAAACTTATCCGTACACCAAGACCTAAAATTTTCTTTTGTTTGCGATAAGTAGTTTTCAAGGTTTGTGCGTTGTCATGTGGTTTGTCTTCTCACCTTCACAAACAAGGTCAATCAGTAATTCAAGATAATTTCCTTGTCATATTTCAAGAACTAACTAACGTAGAAGTCCAGAAGAAATAAAATTAGCAATATAAACAATATCCTTTATATTGTCCTGTATACTGTCTAGCTTATAGAAGTGTAATAGCAATGTATAAAAGCAAATGCTTTTTTTTTTGCAGCATATTAATTTTTCAGTTAATATCCCCCCTTGAGAAACAACATTATCGTGGCGGAGGGGTTTGCGCATCCCAATGATCCTAGGAGCTAAGTTGTATGGGGCTTTATGCACCTGGAAGGATCACCCAACAGGTTCCAGGGGATGAACCAAAGTGTGCCTCAAGAGACCCATAATGACGATAAAAAGAAATAGACCAAGTTTTCCCTTGTCTGGACGCAAGTCACTGGGGCCCCTCTCTGGATCCAGGCTATGCGTTGGGGCTTAATGACGAATGGCTGGGGGCCAGGTCTGCACCCAGGGGACTTGGCAAGGCCCAGCCCAAAAGGTCAGTGCTGGTCTCCCTTCCCTTGGGCTCAAAACCCATAGGAGGGCCAAGGGGGTTGGGTGTTTTGTGAGCCGAGTGGTGGCCGAAGTAGGGGGCCCTTGGCGGTCTGATCCTCAGCTGTAGATTACCAGTCAAACCATGCAGACCAAAATGTATTGAGAGAGTCTTTTGGTTGTCCCCTGTCAAGAAATGTTCAACTTCTTTGGAGAGACAGGGGACATTGAGTGACCCATGTTCCGTCCCTCCATTGTTGAGGCAATTGACCGGAACTGTGGGCTGTTGAGGCAGTGATCCTCAAACTCATTGGTGGACACTGGCTGTGAGGGATGCCATGAAGCTGAAGGCCTTTCCAGCCTTTTTGGCCTGTGCGGCTCCAGAGACTGCTGATAGGTACCGCCAGGCCAAGCAGCCTGCGGCTTCGGCGATCGCTAGAGGTCATGGAGAACAACTTCTAAAGATGCCACCATCCGATGGCTCAGAAAGGAGAAGTCAACACAAAGCTGACGGTGCACTGCGGTGCACCTGGACATGGAAAGGTTGTGGATCGGTGGAAGGTATAGTTCTATCCTAAAGACACGCATTCCAATGAGAAAGCAGCAATTAGACTTTAGGGTGGGCTCCCCTATTTGTTGGGGCTGGGGCTGGATGAGGTTCGCCCTGACTTCCTTCAGGGTCTAGATGTTGTGGGGCTGTCCTGGCTGACACAGCTCTTCAACATTGCATGGGCAGTGGGGTGGTGATCCCCTCTTCAAGTAGGGAGTATACGGCACTGAATCCCATAATACTGGCTGTTCAGTCCCATAATGATCAGTACAAGAGCTTGGTTTTGCATTGCCAGCTTTAAGTCAGATTTGTTTCCAGTGACAGTTGGACTCCACCAGGGCTGCCTTTGTCACCAATTCTATTCATAGCCTTCTGGATGCCTCCCTGGTAAGGTATTCCAGAAATGTCCAACCAGCAGGAGGCCCCTTGGAAGATTCCGGACCTGCTGGAAATACTGTGTGTCTCTGCTGACCTGAGAACGCCTTCGGCCTTCTTACCCTGGAAGAGATGGATCAAGTGGCCAGGGAGAGGGAAGTCTGGACCGCTCTGCTTCAGCTGCTTCCCCCACAACCTGACCCCAGATAAGCAGAAGAAGATGGATGGATGGATGGATTGATAGATGGATGGATAGATGGATGGATGGATGGATGGATGCAAAAAAGAGATAAAGAAATAATGCTATCGTTTTGCTAATTCACACATTGTTAATGAATCAATTGTTTGACTGTTGCTTGTATATAGTGCGTTGTAAATTAGTGGAAGCGATTCATTAATTTCAAAACAGAAAAACAGACACATCATTGCGATGACTATCAGAGGAAGGACTCCTGCTCATTATTCACTCATGGATCATGAAAATATGAGTTTCATCTATAACGTGTGAGTAAAGGTTAGCTGAACAGAATATTCAATCAACTTTTGATTAAATACCCAAACCATCTGAGGAAGAACCAGCTTATAAGCTGATTTGAAGCAGCCAGCAGGCTTCAAATTGAGTAAGAGTTTGTTGTGTTGATTAGAATTACTGTTACACCAAGTGCTGTTAAGTTGTCTTACATTGCAAGCAATAGGAGTACAGTGATGTAAAAATATGCTTGTGGTGTTGAAAAATACGTGGAGTTAAACAAACCTATTGTGTTCCATTGTCATCAAATCCTGATTTAAAGTATAATATTGGAGTCAAGGGGGCAGTTTGAGGTTCCATCTGTCACTTGTCATAGCCTTAGTTACAGCTAAATGTAGATATGACCATTTTAAATTCACATCGTGATCGCTTCACTATATCTTGAATATATTTCAAACTATTCACTTAAAAAATGCAAAAATAGACAAGTGTTAAACTTTGAAAAATGTAGATTATAAAGCAAAGTTGTTAGGTACAGATGTGATGAACTCAGATTCAGATTTAGTTTTTCTTATAATTCACCTGGCAAAGAGCAAAAACATTGCAGTTGTGTTTAAGAGACTTTGCAGACACTTTTAAATGAAATAAGTTAATTAAATTGAATGGATAAAAATAGAGCAGCAAATTATGACAACAGCAAAATGTTTTTGTAAAGCCAACAAACGGGGGGACATGAAGCTAATTTTAATTAAAATCAAATGTGAACATCACATTCAGTGAACTGTGAAATAACTGCAGGCCTTGACTGCATTATTTTGATAAGACTTTCACAGTTTTTATTCATTGAGGCATCATAACTTTATTATTCTGTTTCAATGTAATTTCTATCGCTTTTTAATTGACTCATGTTATAGATAAGGAAACAGATTGTTGACTGTGAAGCAGCAGAAGCCAAATCATCTTAACCCTTCGTTTGGTTGAAGCTTGAAAACATTGTTGAGATAATATTGCACCAGAAGAAACCAAGCAGACAAAATACGCATAGCTTTTGAGTCAAAAGCAAAACTCTGGATCAAAGTGATGTAACCACCAATGTAATAGTATCTTAAACTATTCAACCGTTCAATTGTTACATCCTTGATTTGTCTAGAGTTCAGCTCTTGAAGATGCACTGGTTTTGCAGATCTGGTTATCAAGCTTATAGATGCAGAGTTTGTATGCAAGGCATTATCATCCATCTTCTTCTGCTTATCCTGCAATCTGGGTTGCGGGGGATGCTGGAGTCTATCCCAGCTGTCATCGGGCGAGAGGCGGGGTACACCCTGGACTGGTCGCCAGTCAATCGCTTGGCCACATATATAGACAAACAACCATTCACTCACTCAATCATTCGGGGCATGTTTTTGGTAAGTGGGAGGAAACCGGAGAACCCAGAGGAAAACATGCGAACTCCACTCCAACGCACTAACCACTGCGCCACTGTGCCGCAAGGCATTATACTAATAAGAAAATGTAAAGAAATTCACCCAAGACAAGGGGGTCACATCTGGCCTGGAAACATAAAAAAAATTGGCCCCAGATAAGAATGAAAAAGGAGGAGGAGAGTTCTGCAGTGGTTATTGATGCACATAAAATGTGACAAGTAAAATGGCAGTTCAACCCAAACTAAAAAGGACACACACTTTCTGTCTGACAGCATAAAACTATAGATTAATTGGATTTCAAATACAGCGCATGTTTACATTTTGCCATTATTATCAAATCGAGAGCTTACCAAACTGGTTCAACAAAATCATTTTTCACAAAGGTCACTATGTTTTTGTCAATTATGCTCCAAGAATTATTTTCTTTTGATCCTTTGCTGCTTCTGTCTCCCCCCTGTGGAGATATCCGCATCCATTGTCAGTGCTGTTTAATGGGAATCTGTCTCAACTTGTGCCTACTGCCTATTTGCTTTCTTGTAAATACAAATATCAACTGATGTGAATCTCTTCTCTGGGCAGACTGCAGCAGCAAATCCATCAACCGCTAATAATCAAAATGTTAGATCAAAATAATCCAGGGTAAACAGAAAGATGTACATCAGTCTGAAAACATATCAAATCCTGCTAAGAAACGTAAGACTGCAAGATGACTGCCGAAATGAACTCTTAAATGCTTTTTTCCTACATAGAGATGAACTGATGTGATAATCTTTGCATCATGTTTGCTCTTTCTGTAGCAAAAAACATCCCGAAACGCTGACGTTTATTCAAATTTTTACTATACACAGAGTTGGAGAGGAAGGGTTCTTATAAGTTAACATTTAAAAGTAATGGTTTAAAAAGGGGATGACTTGGGCAGAAAAAGAGTGGAAGAGATGCACCTGGTTTCAGAATAGCAGCTGGTTTCTCAAAAGGTGATACATAATCACTGGAAAAATAGAAGCACTGTCCAATCGTCTATCTCTCTGGGATAAACTACATATTCTATTGAATTGAGTGTTTCACTGTCACCTAGTGCTGACTAATAACAAACACTAGAACAGCTGAGCATCGATTCACAGATATTTCATAGGTGCCAAATTGGTGAGAACATGCATCCAATTTCCAAGGAGGAGTCACAAGATTGAATTATTTTATAAATAATCAACCTGCTAAGGGCTGATCTGGATTTTAGCAATTGGGATGGTATTCTAGTTCTTTTGACCACATCTTGACTTAACCTGAATTACCTTTTCTTTTTGAATCTACAACACTCATTAGCTTTATCAGAAACAAATAAGACCACTGGATTTAGGTCATATTGTGAATTACTGATGGACACCAAATCTTGGGATAATACACTGCCTGTGACTGAGAACGCTTCTTGATGATACCATGGATTTTGTTTTAGCTTGGTTACAAACTTTCACCCTTAATAAATCCCTTTTTTAACGAGCTTAAGCCTTATCTTATTCTTACCTTGGCAAAATGCATGCAAAGCCATTTTTACTTTTCCAGTATTGAAGCACCGCGGATCATTTAGGAGAGACTGTGAGGAACTATAGTAACTGTCACCAAGGCAAGCAGTAAATTCGGATGAAGTCAACCTTTAAATTTCAATTAGCTTATCTTGTGGTTGACTGAAGTCTGTCAATCTTACTTCGATCTAGCTCAGGTGATTTTTTTTTTTATATATTTTGAGTTTGTTTAATGAACCGTAGTTCAGCTCCTTATCAATAATGGGGCCCGCAGCTGTGGATGAAAACCTCCAAGACATGTTTAAAACACAGTGTAGGCTGCTAAAACATAGTAATGTCAGTCAAATAAGGGGTCATAATGTTACTTGTCATTAAAATAATAAGTTGCTGGTATTATCCTGAGAGAATTGAATTAATTTCTCAAGAAATATTAATGTAACACTGACCTGGTCAGTGCTCTGCAAGGGCCCCTCCAGTCTGCATAGAATATATTAGCTGCTAATCCTTTTTTAAGCTGCAAGAATTACTTTCAGATTCAATCCAGAGCTGATTTACTTATGCATAAATGACCAAAAAATCTGAAATAGACACTTTTCAGAAACGATGAGGGGAAATAGTTAAAAGTCCATTGAATCTTTAGAGAACTAATTGATTATTGCTATTCTGTTGAATTTCTGCCTCTACAGGGAGATGGCAGATGATGTACTGCATTCTATGGTCAACTAAACTGCATTTTGGGAGTTTTCTCAAAATCCCAAAATGCATTCTAAGCCTGTGGCAAAACAATGACAATTGTAATGAAGGGCAGCCAGGAGACTGTTCCTGATCTCATTAGGATGCTTCCTCTCGCTGCTGGGAAAAAGAAAATAAATAGATAAATAAAATAGCGACAGCTAAGGCAGACTCTGAAGTCCATTTGTTTTCTTCTAAAAGAGTGCATACCATGCAACAGAGGGTGGATGGTCCAGAGAAAGTAAATTCAGAGGGAGTGCACTCCATTATGACAGAATACTAATTTTAGAAAAATCACTTCAGGGGTTGAAAGAAGATTGAAGATTTTTAATGTCATTACAGCTATCATTATAACTAAGGAATGTACTCAGCATACTGAGGAAGAGGATTGATATTGAAACTGATAAATAAAGCAAGTTTGCCTTTAGCCAGGTTATTTGAGATAAATTCCTTTAACAATGTTCAGCTGGCAAATCTGAAAATATTCATCAGCTCTATGCAAAATGTCTTTGGTGAAGAAGGCATGTGTCTGCCAGAGTAAAAGACCTACAACAGTGCAATTGTTCTGATGTTGAAGGAGTGTTTTCACAAGATACAGCAGTTGCTCGACTTCAGATTTATGACTGTTCCGATTTGAGCCAACAACATCGGTGTGTAAATACAGGTGTAGCACGTTTACTCTGTTCTTATCCCTGAAAGTCAATATCTCACCTTTACTGTTATAGTGGATGAAAGCTCATCAATTTAAAAGCGAGTGGGAAAATGGTCAGCAGTAATGGTTTTTAATGTGCAAATGCAATTGTTAGAAGTATGTATGATGTCTATTGAGCTTGTTGCTTGTTTTGACATTTGAATCGATTCTGATGGATAGTGTGCTTTCAGCTCTTTTATACAGGCAACTTCAACAAATTTAACATTAATATGTAAACATCAAAACCATGTGATCTTAGGAAAAGGCAGAAATAACTACACGCTTGTCATTAAGATAATAAGTTGCTGGTATTGTCCTGAGCGAGAGTTAAATTAATTTCTCAAGGAATATTAATGTTACACTGACCTGATCAGTGCAAGGGCCCCTCCACTCTGCATAGAATATATTGGCTGCTAATTTAGCTGCTAATAGCTGCTAATTAGCTGCTAAACATTGATATGTAAACAACAAAACCCATGTGATCTTAGGAAAAGGTAGAAATAACTACATGCTTTAATGAATGAATAAATAAATGAATTATAGACTGGACACCATTGAGTCACAGGGTCACATTGGAAGACATATTGTACAAAATTCACTCTAATTCTTTGGGAAGAAGAACCTTGAGAGAACTTACACAGGCAGAACATGCTAACTCCACATGGAAAGGCAGGCCGGAGTCAGAATCAGATTTTTTTTTCTACTATGAAAAAAAATACTTCAGAAATATATGACAGAAGTAATTAGAAAGGGGTTTAGTGGAGCCTTCATTACATTCAAGCATATCATGTCAACTGAGGTCTGGTAAAATCTAAGAAAAAGCAGAGTTTCAGTTTCTTAATGACCAAGACATGTCAGAACAAATGTGTAAGGGAATAACAGAGCATTAAGCATCAACTTATCTTAAACAAAGTCACCACACTATCAGTCCACAAGTGATATCCCAAGTCTGTAGTGTTGATAAAGTACCACGTCAGCTATTGGCCCTACAAGAACACTATTTTGACTTGTCCTGCAATGCTTGTTGGGCCTCCTTGTGATTCCTAACAAAGGAGAAACCGCCCTTAATATACATGACAACATTATGCAACATATACTGGACTTGCCTGGAACCGGAAGTTTGACTACAGCAGACTCATCGGAGCAGCTCACTGGGAGTATGAGTAAACTCCTGGGGCAAGCTGTGTGATAATTTACTTTGAGCGGTGATTCTGTATTTATTGGCTCATCTGATCTGTAAAACAAACTCTAAAACCTGACAAGTTTAGATGAAGTGGTCCAAATTTACCACATAACTCAGAGCCAAGCCCCATCTTGAAGGATCTTGGATCCACCTTAAATGTCTTTCTTGCGTTGACTGCAGGTTCTTCTGCCCAGGTGCTCGCCATCCTTTTTGAAAATAATCTAATCTAGTTTTAAATATATTTCCAATTCCATTTGTCCATTTTCCACATATGAAGGACTGCCCCATTGTGTCAAACTTAATGTTATGGCTGTGTGACAATGATATAGGGTACCCAGTGTAACTGATAAAATCAAACTATGAGAGGCTAGAGTTCACACTAGGACAATCTGTAGACTCTTCAACATCTGTAGGAAGATACATGCCAACTGTGTGTATACATACACACACAAATGGACACAAACACACACACAGAATAAACCATTGCCAAGGTCTGCTTAATTTAATACTGACATTGTCTACCTTGGAGGCAAACATACACATACACACTTGAAAATACATGACCTTGTGGCACACACACACACACACACACACACACACACACACACACACAATTTATGAAGTGCACTGTGTTTATGATTGCACAAATGCTCATCCCATCTCTGCTCTCCTCCCACTAAGGGCATGCCAGGAGCCACTGCGGCACAGGAAGCAAAGAGCAACTTCTGTGTGTGTGTGTGTGTGTGTGTGTGTGTGTGTGTGTGTGTGTGTTTGTGTGTGTGTGCGTGCGTGCGTGCGTGTGCGTGCGCACACATGCATTGGGGCTGTTTGTAGGTGTGTGTATTTTGTATGACAGTCACTATCTCGCTTCCTGATGTGATTGGTTAAATTTATCAAAAATCTAGGTCAGTGATAAAATAACCACAACACACAATTAGTAATGTTAAAGATACCATAATTTAGCAGAAAACACAACGAAGACAAATGCATATCCATGAAACTCTCAGAGTGAAATGTGGTAAAACAGTTTGATTACAATAGTTAATTTACAATTTATTGACCACTATTGTTGTTTAAGCAGATAATTCTTTTACATAAGTGAATTAATAGGCTTAATTGTCAAGAGATAACCCCAATCCATTTGCTCAACATTAGGTATCAGGTATTTCAAAATGAATAGAATGAGAGAAAATAGCATAATTGGTTAAGCTAAAATATTTAAGCAAGTTGGTCTTTGCAGCATAAATATATAGAATACCAGATGACATTTTATCAGTGATTCCAGAACTTCAGTGTCGAGTTGTCTTGAATCATTGTTTTAATGAGATAAGATTCCAACTAAAATACATCTTTTGAAACTTGACTTAAGAGTTAATGATTTGCATCAATTGACAATCTTTTTTTCTTTTGCTGTATTCATCCCTTCAGAGTTCTTAGAAGAATATGATGCACACTAAGAAATACTCCAAAAATGTCTCCAAGAAAAGTCAAAATCACATGTCTGGACGTCTGACGCAACCAACTGAGCATGCTGTGTGAAATTCTCCACATATTTAGGCCTTAAATCTAAGTCTGACATTTGTGTTTATGGGTACGTGGTGTACCTGTTATTCCCATGCACAGTTTATCACCTAGGAGTCCCTCACAAATCAATAGCAGAAAGCATTGGGTATAATCCCCTGTTTAATATGTATGTCCAGAGCTGGAGGTATAATTAGACCCTTTAGTAAAATTCTGTCAGTTATAAAATCTATCAGTCTGTGCTAAACAAGGGGTGACCTGAAACCCAAGAGGATGAATAATTAAGGACAAGAGGAGGATCTGAGAGCATAGTACCCATAATTCTTCTGAAGCACAAGGCACTCTGAATTCCTTGCTGCATGAAAAGTCATTTATCATCTGATGCATCCCATTGATGTTCAAATCCCATGGTTGCATATAGTGCAGTTCGACTTTCATCCAGGTGTATCCATCTGTTAATCAGGAGCTATTAGTTTCTTTTCACAAACACAGATTCGTCACTGGTTGTAGTTCCCCTGTCTGGTCTAGTGTGCATTTTAATGGATAGCGCATCCCTTTACTTAAAGGTTGCAGTGACTTGTACTCAATTTTACCAAACATTTCTAGTACATGTTACACTTCACTTTTACCACCACACCCTTCAACTCAGTTAAAACTTGACCAAGAATTGCTCTAATTCGAATCTTGTCTCTCAAAATACATTCAAACTCTAATGATTATGTTATTGTATTCTTGTCTAGCCCCTAGACCATACAGATTGGTCTAACTTCCTATGAATAGGGTCTGTTTCATACAGTGCAAAATAACAATTGCTGACATAACTTGTATTACCCCTTAACTTGAATAAAATATCATTTCCACAGTCAAATGACTCCTTTCAATTTTGACTTGAAATTTGATTTTATTTTTCTATTCATGAAATGAATAGAAAATTAATTGATTAATTAATTTCTATTTCATTTAATGATAGTATAAAGACCAACATTCGAGTTTTGCCTGGTCACAGCCCCTGCTCATATTCACCAAAGAGAGCACTTACTTGGCCTTTGAATCATACCCATGGTTACTTGATGGTATTTGGACTCAGTGTCAGAGGCAGCCATTCAGTTTTTTGTTTGTTTTTTTATTATGCAAAAGCTACTCCGGATCATATGATGGAAAAAAAAACACCTCTGGACACCTCTATGAGGTCATTCCTGTTGTAGGTTTTCTAGAGCAAGAGCATTAAACTTCTGTCTGCTTTTTCACAGGAATATTAAATAATGCTGCATCTCTACTTGACTTTAAAAATGTTATTAAATACTTAAACCGGGATTGTGGACATTTCATTACACTCTGTAAAAAAGTGTTCACTGCTTTGCAGTAACTTCTTTCTCAATGTTTGTCAATGGTGAAAAGTACTTTGGGCCCACTACACTTACAATTTCACAGTTAAGCCACTTTGAAAATTTCCATAAATGCCTTTTCTACACACCCATGATTAAAGTCCTCAAAATATGGATGACTGACAAGTAAGAAAGAGGCCAGAATGAAAAGATCAGGGTTTCTGTCTGTGTTGAAAAACTAGCACTCATTGCTTCACTATTTCTGCAGGATTTGCTAATATACGCTGTCTTGCCAATTTGTAGCTAATCATTTATAATTTTGAGCCACATCATGGAGGATCAAAGAAACAGTAAAGGAAACTCATCAGACTGCGTTAACAGCGATTAATAGAGCTATAAACCCGGAGCAAGAAAACTCTGGCTGCCAAGTAGTCAAATGTAACTAATAAGAATGAATGGTCCATTTGGAGGGAAATAATTGAGGCCAAAATGATTTTCTACACTTGGGCAGGCTCGGTACAGAAAATAGTATCAGAAATAAATTGAAAAAGGAGAAAAAAAAAAGTTATTCTAAAAAAATTCATTGGACCAGCAGGGGTCCTCCTCATCATTTCTGTATATTTGGGAAATGATTTTCACTGCCACTACTTTAAAACGGCAACTAGCAGAGACCGCACATTCTCGTTTGATGGATGTTGTTCAAATTATCAACAAAAGCAGTAATGCTCTAACTTTATGCCTAATTCTGACTATATTCAAGCCCCAAGCTAGATGAGGATTTATCCTCTAGTGACCCTGTGGCAACATGCGAAGATGAATATATTATTTATTCTTTGGTTGTAAAGAGATTTTTCAATGTCGGCTTTAGAAGCAAAAAATAGCACCAATCAGCAAAAAAAACACTAAGTCATTGTGCAGGTGATCCAAACATTTTTTACGTTTACCAATTGGAGTCCAATTTGCATGCAAATTTGAGACAAATTTGGAAATGGTAGGAGTGATAATGATGCTTGTTACAAAATCCTTTTCTGAGTACTCAGTAGATCATTAGTGCACCTCGGTAGGCTGCATCTTGTTCTAAAGAAAACTGCAGGGGTGGATAAACAAAAATACTGTGAGACATACCCATACAGGAACAACATTTTCAAGAAAAAAAATGTACTTTACCGATAATGAATACATTTTACACTCATCTATGTTCAATTGATTCATCTGATCTAGGATATATGAAAATTCCATCACAAACAAAAAATTGGGGTATGAAAAGACCAGACTGGGGGAAGTTGTGCAGACCCAGCAAAGCAACATTTCTGTATAACAATGCGCTGATAAATAGATGTTATACAAACTAATCAAGGCCACAGTTGAAAATGTGGATAATCAGTGTGTCAGTTAATGGCCTGTCACTTAAAGATGCTCAGCATTTTTTACCATGAGAACAGAATTTCCCTTTTAGACATTGAAGCCAAAACATAAAGCTTCTTCTTTATCATCCTCAAGGAGGTTTAACAATGGGCGGCATCAGACATTTAATCAGTGACGGATCCTTGAAGCTTAAAGGGCCCATATTAGTAAACATTCTACCACAATGGATATTTCACCAAGCAAAATATTTCCACAAAAAGGGCTTATAGTCAATAAATATTAATTATCTAACATAAGGAAAAGTATTTATTAATGTTTTCTTAAAACTTTTATATGAGACAGGGAAATGCAGCAAAGTTTTTGGATGAATCACTTGACCGTAATTAGTGACTCACATGACTGTATATGTCTGAGACGCAAAAAAGACAACCACTCTTATTACATAATGCATAACTGCTCAGTCCAAATGGCTTGTGCTCACAATAACAGCTGTGGATTTATGGACATATGGGGCACATCCATGTTCTGCATCCAAATAAGAGACAGGTTTGACTTTTACAGATATTGAGAAAAATTAAATTCATATGGTCCAAAATAGTTATCTTTCAAAAACTAGGTCACAAATTTCACCTCAAGCACTCATTGCAAGAAAAACAGTCTGAGGGGAACAATTACATTTCAGCTACAATGAATCGGCAAGGACCTTATACAATTAAAAATCAATGAAAATGACTGCACACAAGTTTTATCTCCTGTGTTAATTTCCTCCGCACAAAGGGCAAATCAGAAGGCGTACGGCCGCATCCTCGTGGGTGTTTTTAGGGAGGTGCAACTTCAGTATTGGGTCACATGGCTGTTCCTATGAGCCATCTGTTTTCCATGCAAATGCTGTGAGAGCAGCGTCTGCATTCTTGGGACAAAGTCAAACAGCTCTGCCAGATCTGTCCTTTGTCACCAACTTTGCTTATGAGGTTCACTGACAGGATTTTTAGGAGTTTTTGTTTTTTTTATGTGTATGCCTTTTTTAGGGGAAATAGGGACAACTCGTAGACAACATGGTCCTGACAACTGGTGGAATGCCTACTTTGGACTGGAAGGGAGTTACCGCCTCATAAAGAAGTTGAAGTATCTTGGGGTTTTATTCATGAGTTAGGGTAGGATGGAGCCTGAACTGGAAGGTCAGATTAGTGCAGTGTCATTGGTGATGCAGTCGTCGCATTAGTCTCAAAACCAGAATGATCCAAATAGCAAAGCTCTCACTAACCCAGTCCATTTATGTTCACCCTCTCAATTTCGGTCAATTACTTTGGGTCATAACCAGAAAAATAAGGTCATGGATACAAGCAGCTGAACCCTTTGGCAGGGTGGCTGGATTTGCCTTAGAGATGGGATGAGGAGCAACAGAGCTCAGAGTAGAACTGCTGCTCCTTCATGTTGAAAGAAGTCAGTTGAGGTGGTGCTGGCAAAGGACAAGGACGCTTACTGGGCGCCTCCTATTAGAGGTGCTCTGGACCCATCCACGTGGTAGCAGGCCCTGTGGCCGACCCAGAACACACTATAGAGATTGTACTGCATATCCCATCTGGCTGGAGAAAGGGATGACTGAGTTGAACTATTCTGACTCCTGTTACTATGACCTCGCCCCTGATGCAAGGTGGGATAATGATGAATGAGGATGAAAACACCTGTCAATAGGGACACTTTAACCACCATGACCCTCTGTTCATGCCAAAAATCCATCTCTGAAAGCTTAAGTCCGCTTGAAATGCAAGATCTCACACAGTAAGATAAGGTAATGACGCACTGTAGAAAAAAAAAAAACACTTTTCAATTCACTCCTCCTTACTTTCACAGGCAATCCTGGCAGTCCACTATAGTGAAATAATAGAAGCACAATGTTTTGACTCAGCACTTTGTAAATAAATGGTTATCTGTCCTGTCAGTCTTCTCTGTGAAAGGGACTGAATGTTACTGGACAGTTAATTCCCCTGTCCACATAGAAATACACTACTCTAAGCAGCCAAGAACCCTACATCTGAGGTAATGTAACTGCAACAGGCATAAGAAAAACTACTAAAACCTTGCCTGCCTGCTAAACTAATGAGAAAAGTTCAAAACACTGTTTGCAGTTCATACATTTAAATTCATATGAATTAGCCATCAAATCCAGAGGCAACATCTTTATCACAGGTTATATGACCAGTCAATTTCCAGCAATTAATTCCAATGTAAAGGCTGTATTTTTTCCCACTGATATATAAAAACATGTATATTATAAAACAAAATCTAGATTTCTGACTACATCAGCTTATATGTTAGAAGTGAGAGGTTGCAAGAAGAGTCAATGGGAGACACATTTTTTTGTTGATTTCAAAATTTGTGCTGAAACCCTGAAAAATCAATAGATGCCACTTTTCCATGGAGACCAGAGCGATGCTGCATCATGGGTAGAAAGGCATCAATTATTTTGAGCTTGACCCACTTTGTGTTGCATTATCACAGATTAAATCTAATTGCAAACTTGGAATCCAAACCATGTCAATCGAACATGATGCAGTCTTTGGTCCCTGCATGGATTCGGTCAACCTCATCACAGGTTAGTTCCTTCATTGCAGCAATCCCTGAGAGTCTGAAATTTCAGTTAACTAAACTCTGGGAATTTCTACTTGTCTATTTCAATGGTTCCAGCATAGCAGTAAAGTCACAGATTGCTTGTATTTCTGGGTAAAACACGCTCTCAGTGAGACATTGTTACTGGAGACACAGAATGTAGCCTCAGATTTTAGCAGTGCTGTCTAGTCTTCTCAGTATGATGTGAATTCCACTCATTGACCGCCTCCAGTTCTGCACTAATTTGCATTGAGGAGCTTTCAGTCATGATCAAATTTGAAGTAAAGTGACAAATACAACATCCCACTAACACACTTTTCTGCTCATAGATTATGACTGAAATTGGACAATTTCTGTATTTTGTGCCTTTTCAGCTAAAGAGCTCAGGACCAGGTACAGTATAATGACTGGAAAGCAACTTGAAGTCACTGGAAGGAGTGATGCGTGGTTAAAGAAGTAATGATAAGTGAGCTGAAATGTGGTTCCATACAGAAAGCAGCTACATGGATGCAGTTTAACAGGGTGCAAAGATATGTGGATCCCATAAAATGGCAGTTAAAAAGTGATCATGTGGACGGTAATCCAAGAAAGGGGTTGAGATTAAATCTGTTATTACCACTTATTTGATCTGGTGATAAATAAGCTGGCAGATGAGACATTGCAAGATCTTTGCTGGACTTAGTTTTGCTGATGATGTGATTATTCAAGGGAATTGAGGATAGTTGAGTTTGGACAGGTGGAGGTGGAGGTATAAAGTAAAGAGAGGATTCTAAGTACTCAATGTGTGGATAAATAGGAAGGAACATAATGAAGTGGCAAGAATGTACAGAAACGAGACGGCAAGGTGGGTGAGTTTAAATATTTGGGGAATAGTGGTAAATGTACAATGAGGGGATAAACAAGCCTGTACAGTCAGCACCTTGGAGGGCATTAGCAGTGATTGCTATGTGATTGATATTTTGCAATTTTCAGCCCTTCAATCTTTCAGGGTAAGGATTGAAAGTGAATGCTTTTGAAATAGATGTGATATAGTGAGGCATCTGCACTGACAAAAAGACATTAGGAAGAGCTAGAAGTGACAGCGTTGAAGACGATAAGATTATTTTGAGAGTCAGGATTTGGGTGACAGGATTATGATTGAGGGTATTTGGGGTACAGTTCAGCTTCAAGGGCTTTGGACCTGCAAGAGAGAAATTGTAAAGATGCTGCAAAGCTGATGATAAGGGAGAAGAAGAAATCGGGAAGTCCAGACAAATTTATAGATGCGGTGATAAAGTATGAGATGAAGGTCTCATTCCCATTGACTGCAACTTGAACCCAGTTCGTTTAGTCTCTAAACACAAATGGAGAGGGGCGGGATAAGTCGATTGAAAACAGAAACAAACGTAGGCACACAAAAAGGTTAAAACCTTGAACAAACAGTCAAACAAACAAGGAATCGAACACCTAACCAGAAGAACAAAACAAAGAAAACAAAGTAACTGACAAAGACAAGATTAAAGAATTACAGAACTAACACCAACCCCTCAACTGACAATACAGCACGCAAATGGTGTGTTATATAAGGGAAGCCAGTGGGTGGATTGGATGAAAACATGTGGAACGGACACTATTAACAGAACTAACTAACAGACAGCCAAAGACAGTAAACACAAAGGGACACAAAGGGACATGGATGCCAAGCAGTAAATAATACAACATATTGGCATAATTTCATAGAAATTAATGTTCAAGGCATTGAAACAAAGAAGATCCCAAAACAACAGCTGATCTCAGCGCAAAGGGATAAAGACATATTACCGATAAAATAAAAGTCCAAATAGTAAAATGTAAAAAAATGTTAAATATGACCCTATAGAGTTGCTCTAACACAGTGACGAGGGCACCAGTTTTCTGGAATCTTTCATTTAGGCCCGCACACACCCATGGATACTGAAGTGGATTTTACTTCACCTTGAGAAGACATTTAAATGGAGATTTTATCAAACAAGCATGAAGGATGACTCAGTGGCAGATACCTGTGAGTGATGTGATAAAAAGCCCAGCTCTGATTCTGACATTGATCTTGACTGTTCCCACCGTTTGAAGCCCCTGCTGCAGTCTGTTCTTTGGGGTAAACAAACCAGATATCTGATAACCTGTCACCCTTTAAAATCAATGTTCCCTCCAAGTCTGGCCTCCATCACATCAATAAGAAAGTTATGAAAACTTTGAGAGGAAAACTAAAGAGCAACACTGTCCAGAGAGGACCAGAGGTGGAAAACAAGAGAGACAAATCCCAAGACAAAAAAAAATTGGGTTCAATAAAATACTCTCGAATCAAATAAATTGCAGCTTGCATTGTCCGCTTCAAAAGGAATGAGTGTTTGGTGGATGGTGGCTGAGGAAATGAGGTAATCTTTTTTATGTTTGATAGACATACATTCACTCACCTACACATTTTAACAGACAGACAGATAGATGTCAATCAGTCTGTCATCTGTGACAGATCAGATAATTACTGTCATTATCAGTCACATGTAATTGAAAATGTCACATCGCAGTCTCATAATTGTTCATGCTGATGTGAAAGAAAAAAATAAAAATAAAAATCAAACGGAGGGTGAGGATCTTAACCCTAGAACACTGACGTCGGGTGATTTTACACAATTCTTTTACACAATTCTTGTCACGTGATTTTCATTGTGTTGCCATTGTCTGAGTTTTATGGGTCCTTGGGTAGCTTTCGGCTGCTCACTGATGTTATTAATATGTTTGTTTCCCTCCTCCCATCAGCCCATCTATAAATTGATGAAAACTGTATTTTATCCAGGATATTGTATTGGGTAAAATATACCCAACGTTAATGATGGTATTACTTATTTCAACGTTAGTGTTCTAGGGTTAAGATACTTTACTTGCTTGTTCTACTTGTCTCTCATATGTAACCAATGGAAACTGTCCCAAATATTCTTTTACTTTGGTTTCTAAATGAGTTTTTTCACATTCATTTCTGGATCAGCAGCCAAACAAACATCATCTTGATGCATATAAGTGATACTAGAAGAGTTAATATGGACACTAGATATGAGTCTCTTTTTGAAATTGGATGCAAATAGGCAACCAAAAAAACGGAAATTATCCTTATTACAGGATTCCTCAATGTTTCTGATACTTAATTCATTGCTACTATTTGCCTTTCCAAATAAAAATCAAGCTGGTTTGCATAAAGCCTTTTGGCAAATCATGTATTCATTTATTCTCTATACAGCCTATCCTATAAACAGGCATCTGGTGAGGCTGGAGTCAATTCCAAGAAACGTGGAACAACATACAGGTTACGCTCTGGAACAATCACCAGTCGATCGAAGGCCTGCATTTAGAGACGTGATAGAGTATTCACTCTCATTCATACTCTAAAAGAAAGAATAGAAAGAACCCATCCCACCATTTGTATTGAACCAGAAATCTCTAGCTGTGAGACTACAGAGTTAAACGTTACACTGTGCTGCCTTTTGGCGAATTAAAAAAAAGCGGGGGGGGAATGCTTTGCAATAAATGTGTTCACAGTGCAAATTCCAGACTTGATTAGGACCCATTTCCACTGTGTAATAGTGTAATGTGTGACAGTCCCAGTCAAACTGCCACCCGGACTCCAATCCCACTCCGCTGAAAGATAAATCTCCACACCATTGGAACTCCAGCCACAGGGAATATGAATATAGGTGAGCAAAACTTACCTTCCAAGCCTCCGCAAATACACACAAAAATGAACCGTTGCAAAAATGCTTGTAGGCAGGTAACGCTTTAAACTTGAGTCCTGTAGAAACTGGATAATAAAGGATGCTCTCAAGCAAAAAGAAAAAGAAAGAAAGCCCTCCATAAAAAATGTCTCTCAATACAAATACAGAAAAGCATAGCACTCAGAGATGAAAAGAAGAAAGAACCAACAAACACTCTTGTCTTATTATTTTTTTTCTTAAAGCTTTCATGAATCATCAGATGTACTTGAGAATGCATCGCAGTGAAAGCTGTGAAAGCTTTATCCAGTCATATCCCCTAACCCTTATTTATATATTTCTAGATACAGAATTACAGGGTTGACTTGGTGAAATATCACTTTTTTTTCTTTTAATTTAAAATAAACATTTGAAAAAAGCTGGATTTTTTTGTGTTTAATTGGATGTCACAAGGATGACCGGGGTTGTAATTCACTTGCCTGTGAAAACCTTTTACACAGTATTTTGTAGCATGTTTGCTCTACTACATGTACTTCCTTGAATTTAAAAAATCAATTACAGATTCACACACACATGCTCACGCCTAAATGCGCGTGTGTGTGTGTGTGAGTGAGTGATTGCGTGAGTGAGCATCCAATGGCTGCAGAAAATTGAAGCTTGACTCAGTCATTCTGCAAAGTAGCTTCTTAAACTTTAAAAATTAAATGAAACTGTGTTGCTGTGTAAAGGTCGGGACAGCGGGAGTTATAATTAACGGTCAGAGACAACAGAGAAACATCAACACAAAGCCTGTAGGGCTATTTGAAGCCACGGTGATGTAAATTTTTGTCTGTGGTCATTTGACAAGACAGTTCAAAAAAACGTGTGTTGAATTAAACACAATTTAGCAAAGCATAGACTGTTTTTTTAGGACTATGTGGAACATGCACCATCCAGCAAATTAACACTATATAAGTAATGCCTCAAAGCAAGGTGGCATTTTTTTTAAACTTTATTTGTCTGTCGAACCACAGTTTTTATACATTTGGCTTAAAGTTGTTGGGACTGCAGAAAGTGAGGAGAAAGAGGGTTTCAACATGAACAAGACAATTAAGGGGTTTGCTCCTTTTGCCCTGGTGATGTCTGTTCCTTTATATTTATTTATCAAACATGTACCTAATTGTGCATTCTGCCTGGAATACAGAGCACTCCTGTAGGTTTGATAAAGCCTTATTAAGAATTACATCCACTTCAAAAGGAGTATCTGTGCAAAATCCATCCATAGATGTCCACTTTGTTGTCTATAATTAGACAACTGATCCAATGACATCCAGTTCATTTAACAGACTTGTTTGTTTACACCTTGCATGATCCATCTCAGCTACAAATCATTTTTGCATCAAAGAACGTCGTCAAAAGAATTCAGAAAGGAAAGGATCGTGAGAAATGAGAGATATCAGAGGCTTAAATCCAGGGAGGAAATGAAAGTACAGATATAAACTGTGACTTTCTGTTGGGTCTCCTTTAGTAGAACCTACACATTTTTAATGGCTTTAAATCACCCATTCATCCCCAGCAGCAAACTATACTGAACAGAACATTCACTTCTAAGGAGATCTCTACATGGAATACATCAAATGAAAGAAAAATAATTGTAGTTTAAGATGCAAGTGCAGTTTCATTCCACCTTTACCGGTTATTGTTTTATAAGCTTTCAGACGCTGGTTACTTTGACGGAATGATAACGACTTTACGGGCACAAACTCAGAGACGAAGCCAGTTCTGACGAGACATGATTGTGAATGTTAAGTTTTCTGATCTCCTTCTGTTAATTTCATACTTCTGGGAAAACCAAATAGTCCTCTGGAAGCAATCAGCATTTTTGTACATCAATTAAAGTAAATAAGCCGTCCAGGTCATTAATTACTGACAGGATAGCAGATTCTCCTTCTTACAAAAACGCCAAGTTTACAATGGATATGAAGGATCCATGTGTTGGCTACGATGCATTTATGGATCCTGTTCAAAACAAACCTGGCTGTGATCGAGTAGATTGTTGAGCAATTGGCAAGGATGTATTGAGAAACTTGGAAACGGGAGGCTTCTTGTCTCAGACAATGCATTCAAACTCCATTATACATTCATGGTACCCGTAGATGGAGAAAGGAAAGGTCTACCTGCTTCACCCCACTGAGTTCCAGAGGAAATCAAACATCTACTAACAATCCGCTGCATTTTGGACATTCCTTTACTGATTTTTTCATCTGATTTTATAATTAGATTGCTGGAACAAGGACGTCGATGACAAGGGACTTGTTAAGAAGATTTAGTTGCTAACTGCCTAGAGCATTGACATTGAAAGGGGTATTGTGCAAAGAAGTATCACCACAAAGGCTCAAAAACCTCAAAAAAGGGAAAAATAAGTCATGTGAAGAAAACTAGGCAATAAAGTACTTCACGATATAATGGGTTATTGTTAAATAAGTAGTAGAAATGCATGTAAGCATGATAATCGGTGTTAAAAAAGGAAATCGGGGTTTCAAATCCTTCCTGACACTCTTTATTAGTGTGTTACTGACTATCTGCAGTATCATGTATTTTCTTTTTTGAAATATTTTCCCAACCCTTCATCAGGAACTTGTTCTCCCAAACAATGAATTTAGTTCTAGGACCTATTGTTTGAGGAAATTAAGAGTTCAATGGAGGTAGGCTTTTATGATATTGGCCGAACTGTATGAAATGCTTTGTTAATTTGCCTTTTCTTTGTCAGTCAAATGTTTTAAATTTGTTCAACACAATAAGGGACATGGTTAATTTAGTGAGGGGACACAAACACAGTCGGACGATACCAAGGAAGTAATTAAATGTTATTTGAAGTGAAAGAGCTAAATGGATGAAGTGGTTATATATGACGACATGATTGTGATAAGAGAATTTCAACAAAATCAGAAGGTGGTTTCATTTTCTGCTAGGGTTCTGCTTGCTGCTCATACTCTGAGGAAATGTCTTTCTACAGTCCAATCTGATGATTCATCCTGAATATGAATTAGAATTATATAAATAGTAATACTTGAAAAGTGGGTCTCTCTGGTAAATACTGACTATGACTTAGCCAGCCCGAGTAATACCATAGGAGATAATTTCTCCAACCTTTTTTTCCAGCTTTGAACATTTAAAAACAAGATGGGCTTGTTAAATTGGGAAACTGTCTGTCAAAGATCAGATACTAACATGAATGTGATAAATATTAATTAAAAAGTGCACTCGAGAGAGCAGAAATCTCTATCAAGGCCAGTAAACTCTAATCAGTTCTGTCTATTCTAAATTTTTAGAAATATCATTTGCCTTATGAGACAGTCTCTGTAAAAATAAAAATGCTTTTTGGCAAACGTAACAAAGGAAAAATGTGATTCTTTCCTAATGATATTCCTGTGAAGGTTTGTGACAAAATATGGCGACAACATTTGCTGGACACCTGTTGAAAGACTGCTAGATAAATGGGTATGAGGTAATACTGATCTCAGTGAAATGTCACAAATGATATCAAGATGAGGTGACTTAACATGCCTTTTTTTAATTTTCAAAATGGATAGGATACCCTTTCATTAACTAAAACTGTGTGGAGTTCTATGAAACACTGAACAATACTGAGCGAATTCTCAGAGAAAAGGGAAAGATTGATTCAGCTACAGCATAAAACATTACATATTTAACAAAGATAATTCCACATGTATCAGGTTTTCCAAAAACCTGAAGACCAACATTTTAAAACACCGAAGCAACTGGCTGCAAAAGACTGACACTGACTATATTTATATGCACAGCAATACATTTATTTGCAATAAAAAGTTTACTTCCCTTCATCCTTGTTTATTACAGTATATTTCCATTAAGTGGTATGAATAAAGTAATATAAAAATGTTAGAAAATATTGAGTTAAACCCACGTTGACGTAACATAAACAAAATCTTGGTAATTTTGGGGTTGAGTCATTCTTTAAGGATCTGAATCCTTACAGTTTGTCAGCGGGAAGAGAAGTGATGAACACCGATCAAACATGAAATATCTGAAGTAGCAGTGCGAAATATGAGAACAAATTCATAAGATCTTATATAAAATGGTCCACTGCTTTCATATAGATATAGTATTAATTGATTCATGAGAATATAATATTTACTAGCAGCTTAGATAAGGGATTTTTCAATTAGTTTACAAAATTATATTCTTGACAAATCATGTGTAGCAATGAGCCAGGTGAAAAATCCTGTTGAAACGCTGACTCAATAAGAAGGGACCAGCCGTGCAGCCGTGCTGCATTATCACTCTATTAACACAGTTCGACTCTGCAAACAAACATTAGCCCGGATTGCTTTTATTATGTGTGAAGAGAGCAGTTAATAGGGATGTCAAATTAAACATTTGTTTTTAGGTTTTCACATGCAAAAACCTTCAGGGTTTCCTTACCATGCAAAACCCCACTCCCCTGAGAGAGTTAATCCTTTAGGGGGTAGTTTATATCTATTTTTATTTTCATCTCGTAAAGCACAAAGTTTGCAGAGATGTTGGTGTAAAGCATAACTACCCGCTGCTACAAAACAGATATAATCCAAGCTATGTTAGGACAGTGCACCTTTTCACTCCTACACCCTCATATCTGTTAGATAACATGATGACAAAGGGAAAATGTTTAAGGTGAGAAGAACTTCCATGGCTCAAATCAGAAAACACCATTAGCTTTTGGAATCCTGAAACTTTAAATTCACAGATTTCGTTTCTTGATTAAGAAATATAATTCCACTCCACACACTTGGTTCTGCTTCAGACGTAAGAAAAATCATTAGCTATGACTAAATAAAGCCGCAACATTGTGTAACATTGTGTTTCTTATTTGAATGAAGCAAAGCAGTACAAGAAGGCTAAGCCTATACAGCATCAAAAGTGCATATATATTCAAATGTAGAATAAATGCTAAGATATAGCTTTGTGGGCAATAACTGCTCTATAAATGACACAATGAAACTGGTATGCCACTTCTTTTTCTTTTGCTTCACATGACACTGAGCAGCTTTGAGCCTTTAAATGTATCCTTTAAAAAGATCTAGACACACACACACACACACATATATATATATATATATATATATATATATACACACATATATATATGTGTGAGTGTGTGTATATATATATGCCTAAGTACATTTCAGTCTGTCGGGCATGTTTTTAGAAAACAAATTAAAATAATTAAAATCCCTTGCAATTATTCATAGTAAAATCCTTTGGAATATTTTGAAGTTCCTCAATTGAAGGCTGCATGTTAGACATCTCCTGAAGTTAATTCTTCGTGTTGGGTCACCTGAAAGATTCAAATGTTCCTCCTATCAGTTAGGGTCACGAGGTTGGGTTTCAGAGTGAGTTTCAGTGAAGGCAGTGCTTGTGAGTCAAAATAAACCATAAAGCTCCTTTTTGCTGAGAGCACAATCTGAACTGCAGATAGTTTATTTATTTATATGTTTATTGCATATTCTACCCATTGCTACATCAGATAACTGGTTGAGAAATACAAATTTCTTTTGGCTGATAGTGAATAATTAAACATTGAATTAAAACATTTGCAATATAGCTACCTTATATATTAAATATGACCAAATGTAGGATTTTTTTTTCTGTCATGAGGTGCTGATATTCCTCTCCCACGTATAGTATTCTTGAGTTCTGTATTCTTGTATTCCGAATTTTTATATTCTGATGCTAGAACATACAGTTGAATAAAATAAAGAACGGGATACAGCAAAAAAAAAAAAAAACATTAAGCAGCACCTTGGAATATTTCAAGGATGACGGGTGTTAAAATTGGGATTGAACACATAATATACAGAATAAAGCAGGAAAATGCAGTATGTATGGTATCACAATACTTTTTCATGTATTTTGAGTCAAATCAAATTGAAAGACCCTTCAGATGCTGTGAGATATAAATGTCTCTGATAAAAAAAGGGTTGTTGATTATGTCAACAACCTTTATAACCTATGTAAATTATGTCCTTACAGTCATAATACTGCATTGAAGTCTTCTCTGTAGTCTTGGTTTATGCCAACTGTCTCAACATGCTGAATTCATACAGCCAGTAAATTAACTCCTGTCTGTCATGACCTTAACTCACGGCTGACCAGATTAGAAACAAATGACCCTAACAGGGTGGGAATAAAAGCAGTGGGCATACATCCAGTCCTCTCGGTTCTCTCCACTGTTCGGCCACTGCACAAAGCCATTTGTCTCCTTATTAGGATTAAGACTCGAGACAGAATGAAGCCACAGGCTCTGTCAGTGTTGCTGTTGCCAGAGTGAGAGGATCTGAAAAGATGCTGAGGAGGAGGCACCGTGCTATTTGTTTAAGACAGTCATCGGCCGTTGTCAGCAAACGGAGGCATAGATAAAGTGTCAATGACACAATAATTAAGTTTTATGTTTCGTGTTTCTTCTTTTTTTTTTTTTTTTGAAAAACCATGTGGACATGTATGGTTTGCTGAACAGCAGCCAGAAGCCAGTGATTTGTTATACACATATTATAACTTGTATAAACTTTATTCAACAAAATAACAATAAGTACTATTTCATGCTTACTTACATCCTTCTGAAGGGTACAGCACCTTCTTATAAGCGTTATTTTCATTTGTATTATTTTTGATAAAGAAGTACCAATTATGTAACCTTTTAATATGTACAATGTATGTACAATATAGTTTTGGTCATTTTAAAAGTTACATTTCAGGTCATTTTCATTTATGCTATCACCATCATGTCGGTAAAAGCAAATATTGCCACCTAGCAAATGACCAAATGTTGTCTTACTGAAAGTAATGAAACGCATGACGCAGTCGAACAATTAATATAATTAGAATTTATTTCCATTATTTCCTGGCTCCTTAGCATCGAGAATCTCATACCTGAAGACTTGAAGGTTGGCTGTGTAATAGTTTGTGGTAAAATTGCTTCATGAAAACTGCTACCAGAGGGACATCAATCATGGCATGAATTATAAAAGAGACTCTCATTACTGCTGCCAGAATAAAAACAAAAAAGATGAATGGCTGGGTGATCAGTATGTGCAGAATGAAACATTAGAGGAAAGCCTGCAGTGTTGGAAACAGCTGACTATCACAAGCTGATGCCAAAAGTATGAGAGGTTTCCATTAGAAAGGAGCAGCCTTTGGTTTTAAAGGGGTGGGAGGGGGGGTACGCAGTGAGAAGTGTTGAGAAGTGTTGTGCAATAACAACAAAAAATGTATGTGTGATTGAAAAGTGAGTATGCAGCAGGTTCAGGCAAAAGAGAACCACCTAAAAAACAAAACAACTTACAACTTTCCCTCCCTTTTGTGAAATGACTACTTTGCAACTCAACAGCACGAGTTTGGGATTTGTCGTAAACAATGCTGTGGCTTAAGTGGTAACACATTCACAACAAATTCACCTCGCTTTGCAGCAGCTAAATCTGGGTGTCATTTGAGAGAAAAGCTGACTGATGGGAGACTTTGGAGTAAAAAGGCGGCACACAAAAATGAAAGGAATAGCATTAGTGCTCACAATGGACAAATATCTACTATTACTAGTAAATCAAGGGGGTAAAAATTGTCAACTGAGTGAAATGTGAAAATTTTCAGGATATTCATATCAACACAAACACAAAATAAAACAACACGTTTCATGAGCCTTATCTCTTATCAAGTCCCGTGTCTGTGTGAGATTCTCCAAGTTCTCCAGCTTCCTCCCACAGTCCAAAAACATGCAGCAGGTTAATTGGAAAAAGCATGAAAATTACCCAGATGTGAGACAGAGAGTGAACGGTTGTTTGTTTGTATATGTGGCCCTGCGATTGACGGCTGACCAGTCCAGGGAGTATCCTGGCTCTCGCCCGATGGCAGCTAGGACAGGCTCCAGCATCCCCTGTGACCCTGAGTAGGATAAGCGGTAGACAATGGATGGATGGTATATACTAAGGCTAAGCTCAAATAGTGCATCCAGTTACACAATGGTGAGGTTAGTAGTTTTAGATTTGCTTGAGAGAATTCAAGTTTTTGACTTATGAAACCCATTTTATTGTCCAAGTTCTCCAGAGGGTTTCACTGAATGAATGGGACATGTAGCACCTACATGACCTGGCTAGCCATGAAATATCTTAATGTTCTATCTGCCTCTTGTTTCACCTGGAAATGTGTCACAATACAAAATCTATACACCCTGAACCTTTGTTTGTCTTTCACAAATTTATTACATTTGTGTTTTGCTCCAAATGTAGCATTCCGGCCTGTTGTACAGCATGATTGATGAGTAATTGTCTGTGAGTTAGACTTTAATCAGAAGTTAGCCACCAAAGAGGAACACACAAAATAAAAGGGGATCTGTTTGTTTGTTTTTGTGTTGTTTTTCTGGGTTATTTTATAAGCGAGTATACAGTACATGAATATGCTACCCCTGATCAGCCATTCCATATTAATGTGTTCACGTTGAAGTGAACATCACCGATATACTCATCATTCTGCCTCTGTATATTTTTTTTTTACTTTATGTTATGGAGATTTACCTTCAAACAGCTCCTACAGTAAAACCAGTCAAATGATATATACATATCTTTATTCTGAATAACACAAAATGAATGATTGGCTGGTTTGCCAACAACTAAATAACTCCAGTCAAAAAGTCATTACAATTGCTTTAATTTGTCTTTTATCTAACAGTGGCAAAAAACTCTGACATGGCACCACAGTTCTTTAATATGTAATTTAAAACTTTGATTATTTATGTCGCTGACTTAATCATGTGTTCCTAATAGTATTTGTAACCCTGAATAATTTCCATTAACTTCTGCCCAAAGTTGTCAGAATACAATACACTACAAAGAAATAAATCCCCCCAAAAAATGTAAGCAACATTTGAAGAGTAAATACTTGAAAATTAAACACGCCAATATACACAGGGCTTAGTGAACATATACTAAACATGATTTATTGTTTTGAAATGCGTATGAAACTAGACTGAAGGTCAATCAATATATCTGTTAGAAAATGAGCAAAGGTTCTTAATATGGGATTGTCTGTTTTATAGAAAGTCCACTTGAGGGTCAAGAATGAATGTTTTATGTATTCAAGGCAATTGATATGATAGTGCAGACTTCACTAGACATCTTAGTAAGGGCAAAAGAGGTGATGAAAAAGCATTGGGCAGGATTGGTATTCAGCAAAGCGATGCAGAGGGACAAATGGTAATCGACTTTGCGAGAGGGATGGGAAATGGCTGGAGTCAATATTTTCATCCAGATGGGGCAGGCGAATATGGTTACTTCTTATAGAAGTTTAGGAGCACACGGGTAGACTAGCACTTGTTTAGATGACGTGATCTAAAGGCAATCAGCAACTGCAAAGTAGTGGTAGGTGAGAGTGGAGCCAGACAGCCTAAGATGGTGTTTTTTTGGAAGACTCTGCTGGCAAGGAAGATGGGGAGGACAAAGTGGTGGAACCTGAAAAAGGGTGTTGGAATATTTTCATGGAGGAGTTGAGACATGCCCTGGTTGGTGAAGGGGAGCTTTCAGATGACTGGACAACTGCAGCGAAATGTGATCGAGGAGACAGAGGTAGGAGAGAACTTGTTGTGACATCGTGAAGAAAAGTAGATACGGAGACCTGGTGGTGGGATGAGGGAGTGAAGGAGTGAATACAGAGAAAGAGTTGGCAGGGAAGGGATGATCAGACGAACACCGCATGTTAGATGGTCTGGACAAGTGCAGAGAGTGAATATATTGGTTGAAGGATACTAAGGTTGCCCTGCAGGAGGCCGAGGCGGATCAAAGAAAAGATTTACGGATGGGGTGAAAGAGGACATTGAGTAATTAGCGGCTTGGAGGGAAGAGGATGCAGACGATACAGTTGCATGGAGGTAGATGATTGATGAAAGAAGACAATTGATAATCTGAATACTCCATTACATTACCAACCTTAAAAAAGAAGCAGGATGAGGTTCAAATATAGCACTATGTTTTGAGATAGATGAGCATTAATCCGTCTCAGTGATCATTATCGGCCATGTTAAACAGTCTACATGGCTTTCTGCATAGAAGCCACTCACACAGAAGATTTTTGGTTATTTTCTATGGATGGTCAAAGTATAAGACAAGGGGACAAGAACATAAAGTGTATGTGTGCACAGCTCAAGGGTTCCCTGTTCTGTGTGTTTGTAAACCCAAAAAGATGATTGTCCACTAAGATTCAAACACAGCAGCATGCAAGTTGGTTTCACAAAGCAAACAAACTGATCAAACATTGAAACACACGTGAGGCAATATCAACTGAAACCTTGAAAACACACACTGTCAAGGAGTGTGTACTTAGCATGTAAAAGGTAATGACTATCTCTGTCTGCCTCTGCCTTCCAACCTGCTCGACTAGTTTAGGCCTAGTGGGACTAGGAGTGCTCTGTGTATCTTGTCCTTCACGCAAAGGCGGTAGGACTCTCCACAAACACTCAACCAAAATTGGATTCTGGCTGTGGTGATAAAGATTTGGGACAATTATTCAATGATATTAGAAAATTATATTCTATTGAGCAATAATGTTGCATTTCTTCTCCAGAGGAAACTACGCCAAGATTTTCAAATATTAGATGAGTCCACTATTTATTTATATGTCATTATCATCTTGCTTAAAATATTATATACAGATTTTTAACCAACAACTCTGTGGTAATGTGGAATTCCAACCAAGATGCTGTGATAATAAAGCAAAAAAGGTGTGACAACCACAGATAACCTTGAGAAGAACGTGATAAAATTATGTCAATTCTGAGAAACTACATGATGAGAAAGAGAAGATGGGCTAACTGCTATGTGAGCTATACTAACTATAATAAATGTTTATTTTGAATTGTTATTGTCCCTACATTGGTACCATCAATTGTTATCACATTCTAATGACTGTGTGATGGCAAAATGGTTTGAAAAACATTACTCGGATGAAGGACAGACAGATAAATAGACAGACAGACAAGCAGGAAGGCAACGGGGAGACACAGACAAATAGAAGTGTGAAAGAAAGTTTTCTCATCTACCAAAATGAAGACCTCTATTCATCCAAGGCTTACGCACTTGTAATTTAAAGGCACGTCCAGCAGACAGAAACATCTGCATGCATAAGAAACCCACCTGCTTCATTTGGGAATCGGTGCATAATTATCCTCCAGTCTAATCACCATTGAAATGTAATGCGGAGGTCAGAGTGTGTCCACCCGTTTCAACAGAACTGCATACCTCATTAACAGCTAAGCAGCAGCAACAATTCTTAATCAGAGCATTTTCCGTGGCCTTCGTCCAGAGAAGCCATATTCAGCTTCAGCTATTTCACTTCACCATGCCTGCAACATTAGTCAGGCTGTAAATATCAGTGAGCAGAAGAATTTCCTTGCCAGCAATAAACGTGGTATTAGTACCGAGGGTTTTTTTCATAAATCCGGTCTTTTTCTAATCCTGTTTTAGTTCATGTTTCTAGTATTTATGCTCACTTAGCACTGAGGTAAGACCCAAGCAAATGCATTTCTTACATAACGCATTTAATGTCCATCCATCAATAATATATTCATCCTCCTGCACAACTGTAAGGCTCTCATAAATGAATGCAACATCGAAAGAAAACAATAGTTGTGGGCTTGATTCTATGGGAAAGCTAAAAAAAAATAGCTCAATAACCAACCACAAAGACATGAGAACTACAAAAACAACTTTACCTTAAACATCACCCCTGATTCACTGGAAAAAGAAAAAGGATGCTTAATGGGTTTCACCAGGAAACAATATGAGGAGTCCAATCTGAGAGAGGCAAAGAGCAGCATTTGAAAGGAAGCAGAGGGGATTCATATAGGCATACAAATAGAAAAAGGGAAAGATGGACAACCTGCTGACTCACTGGAATTATCAGACTGCTGCTACAGCTCGGGGTGAAACCACACCCCCCACCCCTATCTCCCACTCAGAGGGACAAACTGATGTCCCACATAAGCCATATAAAGTAATGCAACCCAAACAGAGCTGGGAAATAAAAATGTCTCGAGGCATAAATTGGCCTCACATTCTCGCTTCAAGCTTTCCAGAGCGCAGACTGAGTGATGCAATCTGAAAAAAAAAGGTTAATAAATCTCTAAAACTTGTGATTTAAATCCAAATCTAAAGCCAGGAATAAAAAGGAGAAGTGGTGCTCCAACTTTCTGTTATTCTCATTATTGATTCATTCCTTTATTAATTGATCAAGTATTCGGTCCATAAAATATTAACAAAGCTTACTATCTGTTTTTCCAGAGACAACCTAATGATATTCAGTTCCTCTTTTTTCTATTTAATTCAGTCTGCCTAGTCTTTGCAGATCATTGGGAGAGGGTGCTTGCTATGAGAAGGCCGAGAGTAATTTGACACATACTGAGGTAATTATACAAAAATCTAATTCAGTGCAAACGGATGGCAAAAGTACAGACCAAGGCCAGAAGACCACGCAGTGAGCGCTTGGCTAATTGTACTTTACAACATCTGAACAAAATGCGATCGCATATCAAAGATCCAGATCGGTTCAGATGACGTCCTGTTAAGCCAGAATTTCAGAACTGAAATAAAAAGAACGTGCCATAATTTAACTGATATCAACTGAAATTGTTTTGTTGCCTGAAAATACGTTGATGTTTTATAATCCCCTTAGGTATATGAATATAGAATTATGTTTCAGATATTTCATGTGGATAGTGTCATATTTAAGTGTATCATGTTATTTATTAGTCCTTGACATTTCCCAATACTGAGCACAACTGGATTTGAAATTGTTTTTACCATGTATTATAAATGAAAATCTAACAGCTTGTCCACATGATCTGAACACTACATGAAATTTTAATGCCTTTGGATATTTTGTAGGTTTCCAGTTGTTTCCATTCGATTTTACTCTACTTTTCTGTTCCAATCTAAATGTAACATCTGTGTTTTTGATCTTACACTGACACCTGTATGATGTTAACCTGATGCTACTTTTTTTGTTTATGTTGTTTTGGATTTTTTTTTTTTCCCCCCAACAACTCAACATTATTTAGTGCTGAAATTAGCTCAAGTACAAAATCTACTAGATGCTGCTCAAACACAACACTTGCAGCAGGTCTGGGGGAGCTCCATGGCAAAATCAATGGCTGGGAATCACCATCCATCACTGCAGCTTCAAACTTGAACCAACTAAACACTAAACATGTTGTCAGCTGCCCAACCATGAGCAACGTGCTCTCAGATCACTACTGCGCCACCATCAAGGGACTGAAAGGTCTGGTCCTTGGCCTTGTTTTCGGGCGATCTGACAACATCGGTCATGATCTTTGTACTCGTTTACGAGCGGAAAATTAAGTGATTTACCTTGGGGATCATACAGTGCCAACTGGTGGAAAACAAGCAGAAACATTCCCTCAACAGACTGATCAGTTTTAAGGAACCATTAGAACCTGAATGAGTCAGCTGATTCAGTGTGTGGTCTCCTTTATGCCTACTCATCCCATCTGCACATCTCCTTGTGGGAAATCTTGGATTAACTCACTGAGTGAAAACTATTTTCAGTATGTGTATGTTCAGGAGGTTTAGGAAAAATGCCACAATTGCTGAGATGAATAGTCAGTTTCATAGCTAACATACTCACAGCAGCCAAGTAACATGTCTGTGGAGGTTCTCAGAAATCCAGGTCGTCGTTAGTTCTTATCCAAATATTCTCGTCTTAGTCTTCTCTTCAAGGGGAGAGCATCAAGTCCAGAATAACTAACATTATAACTTTGAAATGTTTGCAGTACACATTACCTTTAAGTTTGAATTGAGTTGAAGCTAGGTTTAGCAATACAAGAATTGCGAATGGACTAAAACGGTCTATAAGTCCAAATGGTTTAACATGACATTTGCAAATTATATTGCAAGGGTAGTTGTTATATAGGGGGAAAAAAAAAAAATCACTCAACATGTAACACCTTATACAATACAAATAAGGGGCTTTTTCTTGACATAAGTGATTTCTATTCAACAACTTAACATCCATTCATCAATTCAATAATCTATACCACCTCTCCTGCACTCAATATTGGTGGGGTAGAACCCATTTATATATTTTATGTGCAAATTCCACACAGGAAGGACCCCTGTCGGGATCATACCGCGGATTTTCTTGCTGTGTGGCAGAAGTGCTCACCACTGCACCACTTAAAATTACTGATGAAGTTTTTCTGGAAGATATGAACAGGGGCTACGCTCGCTTTGGGGGGTACTTGGGACCAACAGACAAGCTGCGGTGCCAGATGGCGTCCCGTGTCATATCCATAAGTCATATCCTGCAAGTCAGCACTAATGTTTCTATGACTTTTGGAGTTTTTCACATGCATGAACATGTTATTTTAAGCAAGCCTGTATAGTTTGACCGGAACAGCTCATTAGGGAACTATCCTTAAAAATGTTTGCGCCACATGCTCGGGCCCATACTTCCTGAGGTTGAGAGGGCCGTGGCACATGGGCTTCATGCATTTTAATGAACGTTGTACTTGTTAAGTGCAACCTTGAACTTGAGATCACAAAGTGAAACCAGAAGATGTTCCACTCTGCACTTTAACAAGATTTTTTACAAGACTTCAGCAGATACAGCATCCCGATGAGGCTGCTGCTGAGGCTGTTGAGCATATAGCCGCTCTGATTATAGTTGGTGGATACAGTTATGGAAATATTGCATCATTCCCTCATGGGATATTTCAAAAAAGTTGCTAAAACGTAAGTAGAGAGAGTGGATAAAGTGCCTGTGCATCCTGGATAAACTGGCTGGAGCGTCTATTTTAATATATAATATGTATCTATGAACTGGTGTTTTTCGCATGTTTCAAGGTGCTCAAACACAAGCTAAATATTTTGTGAAGACAAGAAAGGCACATCTACACATTTAAAAAACAAACATTTGCCTCTGGATGGACGTATAAATTCCCCGATATGGAATCTGTTAACAAATGAAGTCCAGAATGATTTGTGGGGTCAAGAATACTGAAACACACACACTCAAATGAGTTTTTGATGTTCTTGTCTTGGTTAAGAGTTAAATTGAGAATTCGGGGATTAGGTTGGTATTTAGTAGAAGGTTTGGTTGGGACATTCAGATAAACAAATTAACTTTCCGAAGCCTCAAGTCAATATGGATTTAGGGTGACTTACTCACAGTTCACTTGATTCATTTACAAAGTATTCAACTGTATTGAATACGTACAGGAGGGAAAATTTTCACACATTTTCCTCAGGTTGCATGAATAAGAAACTTCAACAGTCAACAAAAAAAAAAAAAAGGCTGAAGGCAGTAGAAGACTATACTTTGTACATTGCACTCCACAAATCCAAAAGAGTTAGTTTCTAAAAAAAAAAGTTATCAAAAAACCAATAACAACATAAGACTTCAATGGCTTTCAAAGGATTGTGAAAGCCATTGCACCGGTTTTATCAGACCCACAGCTTATCTATCTGTATTCTTTCCTCCCTTAAATCTGACCGGAGCTTGCCAAATCAAAACTAACCTAACCTGACCCATCCGAATGTATCGTATCTTACTAAGCTCATGCTACTAATCCTTACCTGGCCTTTTCTACTTTACTAATCATAACATAATGTATCCGTACCCAACCTAATAACTGCATGTAAACCCATTTCACCGGTTATACCTAAACACCTGTGGTGTGCCTTCGAACCGGCATTGCCACAGGTGACCCTGACCGTTATGCAGCATATCATTTACTCTGCATTTAAACACAACAATTATTGTTGAAGATGTCATACACGGAAGCCAATAACTCGTCCCTTTTCCTACACAAAGCCAGTAAAAATCGGCAGGGTTAATTTTCAAATACGATGGGTCCCAACAAAAGAGAGACAGAGAGAGAGAGAGGATGCTTCATTGGGTGCCTCATATGCGCTCATTTGAATTTCAAATGGTGGCAGACAACATGCTGAGCTGTAAAATCCCAGCAGCACCCTCGGGAATCCGAATTAACAAACAGTCACCGGTGTGTACAGATGAGATGCAAGTGTTTGTGTATACGTGCACGTGCGCACGCACACACACCAGTCAGAAGCAAAAGTCATCTTTGATGTTGATGTTTCCGAACTCTGGGATCGCAAATTCATGTCCAGATACTGATGAGCAGCAGAGATGCTAGATGAGGTAATGGTTCACTGGCAGTTATTAGGAGAAGAAGGATCAGGGGAGGCAAGGCTGACACTGCAAACACACAAGTTACTGTTTGACACGGATGTCATGTGACAACTGAGGCTGAAAGTGTGTGCAGCCTAGAGGAAGAATATGATGAATTATCCTAAGCCCACCTGTACAGCAACACAGTAGGAGATCATTTTATGTATATCAAACACACCGAGCCAGGGTTTAACAAAGCATAAAATATGAAATGGACTTCTCAGTTGAAAAGTGACTAAGATGATTAAATGATCCTGATCCCAGTATATAAAGTTAGGTATTCCCAAATATAGGTCTAGTTTCTTGAAGTTGGATAAACTTGGAAACTTGTTGGTAGGAGCTTAATTTAACATTGGTTTTTTTCTTAGAAAGGCGGGTTCAAATCCATCCATTACAAATCCAACAGTTCTTGCTTATGTCTCTTGCCGTTTCCCAAATGTATTTTGTGGAGCTAACCAGGATGCATGGTTGTGTGTGCTTATAAGCCAGGATGCTCATTATTTCAAAGTTAAACACTGGTGGAGATAGACAATTAAAAAATAATCAAATTAAAATTCTGATTCCTCCTCTTCCCAAAAAAGGTGGTAGTGAATATCGCCTGGCCAAGGTATTTTTACCTTGACACAACTGTTACATGTTAACCCTCTAAAACTGCGGAAAATTAAGAGCTGTTGGCCTTGACTATACAAAAAATCTGCGAGGCTTCGCTCACCTTGTTAAGTTAACTGGAGGACATGGCTCAAAAAACAGCCTGTGCCATCACTGACATCTATTCTTTGGGGAGGAAAGCACATCTCCCCCAAAAAAATTCCAAATGTTAGACAGAAAGAAAAAAGAGATCAAGAACAGACCTGGTGTGTCGAGGGAAAATTAGAGTCCTACTTGCATTGCAATTCCTAAATTTGTGCCATCAGTCCAATGTGCTATGTAACTACCTGTATAATTGGTGTACCTTTTGGATACAGCCAATATTATGCTTCTTTACACGTTGCACCAGTACACTAACAGGATTTTATATGCCAAGAGGAACCACAATCAACGTGCGAAAAAAGTAATTAACAAGTGATATCAATTGAGGAAGTGAAATCAATCCCAGCGATGCAAAAAATGATTTATGCATCATTTAAGTCTCAAAGATGTCTACTTAACCTTCATCTTTGTGACCTGGAGGCTTTCTGTTTCTGTATCAATCTTGCGTTCACCAAATACTGGACCTGTATTGTCCTTCAGGTATTCATGCTCTCACAAATCTTTCCCTTTTAATAGACTGCCTCTATAAAATCAATTATTATACATCCAAAGAAAAGAACACTTTGTCAGTGAATGTGAAAACGCCACTTGAGTACCAAAAAAAATCAACATTCGTTGTTTCATTTAACCGGAAAGGGACAATGAGTCTGTAACATAAAAGTCATGTAATCTATTTCCTCTTTTAATCTGTCCATGCAGCGTCTCTCAGCAGCGTTATACTGAAAGATAATGGAAATCGTAAATGGAAATAATAAGACATTGGGAGCCACTACAAGAAGAAATAAGGAGGTGAGATTGTTAAGTAACAGAACATAAAGCATCCTGAAGGTGAAAGGTGAGGTCATTTCCATACCTGCCTGAGCACGCACATTAAAACAGGCAGAACTGCCTCACTTGCAGCCCCTTCAAGTCTCCAAAATATTCAAGTAAAGTTCCAAATGTGGACAGAATAATCGTTACATTGTGCAGAAAAAAAAAAAAAAAAAAAAAATGTTACCAGAATGTAGACTGACTTTGTGTGGGCAAAGCCAAGAGGTTGATAACAGGGTGTGAATAGCATTACTGTAAAAAAAAAAAAAAAAAATTCTAACCGCGCGTGTGTGCGTGCGTGTGCGTGATGGGTGTGTTTAAGGCGCGCACAAAAGCCAATGATAGATCTAGTTTGCTTTTGACAGGCTGGGACACAGAAAACCGAGGCAGCTGATCGGCGAAGCTGCGCACAACTCGCCTCGAACGCGAGGTGCCCGCAAACGCCAAATCCCCCCCCAGGCCGCGGTGCGTTCGAGGACGCACGGAAGCGGCGGCTTCGCCGGACGAACACCGGCCGGATTCGGTCGCCAACGTGACATATCCGCCCGATTCGTCAAGATCCTTGTCCGTAGAGGTCGGCTGGCAGGGCGCGATACACGCACCTTTAGTTATTATGGTCTGCCGAGCGTCGGCGGCGGTGGTTTTGGTGGCGGCGACCGCGGGAATTGACGCCTTTTCATTGCAGCAGCAGCTTGAAGAATGAAGAACTGAGCGACACGCCGACGCGCAAAAAAAAAAAAAAGGGACGGCGGGATCCCGGGACCGCGACGTGCAACAAATCGTTTGGAAAAAAAATAAAAATAAAAGAGACTGAATGCAAGAAAAGATCTTGAACTGACACGGGAAGGAGTTAAGCTTGTAACCTACCTTCCTTGTCAGACAGATATCCAGGGGACGAACATGGATGTTGCGCACCGGGGGAGGGGAGGGGGTGGGTGGGGGTGTGTGTGTGGGGGGGGTCAATCCAGCTTCTACCGCCCCTCCGTGTCCATTCCACGCGAGAATAAATAAATAAATATCTAAATACATAAATACATAAGCGACGAGGAGTGTGTCGGTGCTCGCCGGCTTGAAGCCCTAATGACAGGACGAGGAGGAGGAAAGAGAAAGAGGGAGGGACGCTGCTAGATGCAGGGGGAAGGAGGGAGGAAATCGAGCGCGCACGCACACACGCACACACATGCTTATATTCATCGTGGAGAATGCGTAAAGCTGCGTGTCATTTTTTCTTGCAAGACCTGTCAACAAGTCTCTCAAATCCGCAGCTACACGCGGGACGATGCCAGGAGGAGTGACATAATACACTCCCCGCCTCATTCCACAACAGCTGATTTTTCTCAAGAATGAGGCAATATATGACACTAAAGGCTCGGTGAGCAAGGGAAGTTGTTGTTTTTTTTAATCTTTTCTGTCTTTTTGTTGTTGTTTTTTTTTTTTTTTTCATTTCGTCTCTCGCCTTTAATAAAACATTACGAGCCTTGTGCGCAACATCAGAGAGGAGCTGCTGTTATTTCATGCGGTGTCGTCACTCACAACCTCCTTGATTTCATCACCTCACCTTTTGCATGCAGGGTTGGTGGGATTTATTTGCACGAACACGAGTAAAACCTCCGGGCATGCACGCGGAAAAAAAAAAAAAAAACAAGAATGAATGGGACCTCGCCGGCGCAAGTAATTATACACATTTATTTGTGGCCTTTTTGGAGCTGCACCATGAAGGAGCTGTTGTGATGGAGGTCAAACAGAGTTAGATATAAGTAATCACAGATGAGATGTTGCCTTTTCCATTTTGATTAATCGCTCTTGGTCCTTTTTGCGAAAGCATAGTCATAATTTTGTGATATTGGGTTAGGTCAGTACTTCATCACAACAATGCCGCCATAAAGCACCGCGTGAACATAACAATCACTGCAAGGTCACGTTCGCCAAACTCTAGATGTGCTTTGTAAAGAATATTGCTGTTAATTTTCTCAGGGTCACAAACTCGGGCCTGCAGGTTTACGGTGCAACAACTGAACCGTTGATTTAAGATGGTTGTAGCAGCAACTGATTTCAATGCCAATCACAAACATTTCAGACGTTAGAGGCAATGCCAATAAACATATAGACCTTTTGCAAGTAAACAAATCTCACATCCATTTATTGCTGATATTTGAGCTGCAATTAATTATCTGCTCATTTTGTCACATTGCATTGCCAGATGTTATAGAAAGCTTCACCAGATGTTGAAAAAGCCATACAGTTGTTGCACCACTAAATTTTACTTTTTGGGTGATGATAAAAAAACAAAATTTGACTTAAAACCCACAACATATCAACACCAAATGATGTTGAAGTATTTTTTTACGAGACATTTAGTAGACTTTTGACCTTAAACAATCCAACAATACAATGTTTAAACAAAACCAGGCATCATTGATAAAATCAAATACCTGGCGTTGCTCATGATGGGTTAAATGCAGTCGTCAAATGTTGTATTGTCTACTGAATGTGATAAATAAAGCTATTTCCAACATCCCCACCCAAGGATTCCTGATTATTTATAAGTGGGTAAATAAGTCATTCTTTTGCAATGTGTTTCTTTAAAAATCATGAGAGAATTTCTTAGAAATGTGAATTAGATTTGAGACACGTTTTGAGAGATTGGACAAGTTCAACCACATTGAAAACAAATTATTTAATTAATCTTGAATACAAATCCCACCAGGATTGGCAAAAATCAAAGACGAGATTTTCAAAACACTTATCTATTATTCTTTTTGTGTTAGCTTTAAAGCAATTTCTGGTTTTTTTTTTTATGTTTATCATAAAATCTTAATGTTTTCCTGACATTTTGAGAATTTCTTTACGCATCACATTTTCTCCAGTTTAAGAAACTAACTATATGTTAAAGCCTCTATGACTTTTAACATGTGTCATCTTTTCCATTCTCACTTCCAAAGAGAACCTCAACAATTTCATCTGTTACCTTGAGCGCTACCTCTAGTCTTTTTTTCCAGTGCGACTATCTTTAAACCTTACAACACCGCTGGTCTCACCACTGACTTGTATACTTTACCTTTCATTCTGGCTGATATTCTTTTATCACACATCACCCCTGACACTTTTCTTTAGCTGTTATAATCCGCTTCACTCGGTGTCCTCAGCTCTTAAAATCGTCCACCTTGTTTGTTTCCACTCCCCGCAGCCTCATCATTCTACTTTTCCCGCTCCCCTGCACGTATGTATTTTGACTTGCCAAAGCTAACCTCTTCATTCATTACATTACGTTACATTACATTGCATTTGGCAGACGCTTTTATCCAACGCGACTTACAATAGAGGACATAGGGACTGCAAATACACTTGCAAATACACAATGCACAGGAAATATACAGAACAGTAAGCTTGGGTTAGTGAGGTTTTTTTTTTTTTTTTTTTGACAAGACATGCACAAACATACACACACACACTGCATAGTCTAACTTGCTGCCTAACCTGATCTGGGGCATCAGCGCAGTAAAAAGTCCTGAAAGAGAACAGTTTTTACCTGTTTCTTGAAGGTTGAGACAGATGATGCTAGTCTTGTTGCTTCTGGAAGTTTGTTCCACCACTGAGGTAGTAGAACTGAGAACAGTTTTGCCTGAGATCGCTTAGAGCGAGCAAAAGGTACTGGTAGTAGGTTTGTATTAGAGGAACGCAGCTCTCTGCTAGCTCTCATCCATACCTCTACCGCACTCCAGATTTTCCTCCACCTCACAACAAATTACAATGTCATCTGCAAACATCATCGTCCATGTTGATTCTGTCAAATTTCATCCGTCAGCCTGTCCATCACAACCGCAAACAGGATGAGTCGATCCCTGATGTAGCCTAACCTCCACCTTGAACTGTTCTGTCACACCTCCAGCACACTTCACCTCTGTCTCACATTTCTCATCCACGTCCCGCAGCGCACTAGCATACTTCTGTGCCATCCAGGTTCCTCGTGCAGTGTTTTAGTTCCTCTTGGGACTCTGTCATATGCTTTATCTAGATCAGCGGTCGGGAACCTAAAGCTTGCAGGCCATATGGCACTTCCGGTGACAGCATATGGCTCCCAGACAATTTTGAGTTAAAAAAAAAAAAATGGTTTGGAACTGATTTTAAAATACTTGTGATGTTTCTTCATAATACTGTGTTATTTTAAAATAAAACGAAATTAGATTTGAAGATAAATTTCCACAGGTCACCCGTCGGTCGGGTCGGGAACCAATGGCTTCCGAGCACGTCCGGGTCATTGTAAAGGGGAAGAAATTAATTTCATCAGATAGCCAACTAGTTTATCCGCTTCAGCTCTTGTCACAGAAAAGATGGCGAAAAGAAAAAAAGACAATGATTACCGTGGATTGTGTGTTGCGTGGACGAAGGACTTTGCATTTGGATCTGCGGTACGTCTAATATGCAATGATAAAATTGCATTGATGAAACTGTAAAATATAAAGCGACACTTCAAACAAATCCATGCAGTACCAGAAGTCTCATTAAAAGCAAGACATATTTAATTTATAATACATTAAAAATACTATATAACTCTCAATGAGATATACTGAGAAATATTTGGCCTTTTATGGCTCTCCCAGTCAAAAAGGTTCCTGACACCTGATCTAGATCTTACAAAAACGTAATGCAGCTCCTCTGACCTTCTCTGAATATCTATATCAACATTCTTAATCTCTCAATTGAGATGATGAGATTAAATTAATTATATCATTTGTTATAGAAATTTAAAATAGAAACTTTGTCCTTTCTCTTTCCCTTTTAAAAGGTAAGAGTATTTCTATTTTTTTTGCATCCTCTGCTTGGCAAAAAAAATAATTTGCAGCCTCCTTCATCTTTCTCCCAGAGACTGATCCATGACAATATCCTGTAATTAGTTTGATATGGTGAGTCTGTAGGCCAAAGATTAACATTATCTATCATACAATCTTAGTATCCACACAGGCTGTCTGTTCTCTGTAGAAGTCTACAATGTCACACATCTGCCTCTCAGTTTGTTATTCTTCACGTATATTTATATTTTTATCTGAGAGTTGCATCATTGAGGATTTTCCACTAAGACAGCCGCCTAGATAAAAATGTTTAATGAGCCTGGAAGTGTGCGAGACATAAAAGTGGCTTCAGGATGAAGAAAAAGAGAGTCAAATATTTTATCAGAGATTCTTTCATAAATGAGGAATATTACCATTTAAAAAGAGTTTTATGGAGGTGAAAGGACACTTGTGTTTGACACATGAGCAGCACATTCACCGTCTGCATCAAGGCTTTCAGCGGTACAACAATTCAAAAGACTGTCACCATCATGTTGAACTCCGTCCTTTAGTTGTAACAAATACGATTTGTGTTCACAATAGACCAAGAGATGGAGCCAACGGAGATGGAAATAATGATGGCATTAACCAACTGATTTGTTCTTTGAGGCTTCTCTTAATGCACATTGTTTGAATTGCAGCTGAAAGAACCCATCAGAACCAACTAAAAGTTCAGCCGTCTTACAATGAAGTACGTATTTCTCGGTAAGCTCAGAACAAGTAAATTAATCTTCAAAAGCCGACATGAGATGTCAGCTGTGAAAAAGTCGATCAGCAGTTGTAGACGAGCCAGACAGGCTTATTAATTTGTGAACAATAAAGTCCAAACGTATTGGTATATATTCTCAAATTCTAATTAATAATAATAGATACTGAAAGGAAAATTGGGGCAAATTACTCATTATACCAGAATGCAAAAATTGTGATCACTCAAACAGAAAAAATATTTCAATTTAAAAATCAAGTTGAGCCTGAATACTGTTTGAATTTTAATCAATAGCAACTTGTCAATGCTCTGTGTTAACGAGTGTGTCGTTCTGTTGTTCTACAAAGTGACCCTGCAGAACAAGAAATGTATTTTAATTTGATTTTATTTTTAAACAATCACACCGTTTGTGGAACCGGGTTATTTCTCACTCCAAATCGACAGTTTAACTTCTTCTCTACAAAACCAGAAGCCTCATTTTTTATTTCAATACATACCCGCTCAACTGGTATTCAAGCAATCACAGAATAATTTAATTTAATAATAACAATTGAAGAATAGTCAGAGTTTATGCAATCACTTAGTTTCCTACCTACAGTAGGCTAAGAGATGGTAGATTGTCACCCCAGTCACTGGCAGAAGCGGCAGTCTGTCGATTTGTACCTTTTTTTTGTCAATCACTGAGAAACTCTGCCCCGTTTTATATTTTGTGTTGCAGTCTGCCTGTCAGCGACACTTTTGGGCTCGGAGCTACAACTGTATCAACATCAAGAATGATTATTTAGTAACTCCTAAACCACAGTCCCAGTATTCCAGGCCAAGCACTGTGAAATGAAGGGCAAACTAAGCGTCAAGCTGGTTCTAAACAAAATGAAGATATTTAATGTCAAGAGTGATCTTTTAAACAGTGGATTATCTACAGACGAGTTTTACTACTTCAGCCAAACCCATCTTTTACAGATTTTTTTTCACTAGGTGGTTTAATATAGTACTGCCTGTAATATTGTACTGCCTCAAGATTTATGAATTTAGAAGACATTACTTCTCCAAGTATAGGCCTTACTATTTTAATGGTGCAGACACAACTCTGTCTCCGAATTGTGTCCAATATAATTAGTGAATTAATGTACAGCTAATTGGTATATGAAAAAACTCTTGTAACCAACAGAAGTGCACATATCTGTATGGATTTTCCGAGAATATATAGTCCATGTATTTGAATAAAACGTTTTCACACTCATAACAATTTTACAATGAAAGCCAATGTTTAAATCTCTGACCCAAGTTAATTCTATAATGATGATGATCTGTTAATTGAATTTGCTTTCTGAAAATGATTTTGCTTATTTTTCTTTCAAATGTGAGTCCTGCTTCCACACCTACTTTAAATCAGATGAACTTAAAGCATCTATGGAAACGCAACTTCTATCGAATGCATATTGTTGTATCTTTGGACTGTTTTTTTTTTTCATTTAACAAAAGGCAAAAACCCTTGAGGCAAACATCTGTGTCAGTGAATGAAACCAGCTGAAACTACACAAATCTGCTGTGTTTTTATACTTCATTTGCCACCCTCTAAGTGCAGCTCCAATGCAGCTTGGCCTGAGAGCCTAACTTTAGAAATCACGGGTCTTCGAAGGATGCGCATCAAGATTGTTTTTCAGTAATTACTACTATTAGCTGCTAGTTGCCATCTGAAGACAGGGTACATACTCAACAATAAGCCCTTTTCCCCAGGAAACCCTGCTGCTTCCACAAAATATCTTTAAATTGAACAGAACATCGTTATCTATTAATTTCCTTTCTCTTCCCCTACCAATCGGAATAGTTATATTTCAACATGGAGTGGATAGTTTGTCCGATGAGGAACAGAAAAAGACTGCTTTAATAAATATCAAAAATTCAGGGTGCACTTTACATTTATTTACTTATTTTCATAAGGAGACTAATGCTTAAGAGTATAATTTTTATGGAAAAAAAGAATGAAAAAGCAAGGTATGTTGTACTATTAAAACAAAATATGTAGAAAAATAGATCATCGGTCAGATCACCATACAAAATTAAAGTGCATAGTGATAGATTACATGGATATGAGGCGCTAGCTTGTTGAAATTGGCTGAGTTGAAGCTTTAATGGCTGATGAGCTAATAGTCTGATTGAATATGGAATTGCTCTTCTCTTTCCTCACATTTGAAATTAGCTCTGGGTTAGAAAATGAACAAGAGCAAAATTAATCAATGGGCCATGAAGAAATGACTAAAGGAAAATGAATTTGCATCTCGTTGACTCAAACATCAAATTGAGGATTTTAAGGGTATGCCACGAGAAAGTAAAACTTTGGTTTCAGCCTTTGATTAAGTCCTTTAGCGGCATAAAATGTGTCATTATACACAACATGGCCAAAAGTATTCGCTCACCTGCCTTGACTCGCATATGGACTTAAGTGACATCCCATTCCTTATCCGTAGGGTGCAGTATGACGTTGGTCCACCCTTTGCAGCTAGAACAGCTTCAACTCTTCTGGGAAGGCTGTCCGCAAGGTTTAAGGGCGTGTTTATGGGAATTTTTGACCATTCTTACAGAAGCGCATTTGCGAGGTCACACACTGATGTTGCAGGAGAAGCCCTGGCTCTCGCTCTCTGCGCTAATTAATCCCAAAGGTGTTCAGTCGGGTTGAGGTCAGGACTCGTTGCAGGCCAGTTAAGTTCATCCACACCAGACTCTGCCATCCATGTCTTTATGGACTTTACTTCGTGCACTGGAAAAGGGAAAACTGTTCCCAAACTGTTCCCACAAAGTTGGGAGCATGGAATTGTCCAGAATGTCTTGGTATGCTGGAGCTTTCAGAGTTCCTTCCATTGGAACTAAGGGGCCGAGCCCAGCTCCTGAAAAACAAGCTCACACCGTGACCCCCCTCCACCAAACGTCACAAGTGGCACAACGCAGTCAGACAAGCTCAGTTCTCCTGGCAACTGCCACTCATTCATCAGATTCCCAGATGGAGACATGTGATTTGTCACTCCAGAGAACGCGTCTCCACCACTCTAGAGTCCAGTGACGGCTAATCTAAAGGCCACATGAAGTTTGAATCAAGCAGAAAGTTGGCGACCCCTTCGCATGACGCGCCTCAGCATCCGCTGCCCCTGCTCCCTCACTTTACATAACCTACCATTTTGTGGCCAAGTTGCTGTCGATCCCAAACACGAGCTCCATGTTCTAATAATACAACTTGACAGTTCACTGTGGAATATCAAGGAGCAAGGAAATTTTACAACTGGATTTGTTGCAGAAATTCACTGAGCTCCTGAGAGCGAGTCATTCTTTCACAAATGTTTGTAAAAACAGCTTAGGTGCTTTATTTATACACCTTTGGCCGTACGAGTGATTGAAACACCCAATTCCGATTATTCGGATTGGTGAGCAAATACTTTTGACCGTATAGAGTAGCTTCAAACAAGAAATTAGTGACCATAATTGCACCATCGGGGGTTGGATGCTTTGCAGTGCTTTTGTGAAAGAATCTGATGCACCTTTCAGGTCACAGGTCAAAAGCATTTGTCTGAGAAACCCAGAGTATCTAATTTTCCTGGGGAAAAACAGCAATTATCTGCTGGTCAAGCAGAGCAAAAGCTTCCATCCTGCCCTGGTCCAGGAATGATGCTCCTGAATGAGGAGCAAATGTTAACATTTCTTCATTCCGATTCCAGATGACCCCCAATCTGGTGAAGTCCAGTGGAAAAATGCAGGTTTTCCCGTTTCAGGGGGCAGCAGTTAGCTGTCATTAGCACATATAAAATGTTAATTTTTGTCTGCTGTTTTTTTTAAAAGGAAAATTGTGAAAGTTGCTGGACATGATTTTCAAGATTTTTTTTAGGGGTTGAAAAATGTACTTAAAAATGAGGAAATATGCTTTTAATTGTTAAAATTATATATTCCAATGTTGGACTTTTCATACCTCATTCAACAAGCTCATGCGTATGACGTCTTCAAAATTCATCTATACATATTTATAGGAAAACACGATTTTTTATTTGAGAGAAGAGAGACTTTTCAAACTGCATCGTCAATAAAACTCTCAAAATTGACATTTAAACCATGCATGATGATTTTGAGTGATTTGTCTTCCTCCAGGACAAGTTGTTCCGGTAGATAAACTTGTTTTAGATTCCATGTATTTCCATGTCAATGTGGCTCCACCTTTCTTTTCCCCCACAAATCTTAGTGACCCACATTTCCAGCATGCCTTATCTATAAATGATAAGAAAAGCACTTTGTGCACAAATGAAGGCTCCTGGCTATTCTCATATGTCACCTTCTATTATCTAGAACAGAGACAAGGAAAACTGCCATTCTAGAGATAATGTGCATTAGACATCCAAGATAAGTTTGATCAATTAGATCAAGTCAGATTGGCATTTTTATGGAAACATCAGCTTGCAAGCTCATTCAGCCTCTTATGTATAGATGAATAAACACACATGGTGTGCATGGTTTCGGTGAAACTTTGTCAACCAGCTAGAACATACTTTATATAAAATAGAAAATACTAAGGTGGAAAAAATGTGTATATGTATAAACAAAGACACTCAAATAAAAATATGAATTAGTAAATGGGTTGATGACAGATTGACATAAAAAGTAGGTGGCTATCTTATTTACTTTGAAGAATTCAACATAATAGAAAAGAGGACATTTAGTGAATTAATTTTGAGCGCTCCAAAGTTCTTTTTTGCAAATGAATGGTTTCTATCATCCACAATTAGATGCCTGTGAGTCCACTAATTAGATGTTTTAGTGGCTTAGTTTACACTCTGACACTTGTAACACAGAGAAATTGAATGTCATACAAACCACTTGTAAGCACATTAATTGGCATAGACATGGAAAACTACAAATTGAAGGCATTAGACTTCACCTTTTCTGTCATGCAGAACTTCATGGAATCTATTTTTTTTTTGTCTTTGGTGTTGCTGTGTATTTAAGAAAGACACTTTTTAACAAAACACTGCTGGAAATGATGTGTAAGTCAGACTGAATTCATTCACCAATACATTAAATGTTGAAATACATGCCTCTTCACCAAGCACTACCCTGCTAATCGCACTGAGCCCCCAACCCCCACCGAAAAAAAAAAAAGAATAATAATAATAAAAAAAGGATGAAACAAATGTATGTATGCATACGGTTCTGAATTGCCTATTTGGTAGAATGGTCACTTCTGACCTCCGACTACTGGTACTTCGGTTCTTCGGTGACTGAATTGCACTTTTTGTAAGTCGCTTTGGACAAAAGTGTCTGCTAAATGACTGTAATGTAAAAGATTTAATGTAATACAAAAGGTGGATGATTTTCTATATTCTACATTTCTTGGGGAAAAAAAATGAAAGATTTTTATCAGCCAAATGGAACAGGATTTTCACGAAGGTCCTCCATCGTTTTATGTTGAACCGCATCCAAAAGGGCTTTATCTCTAGCATCTTTTAGTTTTTGTAAGTCATATAAAACACATGAAATGTGTTTGTGTCAAAAATAACTTTCCCGATCGGGACAGAATGGAGGGATTAGAAAAATGTCATACAATATGCAGTTTTGGTGTCAGCAGACGGGGGAGAAAGGATGGGTTCCTTGTGTTGTGCTCTAACTACTAAGCCGCTGTGCTACATCTACAATATATTTACTCCTCTGCTGCAGCCATTTAGTTATGCTTCAACAGACACACAACACCTGGTGACACTGGTGGTGTCCTATTTCCCTCACTCACCATGTCGACCTCTGTTTGTGTAAAATACTCACATCCCAAACAATTGTCCTCCCTACGTGACTGTCTGGCATGAAATGATAAAGTGAACCCATTCATCTGATGTACAGTGTTTTTGCAGACTCAGAGGAGAGCTGCAGTATCCAGTCTCCTCACCATCTGATCCCCACTGTCCCTCCCTGCTATCTTATGGCCCGGACACTTTCCTTCTCTTTATTTGTTCTATCATCATATGGCCTATTTTGTGGTAGTGGCCTAAACTAAGCATTGAAAGAGCAATGTTTACGCATCGCATACCTTTAGCCTGACGATGCCTGATGATGATTGGCGTGGTTGTGAAACTCCAGCAAAAGAATGGGATATCCCTGACATCCCCGACATCCCCGACATCCCCGGTAGAGCAATCGTCTTCGAAACTGAGCAGTCTTGGTTTGATTCCCGGTACCTCCTAGTGTGTGGAAGTGTTGTTGAGCAAGACACTGAACCCCCAAACTGCTGTGCTGGTGGACGGCACCTTACTGCTCATGGTTCTTACATGATTGGTTAATTGCAGAGAACGAATTTCCCCATGTGGATTAATAAAGGATGAATTATTATTATTTACTTCCCATGTTAAAGGTAAAGACCCAATTCCTTTCAATATCATTATATTACCTGTTAAGTTTTTCTATACTTTTTGAAATAAATCCAAATCTAACAATAGACAGATGATAAACAGTACCTGGGGAGGTATGGAATCGCATTGGAGAGGAATCAGAGGAGTTTTTGACAACATCATTCAACAACATCGTAGAGAATGAGAGGACGATTGAGAAACAGAGGAGGAGTCTGCTGCTGGGCGTTTTAAGAAAGAGGGAGATATGCAGAATGGTGATACTGGAGGAATAAAGTTGATGAGCCATACAAGTCAGTAATTGGAAAGAGTATTGGAAACCATACTGAAAGCAGTAGTGAGCATTTGTGAGCATCATTATGGTTATTCGCCAAGAAAGACAGCAGTATTTGCAGCATAGGACCAGGCCTGAGTCTATCAGAGGGATGGCCCATGTCAGAGGTTTAGGATCCCTTGAGGGAGCTACTGAAAGGAAAAGAAGAAAAAGAATAAGAAGAACTTGCAATACAATACAATAATTCAAAAATGCAAGCTGGTTAAATTTATTTTTGCCCATTTTCAATTCAGAATTTATTTGAGAAAAGTATTATGTCATCTTGTCAACCAATGAAGCTAATATATTTAAACTGGCAGGAAACTTTATCGGCATCCTGAACCTTCTGATCACCTCCGTCTGACTACAATGCAGCAACTACTACAACAGCAACCATAACCAACACAACAACAACCTCTGCTTTCCTTGCAAAAGAAATAAAAAACATTTCAGACATACATTCTGGTATGTATCTTTCATGTTACATCTATGGCAAGGGCTCCATAAATTTAAGATGAAATGAATTTTTAACAAAGTACTGGCAATGTGGATCCCAGCATGTATGTTTTCAAAGAGATTCACAGAGAGAGCAGTGTTGCAGCTCCCTCTAATCAATTTAAACCTGATTTTAAAACACAGCATTTGAACCACATTTTGAGTTCAAAATATTCATTTTAGTATTTTAGCTGGAGCTCTATTCAATATCATGAGCATGAGATGCAATTAATTAAACAGTTTTCATTCACTGTATTTGTTTGGAAGGAATTTATACATTTTCCTGTGAGATTGAAATATGTTTGGTAGAATAAGAGCCCTTACCTGACCCGGGAATAATGTCAGTTTTGTCTTGTTTTGTTAAGTGTTTCTGTCATTTCTTAGTGTCATTAATAGCATTATCATTATTCTTGTTGTTATTATTTTTATTCCTATAGTAGTATCACAGTAGTAGTAGTAGCAATAGTAGTACAGGATTAGACAATGCTTAAATAAAAGCATAATAATGTAACTAATGTATTGCTCAGGAGCTTTGCAATCAAACAGGTCATCTCATTCTCATTCCATACATCATACTCAAAGTGGAAATCAAAAGCCAAACATACAATTGACTCTGCGCATCTGCCGGTGACTAATGTATAACAGCAGTTACTGCAAGGATTCATGATAATTGCACAATACACATAGCAGACAATCTAAAAAGAATTATGACTTTATTTCTGTCAATTGTAAAACCTAAACTGAAAAGAGCCGTTTGAAGTGCCACTTCACAGCATTTACTCTCAGAACCCCAACCAGTAATATATTAAATGAAGGTTATATTTGTGCTCCAACTCAGAGGTGATGTGTCTGTCCTTAAATAAAATAGCAATAGCATACTAAGAAAGGTAGCAATAGTGCATTTAATGAACTTGTAGTTTGCCATGTGCTCTCAAATAAAGACTATTGCTCATCAACCCGAGGTGAGGAAATTACAGCTCGAGTTGAAGAAATGTACAAAATACTTCTCAAAGTATGATTTTTTTCAGGAAGAGTGGCACGATTTTATTGAGGATCCCAAGAGGTCCATTTCTTGTCATGTCTCAGGGAGCTCACGTATACGGACATTTACAAATTATGAGCACAAATAGGACACTTCATTGCTGTGGCGTCTGGTCTAGATGACAAAAAACTCAGCTGTAGTTTATCTGATGTAAACGCTGTTTAGATAGAGGAGACCCTCATACCATCTACAGGAAGACGATGAAAGCTGTAGTCACTTGGTGGATAAATTAAAATGCACCAAATGTAGAATTGGTCCATGCCCTTGACAATTAGGCTACTTGAAATAAAGCCATAAGTGATGTAGTGCACTGGAAAACAAAGAAAATAAATGATAAAAATGGAATGCCATATTGACAGCACACCAGGCAAGGATAACAAAATAAATGAATCTAAGGTCTGCGTCAAAGACAAAAGCTATCTTTGTTGGTATAATTTCAAACCTCAGCAGTAACCACGAATTAACTTTCTGGAAATGAAGGAGTTACTGGTAAAATACCTAAACCAGTCCATCGAGAAGACCCTGACGATTTATCCCACAGCAAAATACTAGACCTCTAATGGCTCCCGATGCATCTGCCAAGAAAAGGTGTCGGAGGATGCTTTGAGTGGTTGGTAGACAAGAGAAACGCACTGCAATTGTGAGTACAGAATGAGTCTGATAGACCATTTGCACTTTGGTTGAGAGGTTTTGTTGTAAAAAGAGAGCAGAAACACTAAAACTGACAAGAAGATTTTCATCTCTGACTTGTAATGTCTGCAATGTCTTCTCTTACAGGAAGAAAAACAACTTTTGTTACATGGTTTTCTTCTAGAAGTTCTCCCTACTCTCCTTCCAAACTCCATTACAGTAATGCTTAAATTAAAAAAATATATATATATGACTTATCCAACAGTATGTTGGATTTCAAGGTCAAGGCAAGGAACCCCACTGTCTTTCACACAAAAAATAGCTTCATCATTGGCCCAGTGCAGAAATGGAGAAAACAGGTTACTGACTCAAAAATTGTAAAAAGTCATCCGCTCTTTAGGTCACTGCCATTGTCACCATTGTTCACAATGCTCCATTAGACAGTGACTTTAGCTTTAAGGAGTTATATAACATTAAATGCCATCACCAGATGTGCTTCCAGCGCAAGCCACTGTGGAAATAATGTTTCAGCCTGCAGTGTTTTGGCCACGCAGGGGAGGCCTGACAGCAAAGGATATGGATGAATGCCCAGGTCCCACAGCTGCACAGCGCTGGGGCACAGACAGCCCTTCTCTCCCGGGCACATTGCTTCTTTTATGGCCGACACACTGAACCATTGATCTAAAGATTCCTCATCTCACCCCCGCACCAACTCAGTTCAGGTCAATGCAGAACTCAACCAGGCTCACTTATTGACAATATAGAACATCTTACACGCCGCCCCTAGTTTGCCTAAAGGATCCATCGATATGAGCATTGAAAAAAATGACATCATGCTGATGTGTAATGTTAAAATAGTATGGAATTCATTTTTTTAAAAAAGCCGTTTCAGCTGTTCCAAATTTCTTTCCTTGTTCATTAAACTTAAATCCGGTGTCGTCGGATGTTTAAGCATGATCAACAGAGTGACTTTAGTTTATCCGAATTAACCAGCATGGAAGCAAGGCGTGTCTGAATTTACATTTCTGTGGAACTTGAAAAATGTAAAAACTAGATATTTGCTTCTTCGTTCAGCAAACACTGGAGAAGCAAATTACAATTACACCGATTTTGCTTGTTGGCAGTCAAAGAAGCTTAAAAATAGAAAAACTCACATGACTCTGAATCATCAGGAACTTGAGAAGTTCACCAACTTTTAAGGTGGAAATGTTATGCAGTGCCATGTTCATTTGCTTGTTTTATGCACCCAAGTTGGCAGGTAATACAATTATGCAGGTCAAAGTTTTTGTTCATTATTCAAATATATTCAAACCTGAAGATATATCTTGGTTGAATCTTCATTTCTAACTGAAACTTTTATTCACATTATTTTCCCTTTTTTCTCAACCTACCTCTTTGTTTTTATCAACAATACAGACATAATGAATACTATTGCATCCTCACCTGATGATACATGTCATGGCAAATCCACACCTTCTGTGAACGCACTGATTCCTGTCTTTTGTTTTGCTGATACGCAACATCACAACAGAGGTCCTGCATTGTGAAACCCTCCCAATGGTTTAAATTCTGCTTTTAACTGCAGTTTTATTTTTCTTGAGACTAATGTTCGAGACTTCTTGAACTGAATATTTCCTGTAATTACTGTCTTCTGCTACAGTGTGCTTTTGACCCTGTTCCGGCCTGTCAAAGTTACGAACTATGAAACAAACAACAACTATTTAATTTCAACACTGAGATGGATGTGTTGCTTACATGTTTGCAGATGCATGGTCACAAATGAGCAGTCTCTCAGGATTCAAAGACTCTTACAAATGGAGGACACAGAATGTGGATATCTGTTACCAGACTCTAAATCAAAATTGTGGTAAAATGGCACGGCTGGCAGATTTGGCACAGCTGGCATCCTCCCACCCTCCCCTGCAAATTAGTGTTTGATGTTTTTGTTTCTATAATGGTTCACAATTTAGAAATATGAAAGAAAAATGAGAGAGGCTGCTAACTGTAATCATACTGCTTCGAATACATGTTAAATGTCCACGGGGGAAAAAAAACTAATAACTGTAATTGAAAAACTGGCATTACAAAGGAATCACTAAAGGATGAACAAAATCATGAATTCAGTGTCAGAAAATTTTGATTATTCTGATAATGATAATTTTATTTCTACAGCAAGAAGTACGTAATTTCAGAAAAGCACAATTAAGCTGAAAGAAAGCTCAAGAAATGTCCTTGTTTTATACCAATGGAGTGCAATACAGTTTCCAAGGGAAATCAGCGATTCATTTTAACTATGATACTGTATGTGTTTATGAAAAAACATAAAAATGGGAAATTAAAATACCTTGTGATGTATGTTCCACACAAACCCTACATAAACAAAGCTGGTGAACTGTGGTTTAATATTTCTATTCTTATTCAAGTTTTAATCAGTGTTGCATATTTATGTGATTTTACCCTAAAAAAAAAACAGACCCTGCTTGAGAAAAAGTAATAGTCTTATTAAGCAAGAGTCAATATGCTCATGGTCAGACTGTATTCTTGGACTTTATTTTATTGTCCCTTGCTCAGATTTCCTGTGTTTTAGCTTTCTCCCTGCTCCTCATGCTCAGGCTGTCCTCTTTTTGCCTGTAATATGGTCTTTTTTATGTTAGAGGGGCATAATGAAGACTTTATCATGTTTTTATTTCTCATCTTTCTTTACTGCTTAAAGAAAAAAAGAGTATATACCAGAGTCCCCACTTTTTGCTTCATAGTGGGCAACACTATGCAGTCTAGTGTCAGCTATGTAAGTCAGTCATGTCATAGAGTCTTGTTCCTTTACAGCTTAAACATTATTGTTGATTTTGTAATATAATTTATTTTGCCTTAGTGTGTACACTGTCACTGATGCCGCATGAAGATATGCTATTAACAACTGCCAAGCTAATATTTGCATTTATAATTAAGTCTTTGTTCACCCTCCCAAGCTATAATTGAAAGTATTAATGCTGTACAATGCTCTATTTTCGGTCTCATCTACCCTTATTTCAAAGTAAACATGTGCATGTGTTTTCCCAGTGGTGGGTGAACTCGAGCGGCAGTATTTCTTTAGACCAGTGAAGCAATTTAATTAAATTACATCACTGAAACAAGATCATCGAGGCAAGTCTATGGTCTCCCATTTTACGTCTACAGTGGTGGTTAACATTGGCTACAGAGTAAACATTGTGGTGAACACAAGTGCCAAATTCCACAACGAAAGGGGGAAGACATGATTCCAAGATGCACGACGGTAAATCAGTCAGCAAGAAGAGACAACGTGATGCTTTAGAAAAAGCTCTGGTGGAAGACTTTGGATTTTGAGATTCATTTTGGTGTACTTCTGGCATCGTGAGCCTATTTCAATATGAAACATTTACTGTAGTAGCAAAGCTAGTTAAACAATTCTTACAAACCGTATTCCTTAGTGGCAGTAAGGTCCTTTTAGCATGATAATGCGCCCTGACAAACTGAAAAATAATGTTTCACAAAAAAATTGAGGAACAAAAGCACAAAACAACAACAAAAGTTAAATCCCAATTTTCCGATCTCAGTACAATCAAGCATCTGTTAGTTTCACTGGATAAACAAGTCAAATCCATGGAGGCCCAACCTTGCAATAGACAGATGTGGCTGATCAAGGTATATTTTAATTAAAAATTGAAGACAAAAGATCTTCATACTACTTATTGAAGATGTAATTTGCTCTTACTGAGATATGATGGTTACTTTTGAACCATATAATGTACCTCATGAGATTCACAGCACAGAAGGAGACGTTTTAGGCAAATATGCATTCCACTCATAGGCATAATCTCATCCAATATAAGGGGCCAGAAGTTTGTCTTTCTGAGATGAATTTCAAATATTGTATTGTTTTTTTTTAGATTACAGATACACAAAGTAGAACTTCTTGCTGTATTGTGACTGGCAATGAAGTGTACTCTATCTGTTTCTCAGAGCAGGTCATTTACTTGCATATCGTACACATTACAAAAAATTAAAACAAATAAATTCAACAGTGTCTAAAAGACAAGGCCACTTATCTAATTAAAATGCTTCGTATGGCCAAACCTTTGTTTGGTATGCATCTTGTTATTTGCAATAAATATGAACTAACATATTTTTAAATGTTTGCATTGTCTTTGAACAAAAACATTTTTGGCCTTCTGATGGGGACAGCAATTAATATCTAGGGTGGTACAATAGTATCACTGTCAAGTATAAAACAAATTATTTGATAAAATGTTGGAGGTTTATTTGGTCAGCATTGAGTTTCAAAAGTATAAGAAATATATTAGAATATTTTGGGTTAAGTAGTATATGAATTTTTTTCTACAACACATTATAGAAATGCTTTTGCAATATTACCACAACGGTAGTTCCTCTCAAGGACAGACCAGAAACCTCACTGACGCACCGAGCATTTCATTGGTCAGCGTCTGTAAATCCATTGGTAAGGTAATATTGCCGCAATTATTCAAGAACAGAAAAGAAAACGAAAAGGCAGACAATTCTCAAGGTGCACAGAGTTAGAATGTGCATGAGGAGAAGGGCTGAAAACAGGAAATCCGTGCAAAAAAAAAAAAAGGTTAGGGTTTTATGGAAGAAGGGCACAAATAAATAAGTCATGCTTTTAAATTGAAGGGCACTCTCTTGAATAAAAATGGGAAAATATCCCCATTTTACGAATCTCCGGTAATAGATTTCCTGGAATAATGCTGCTGTAGATAAAGGAAGCTCCAGAAATAATTCTATACACGTTAATTCTGAACAGAACATTTTGATCAAACTCTGCCCCTGTATATTCTCAGTCATGATAGCTCTGTTGTTCAAAAGTGAAAACTTTGACATCATGGACAAGCAGACTGGACAAAAAAGGTAATTGATCCTGAAGAGATGCAGTGGATTGACTCCAGGGACCTCTTGCCATTTTGTTTTTGTTTCTTTCTCTGCATCTATGTTACACTTGGGATTTTCACTGATGGTTCCTTATGCTCTCAGTTGGATTTGTTGCAAACATCGCAGACTAATTCTGTCACTCTTGATAATAAACATTGCACATAAACATCACCACATTGCCTGTTCTGATTAAAAAAAAATAGTCAAACCTGTTGCTGTATGAAAGGAACCATAAACTGGTCTGCATACGGAATACTAATATGATTTAACAGTCAGTAACAATTGAGCAGCTCTGGTAGGAATAAATGTTTTGTCATAAAAAAAAGTGTGCCCTTTTTATCTCAAGTATCTTCAAAAACTTCATAAGTCACAGATTAGCTTTTGGATGAAAATGTATTTTTCTCTGAGTAATTAAACTTAAATATTTTTATTAGAAATATTAATTTTAAATCTGCTAAAGTAAGACAGTTCTGATTTAAAAAGTAATAAAGCTTCTGAATTATATTACAAGTGCATAGTGCTGCACAGCAGTGAGAAGTTCATGAAAACCTAACAGGCGCGTGTTAAACTCGACACTTTGGTGAGACCAGCATGTTCAGGCTTTTTCAGACTTTTAATTTAGCTATTTATGTATTGATACCCGCTGCTTCATTCGGGAATAAAATGAATTGTTACTGCCAGTGAGTGAAATGAATTAAAACGGTCATCAAAAGAAATATAACTGCTAATTTCATAATTTACCTCTCCCCTGTTAATTTACAGCATCATTCATTAAACAGCAGGCTCAAATTAAATTATAAGTGTCAATTTCACAGACTGATTGCTGTTTCTCTCTTGTATTCATTAGTTATTAGCATCTGTTACTCGCTGATCAAACACAAATACACAAGTCATGACCCGGCGTGGGTTAACTTCAATTTTTTCATGTGAAATGAATCTCATCGCTTAACAGAAAAAGGCTGATTCGGTTTAAAAATGCAAAATAAAAATCTACAGCCCCGAAGTGAAAGGACGTCCTTGCAGCTCTTCCATCCCAGGGGAAGAGAGATGGGACTTTGCTCATAGTTATTCCACAAAGGTCTCAGATTATCTGTGTCGTCACGTTTCCAAAGTTTCAAGTTGTCAATTTGCAGTAAAAACATACCGAAAATAGGGTGCAAAGGGTGTTCCTCTTGAGTGAATTGCTGTCAATCTTTCCATTGTGAATCTCCCAACCCTGTAGTAGTAGGTTTAGCAGCACGTTGAAGCAAAAAATTGCCCAATGACTCTCAGCCTGCTTATTGATTGACTGCTTTGATTTCTGCAAATACATTTTCAGGTCCACCATTTTTCTTATGTTGGTCAGTTGTGCAAAAAAGCAGAGAAGAGACGTTTCTAAGCTTTGCATCTGGCCTCTGGTCAACTCTATATCATATACCTAGGATTATATCAGCTCTTCCCCTGACTCCTTGAGTCATAAATACAAATTTCTGGTTTCAATGTGGCTTTATGTGCTTTAAATATTTGAATTTTGATATGCATGTAAATTTGAAACAGAACCGGAACCCCCCCATGACCCTGACTGCAGGATAAGCAGTATAGATAATGAATGACTATATGAATGAATGAGTTTAGTGTATTTATTAAGCAATAAAATAGTAATTGCCTGAAACAAGGACAGCAATTTTCGGCAAATACTCTTTCATGTTCACCAGTTTAGGTTCCTCTGATCTCAGACAGTCAGGATAAATTCAATGAATAGAATATTCTTTTAATCGTCCCACAGTGGGGAAAATGCCTAACAAAGCAACTAGCTGTCAAACGGTAATGTGTGCTCTGCAGGAATTGACAATGCAATACTAAACACTTTGAGTACTACATTATTTAAATATTTTCATATCATTATGCCAGATATAAATAAAGTTTTAATTATTACTATAATACAGCTTCTTTGTGTCCTTTTCAGAAGTGGAGCTAAAAAGTGTAAGGGAAAAAAAAAATTAATGATTTTAAATTCACTTGACATTAAGAGGAAAATATCGCTTGGGAGGAAAAGTCATACAATTCCTTGATGTTCATGGTTAAAGTAAATGGAAAAATAAGAGACAAAGTTTAATTTATATTACCACCGAAATTAAGTCTGAATTACAGGTACAAGAGTTTTGGTATTAACAGCGAATTTGAGTAAATTCTGTAATGGTATATGCAAAAAAATATGTAAAATAAATAATAATGAAAAGTGATGGAATCATGCATAAGCACAAAGCAGGACGTTCAAGTTTATCATCTGGAAAGATATTTCAAGTTAACCATTAATGTTGAATATTGTTTTATTATTTGCGGGATTTCAAAGACAGGGGCAACCCTTTCCTGAAAAACTCTCAAGGGTTATCATGGGTTTTCTTTAACAAAGTTAACTTTGTTCTTGGACTTGGCCTGGGGGGAGGGGACATTCGCACCAGATCCGCAAAAAGGTCTTGAACAGTCATGGTTACATTTCCCTGAAATCCCCATGCAGTAAAAGAAATGAATTTGAAAAGCGTTTACTGGATATGTCGTACCACCTGCAGCCTCGGGGGAGCAACAGCGCACTACTTTTCATGTTTGAAAACCCTGCTGCTTCAGCACGAACAACACATAAAAAGCATAATTTATCATTTAGAAGGAGTCAATTGAAAGATAGAGAATCAAAAAAAATAGCAGTGGTCATTTTATGCAATTGGTTCAATATTCTGTGTGCAGAAGATGTACTAGATGTTGAATTATAGGTCAAGTGAAAAGACCAGACCCATTATTGAGATGGTGGCAAGTGTATCCTCTAAATATATTCAGCTCACCTGTCTTTTCCAAAATGCAGATGTAAGAGCATCCAAAAATCAGTGAGGACTTAAAGCTGAGATGACCCTCCGCAGCTGCTTTGCAAACGGCCTGCAGGTGTAGATTCACGAACTCTGTAAACTCCACCTGCTGCACATCTACAGCCGCTAGTTTGCCCTGAAGGCCTTCAAAAAACATTAAGATAAAACGCAAATATAATTGAATACATTTGTTGAGGATCATACCTAGTGATGACGTCCCAAGATATATCCCAGTTATGTAATAAAGATATCTATGCATAGAATAAAACAGTAGATTCACCCAATTTTATATTTCTTTACATTTTTTTCTTTTTGCATATTATCAGCATTCTTACTGCGGTGTAATTAACAGTTCCTTAAAACTGCTGAAATGTAGTAACCGCTGCAGATCCCCCTCTACTCTTAACACAGTCTTAATCAGAGACTTCCAGTGCCTCGCTATACATCATGGGTCAGAAAATAAAGTTTAGTTTTGAATTCATGAGTATAAATGAATTGGCTCCTGGAGTGTAGAGTTTAAGAGACATGCTGTTTGCCAAATAATGGTGTAGCTTTTTAACACAACAGAGCAGCCCATTTTGCTTATCACCATTATGCATCTTTAAATTTGGCCATAAAAACCCAGATCTCCCACTATCAGAGCATGATTAGTACCAATTGGATTGTTTTACATTATTGCATAAAAAAAGGGTTTGATATAATGATTTAATATAATGGGTATAATAATAATAGTATAGTATAATAATAATGGGTGACAAATTGTACATCATTACAAGACAAAAATTCTGCCGAACAGGTTTCACGAAACACTCCTCCTCTCACACACACACACACACACACACACACACACACACACACACACACACCTGTAAAATATAGCTACACTGCCATCTGCAGGAAAGGTCCTGGAAAGCTCTAAAAATGTAGGGTCTGAAATAGGCCCAGAAAAGATCCTGAATAAGAAAAATAAAAATTGAAATTTGGTTTAGATAATCAACATCATCTAGAAGAGATCAAATTTTTGAGGTACAAGATGAGTGTGTACAGTGATTGTGCAATCAAGTATAAAGTATATTCTGGGAGGATCAAGTTAGTGTCCATGGAGACATAAAGAGGAGAATATTATATATCTACAAAGCCCTGTACGAAATATCTCTGTATAACATATCTAATATAAATATCAATAGAATTGGAATTAGCAAACTCCTGAAAATGAAACTTTGAAAATTCAGTGCTTTGAAAATAAATTATGGAAACAAATAGGTATCATACCTGCTGCAGATTGTATCATCAGGATTTGTTCCATAAATGTTTTTGTCGTGTGTCTCAAACACAAGGCCTTCACCATTCAATGTGACTACTTTTTGTCTTAATATTTCAATTTAATTATGTTAACTTGGAACATGTTTCGTTGTCCATAATCAAGAAATTAATATGCAAAAAAAATACTGCAATTGCAGAATGATGTCAACAGAAAACATACTGATATGACATCAGAGGCTTCTCTTATCAGTTCAGTTATAAAAAGGTATTACTTAAGTAATACCTTAGAATAGATTACAGATTAGAATAATCTGGTCTTTTTCAGATTTTACATAATTTTTGTTTTTCAAATCACTATCAGTACAAATCTTAAACTCCAGACAGTAAATGTAACTGATGAACTGAAGGCGGTAGATACAGCTCAGATAACTGCATGCTCAGCAATCTTGATTATTGTTTAAATACAATAAAATTCATTCACCCCAAAATAATGAATTCATTTTAAAAATCAAGCAGTGTTATTCAATGTTAATTGGAAATGAAAAATTGACTTATTGTTCTCCTGACCGCATCAGTTAACACATCCCATTCGGTTTTAAGCAGAGAAAAATGACCCGTGATCAAAAAGGTGCTTTTCTTGTCAGTGAGAGGAACAGGATTCTTTGGGCTGCACAGATTAGCAGAAGGTTTGCTGATGTTCAATAAAAAATAAAAAATCTTCTATTTCATCAGACAGAATATTCGATGAAATAAAGCCCATTTTACTTTAACTGACATTTCTATTCAGTGGCCCCTCACACTTGCACCTCCAAAAAGGCTTCTATTATTCTCTGTTTTGCAACAAAAGCTGATAGAATTATTTCAGAGATAATGGTGAGGGAATAGTTGATTTATAATCACCGCGTGGATGTAAAAACAACTCCACACTCATTACAATGTGGCTGAGTAGTTGCTGGATCTGAACAAAAGCAGCAAACTTCATAATATACACTAGAAAGATGATTTTTTTTTTTTTTTTCTGCCGCATGCATGGCCCACTTGTGGAAAAACAGGTGAAAATATAAATGATCAAATCAGATTTGTTCCCAATTGTTTCTTGACAAAATAGAATAAACGATATCACTGATAACGACACAGCTCGGGACGTGAGGTTTGAAAGCTCACTTATTTCAAACCTTAGTTGCTTCATCAAACAAAAGAGAAACAGGAGATTACTTTGTTGCCATTCTTTTACTTTGGCAGGGAGGTATTTAACATATATGTAAAAAACATTGAGTCTTTGTTTGCTTTCCAATGACCTAGTTCCTGATTCAGTAAGTGAATTAGCGGCCTTGTGCTTCTTCCTCTTTCACTCTTGACTTCAGGCAGCCAGATTGACAGAGTCTGCTCTGCTCAACTCCGGATTTCGGTAAGATCGGGATCTTGAAGCCTTTTCTAATCAAACAGAGGTTTTACTTTTTAGCTGTACTAGTAGAGAGATATCCTAAATTGAAGAGTTTATTCCTCTTAGTCACGTTACTGTGGTGACATTTTAGAATATTCTTCAATCACTCAAACTGATTGTCATAGAAAGTAGCAAAGTATTTGTGAATATTCGGGAAAGAAAGCACAGCGACGAGGTGATTCAGGAATAAACTGCTTTGTGAGACTTTATCATCACAAGATCTACATAAGTTATTACGTTTGAAAATATTGTGTTGAAGCTTCATTTGATTAATACACCTTTGGATATTAATACTGTTGCAGATGAGGTTGAAGGCATTTACTTTTAATTCCTGTTTTTTTTTTGTTTTGGAAGCAGTCATTGGTGGAAAGTAGGAACTTTCTTCAGTTGGATTTTCCCCATGCAAAGGCATCTTTCAGTTTGTCACATGTTCTACATTAGCTGTTGTTCCCCTGTTTTTTCGGAGTCAAAAAATGTCCAAACACTGAGTGAGCAGAATCATCAGCAGAAAATACACAAATGAGCATCCAGTTACCTCCTCGAGTTTCTGATAATGTTATCGATGGCACGTGTATGTTTTGATGGCATACAGCTGCTGGAGCGGGACATTGGAACAATGTAATGATTTTACGAGTATTTGTCAGTGAAACTTTGAAACACTCCTAATCAGAGTCAAATGTTCATATTTCATACCAAAAGCGTTGTGTGATCTGAGCATAATTCAATAAAACACTTGCTGACTTAACGGGTGTCATATGGTTTCCTGTATGGTCATAGAGGGTCAACTATTTCTAACTAAGTCACACTGAATAATACCGTGACCTAATAAATTCAAATGATCTTCAGCGCTTCATAAAACTGCATTTGAGTGACAGTAGTAGAGGTGGAAGGATACACTAACCCTGTGCAGCAAAGAGGTTTAGTTTTTTTTCTGTTAAGAGCAAGGAAGTTGTGTGGTATAACGACACTGAAGGAAGGAGGAAGTCTCCATTTATTTCATGAGATGGGTATCTAAATGTTTTTGTCTCCCAGAAAGTCAAGATGCTGTTTTATTGGTTGGCCTTGGCGGCTTTCATCCATCAGACCTGGAGCATCAACCCGGGTGTAAAAGTCAGACTGACACAAAAAGGCCTTGAATATGGTAAGTCTGACAAAACACTAACCTTGGATGCCATCAGAGAAAGCTGTGGCTCAGTGGGAGCAGCTCTGGATCCCATGATTCAAAGGTTGGGGATGCCATTTCCACCTCCTCCTGTCTGCATCCCTAAATGTCCTTGGGCAATGCACTAAATCCAACGTTGTTCCCAATGGTGCGGTCAGCACCTTGAATCACAAATCTGCTGCTATTGGTGTGTGAGACTGTTTTCCATTTATCATTAAGGTGTTCTTTCCCTCTACCAGGCCATCAACTGGGGATGGCAAAGATCCTGCAGAAACTCAAAACGATCAATGTTCCAGATATTTCCGGGACACAGAGTGTGGCTCCCATCGGCAAGGTCAAATACAGCCTGTCGGAGTAAGTCCTTTCAAGAGTTATGGCCACACAAGTGAACAGTTATGAAGTATGAAGCTCCAAACTTAACTTTTTCTCAGCATGCACATTGTGGACGTGGGTTTGCCGAAGTCAGCAGTGGATTTCATGCCGGGGAGCGGGGTCAGACTGTCAATCGGTGATGCCTTCATCAGCATGAATGGAAACTGGAGGGTCAAGTACCTCAGGATAATGTAAATAAAACATGAGAATATCTTACTGTGAATGTTTAAAAATCTGTAGATTACTGATGTATAAGGGAATCTAGAATAATCTAGAATTGGCACTTTAGCCTACTTTACCCATCTATCCTGTTTTTATGGAGACCAGTCCTACGGTACATGAGTCATGCAATTTTTGCTAAAGAGAAACAAGTTTTTTTTAAACCAAACCAAAGATGGGAAATATATAATGTACATTCCTATGACATGAAAAGTATGGATTCATCAAAGAAATATAGATTCTCACAGTTTCTCTCAGACTTTTACACATTGAATATAACAAGATCCTACTGTACCTAATCCTACTCTCTCTTCTAACAGAAAGGATAGCGGCAGCTTTGATTTGAATGTCAACGGGCTCGCTATCACTACAAGTATTACCATTAAAAGTGATGAGACAGGCCATCCTGTTGTCAACAGTGTTAACTGTGATGCTACAATTGGCAGTGCCACCATCAAATTCCACGGCGGAGCCAGGTGAATTTGATGGACTCCAATGAAAGTAGAGGAACCTGAATATTCACTTCCCTAACCCACCCTCTTTCATTTTCTGTTTTCTTTTTTCTCAGCTGGCTGTACAATCTTTTCCAAAATTTCATTGACAAAGCCATTCGTAGTGCGATGCAGAAACAGGTGAGAAACCTGTGTGCACAAGTAAAGCTCCTCTTTGATTCAAGTCTTTGTCTGTCACCCCTCTGATTATTCAGAGATGGTCAAAGGATCATTCAAGTGATCAGAAAGTTATTTAGGTTCTAAATATCAAGATAGATGTTAGTAAGACGTAAAATTGGATGGGTAGGAAGAGCACAGATTAAATTTGGTACGATGGTATGATAGAGACAGAGACATAGCCTACTTGAATTTTTGTCAAAAGCTTCAGTGTTACATGATGTAAAAAATAATCATGTAAAAAAATTAAAAAAAAACTTTGGACATCAAGGTTTTGGTCTTTTATGTTCTTTGTCAAAGGAGTATTAAAGCTAGAGGCCCTAGCATTATACTTCAATTTTTAAAATGTTATTTGACTAAATCAATCAAATTCAAATGGTTAAGCGGGTAAATAGACAAGATGTGACTCTAAAAAAAAAAAAGTCATAATTGTGCAGCAGCTTCTTTTTCAGTGTAAGACAGTAAATGGTTTCTGGGTCCATTGACTGACACCAAGCTCTTCCTGTATCCAAATCCTGTGTATCGCTACTTGTATCAGCAGATGGAGCTACCGATCAGCAAATTTGTAAATACTAGTTTAACTATTCAGTCCTTCGACCCTGAGATGCAAGTTAAGTTTTAATCTAAAACCGGAGTTCTACGCATAAAATCTTCAACAGTTCAATGCCAATTGCAACATTTTTGCTAATCATTTTCTAACTCATTAATTTATTTAATTACCATCATCTTTCACAAAGATGAATTATTCATTTCTCTTCATTGGTGAGGCAAACAGAAAAAATACATTATAAAAATGTAAAGCAATCATACCAAATATGAAATCAAAGACTTCAACCTCCACTTCAATCTCATGTGTGTCATCTCTACTTCACTACATATGCATATGACAAAATATATTCGCTACATTTGGTTTGATTTGCTCTGGAATTTACCATATAAATCATTTTTCAAACGCATTTCATCTTACATGATTATAAATGCAATCTCTGAAAACTATGTATTACACATGATAAATCCAGGAATCAACATTGGCAACAACAAGCCACATCATTTTTACAGACCATGTGTTCGCTTGAGCTGAAAAGACAACTGATATGATTTGATGCCATGGACTCAAAAGTATTTAAAATGTTCATTTTATTTATCTTCACCCAACCAACTCAAGACCTGTCTGTTCTTTGTGGTTTTAGATGTGTCCTCTGGTGGCTGAAGCTGTGTCTGATATGAACCCTCAACTGAAAACCCTAAATGGTAAATTGTCAAGCTTATTTCTTATTTTGGATTTTTTGATGATACTGAATATGAGTCACTTTCATATGTCCTGCAGTGATCGCCCAGGTGGACAAGTTTGCAGAGATTGAATATTCCATGGTGTCAGCACCCACAGTTTATAAATCTTATATTGACATGAACTTGAAGGTATACAAAAAAAATCCCGCAGAAGATGTCACAAAATTTTATATGAATTTTATATGAATTTTTTATGAAGAAATCGAATTTTAATCTTGTGTTATTTCTGTTCCTGTGCTGTCGCTCTCCTGTCTAGGGGGAATTTTACAACATTGGGAAGCATCAGGAGCCTCCGTTCTCCCCTATAGTCTTTTCCCTGCCACCTCAGACCAACAACATGCTTTATATCGGTGTGTCCGCCTTCACAGCCAATTCCGCTGCCTTCGTTTACAACACAGCAGGAGCCCTCAGCCTGTACATCACTGATGATATGGTGGGTAGCGATCTGATCTGTCATCCATTATGTAAACAGATTTAAAATATTACCCAATTTGAATTGTGGATTTTCTGTAAAATATTGATTACTTAATGATATCCAAATCCAGATCATTTTTTCATCAGAAAATTAATCAAAACTTCAAAACAAAGTGAGTTTTCTTTAAAAAATCAGAAACAATGTGTGAGCAAAATCTGTTATCACCTGCCATTGCCCAAAAGTACCCCAAAATTGCAGAACATTATTTACAAATTTGCATATATAATTACTTTACAATCAGCACAAAATCAGCAAGGAATTAACAAAACAATCTGCATAAAATTAATTATTAGGATGAGAATATCTTAACTGAGTTAAAATGTACCCAGAAATCTGAGAGAAAAATAGATGAAAATAGCCAGTTTTTATTAATTCTTATTCTTATACTTGATATTGGAACATTCAAAACTACATTAGAAAATTGAAAACAACATGGAAAATATAATTTGGGACCATTTTTTTAAAGATTTTTGCTAAATAAATTTCTGCTAAATTCAGCAATAGGTTGCATGTTAATATGAAATTCAGTAAAAGATAATGAATATAAGTAAGAAATTTCCTGTAATATTCTCACATCTGGTTGTCAATTTCTAATATCCTGATTTTTATCATGATCAATAAATGTGCTCTTTGAATATAATATCAGTTTTTCAAGCATCACAAAGCTCCTAATATAATTTCATGACTGATTTGCTGCTACAGATCCCAAAAAGCTCTCCCTTCAGGCTAAACACCAGAACATTCGGAGCCTTCATCCCCCAGGTGACAGAGCACCATGTGTTGCTTGAATATCTCCTTAAACTCAGAACTTCGTTGAGAACATGTCGACAGGTAACTTGCTATATTTTCAGATTGCCAAACGTTTTCCGGGTCTGATGATGAAACTGCTGGTTAAAACGGCGAAAAGTCCCACTGTCACTTTTGAAACCGACAAAGTGACTGTTGAGGTCAACAGCACAGTGGAAGCCTATGCCATCCAGACAAACGGCACCCTTTCCCCTCTCTTTGTCCTTAACCTGGTAAGTCGCACTTGAAAACAATTACACTACTTACAGCAAATTGCCTGTAAAGACTGAAATTCTTGAGATTCATTTGCAGGAAACCAGCGTCAGTGCCTCTGTTTTTGTCAAAGACATTAGGGTGGCCGGAACTGTCAACCTCAACAAGTAAGTCACTAAAAGTAAAATTGGTTGGTTGTTCTAAACACAGAGAGGTCAGGAGGTCTTCAAAAGAAAAAAAAGGGCACTGCCTAATTTTGTCTCATTTGCTAGAATGGTTTTGACCCTGAGGACAAGCTACGTGGGAGACTTTCAGGTAAGTTTCTTTCTGAGTCCAGTCACAGTGAGTCATATTCCTGGTCACTAACTCTCACCTGCAGGTCAGATCACTGGACAACATCCTCCAGATGGTCCTCAAAGTGGTAGTGATCCCACAACTGAATGGTGAGTGACTGCAACAGACCCGTGAATGATCATTTGATTGCTGCAAAAGAGCTGCAAAAGATGATTACTTACTATTAAAAATCTTGGATGCTGTTTTTAATGTGGCCATTCCTTTTTTTTTGCATCAGTTACCTTGATCTTCAGCTTTAAATTCACCATAAAATTGCCAAGGAATAATCCCGAAATCAGCAAGAAACTACAAAACAATTTTACAAGAAATTACCTAAAAATTACCTAAAAACTGAACTCCACAAATTGCTGCCGTGTGCTAAACACATTTTTCTGCATCCCACAAAAAAAAAAATCTGTATTTGGTCATTTTCTTTTTCGGCATCATCCATAACCTTATCTTCTATCACATTTCAACAGAAACTTTTGTGAAAATTGCTACAAATGTTGCTGATCAACTAAAGAAATTTTTGATTTATAGCTCAACTTGCCAAGGGATACCCACTTCCTACAATTGGAAAAATGAAGCTTGTGAACATCCAACTTGATGTCCTCAAGGTTAGAAAAGTCTTGTTTTTTAAAGACCAATATTGATTCGTTACATGATGGATGGATGGATGACATATTGATGAGGGCTTAAAGCGACTGAAAATGTAAACAGTGTTCTTGTCCCATGTGTTTCTTCAGGATTACATGCTGATCAGCACAGATGTCCAGTTTACAGGCTAAACACCAAGTTCGAAAAGTCCCAATGCTGCTATCTACGGTCATTTCACCCTTTGTGACACACATTTGTTCTGCAATTTTTACTACTTTTTACATAAATTAAACAAATTGCTCATGCCAAAAGAAATCAGCCTCTAAAGTTTGAAACAAGTATAATTGACATTAACTTCCAATAGTTTTATATTGTACATGTTTGAAGTTTAGCTCATACAAACAATTTTGAATGCAAAAATAACAGCAATATAAATATGCACAGGTTTCTTTTAGCTATTGTTAACCTGTCAATCATGTTCCTGTCTGTCTGAAATCAAGTGTTGGTGTGTCGAGGAGCCTTTCAGCGAACTGTGGCAGATGACTTCACCTCTTAGGCTCTGGGAGGTAGCAGAAAGAATCTGTTTTGGAGAACAGACACATAAATATGTTGGATAGTAGCTACATACACAGTTTTCAAATCTATTACCACAGTATTAACATTTTCTTTTCCAAGAAATTTCATAATGAAGACATCATCCAGACATAGGTCAAAAAAAAAACTAAGTTGTGAACAATTGTAAACATTTGCTTCTGATACATTAAAAAACCTATTTCATGAAGTGCTCACTGCTTATTAAAAAAAGGAAAAAAGTTTCTATTGCTCCTAAGTGCCTCAGGATCTCAAGTGGTAAACTGACCAGCAAATAAACATCTGACAAGTTTACGAGTAGATTCATAGTCTTTAATTACTGTGACGATGGATATGAGATTGATCCTGTGACTATGTAGGTGAAAAAAGTAAAAGTTAGAAAAGTTGATTAAGTTGCCTACAAGTTTAAAAATATTGGTTAATTTCTAGGTTTTTGTTCATTTCTTTGAAATTATCTTTTTCAACAAGCACGCCTGCTGAAGGCATTTTTGAGTGATTAAAATTTGTATTCGCACTCTAAAATGATTTTGTTCATTTCAGATGTATCTGTCTGGATCTGCAGAATGCATCAGCTGACAGCATCTATCTCAAAATTTTAGACTACATCTGAGACAGGGAAATTGTAAACCAGCTGCAAAAAACACACCAGTCTTTTTCTTTTAAAAGAAACAAGTAGGAAAAGAATTTTAAACATCCTTCTGAAACAATTGTATCGACTAAGAAGTAAAAGAAACACACCTTTACCAGTACATAGTCTCCAGCACAGATCGCCACAGCAGCGCCTCCTACAGACTCAGCAGCAACTTCAGCTTTGGGGAAAATCACTTTCATATTGCCATCAGTTCTGCCACACAGGTCCTCAGCAGACCTTTTGCTTTCCTGCATTAAAAAAAAGGCAGCCGTGAGCCCTGTTGCCTAGATACAGGTTGCAGCGACCCAGAACAAAGAGTGCAGCATTTGTATTTCTACTCACTGAGAGCACTGTTACACTAAACCAATCAATTTATGGATTTCTCTGAAAAAGAAGTCTCCCTTTTCCCATAAATTATACAAGAAAACTAGAATAAAGGTTATTTTTCATAGCAAATATAAAAATCCAGCAACATTTCAATCACTCTAATTGAAATGCAAACATGGGTTTGATTAACAAAATTCAGATCCATAATTGAAAATGAGTATTGAGAGATCCGTGTACACAGGGCGACTAGGAAGGGCGTGATGGGGGGGGATTGGGGGCAGATGTGAACCTGAGCGGAGGTTGTTATTTGATTTCTGTGCACGTTCCAGATTGTCCATAAGAAACACCATGTTCAGGCATAAAGGTGTCCATCTGTGCACTTGGCACCAACGCACCTTAGGGCAGAGTTCTTTGATTGACCTTGTGGTCATGTCGTCGGACGTCCGGCCGCATGTCCTGGACACTCGGGTGAAGAGAGGGGCAGAGCTGTCAACTGATCACCATATGGTGGTGAGCTGGCTCCAATGGTGAGGGAGAATGCCGGTCAGATCTGACAGAACCAATCGTAACGGGATGGTCTGCTGGGAACATCTGGCGGAGTCCCCTGTCAGAGGGAGTTTCAACTCCTACCTCCGGCAGAACTACAACCACGGCCCGAAGGAGGCAGGGGACATAGAGTAGGGATGGCTCGTGTTCCGTGGCTCCATTGTCGAGGTGGCAGACTGGAGCTGCAGCCGTAAGGCTGTCAGCACCTGTTGGGACAATCCTCAAACCCGCTGGTGGACGCCAGCAGTGAGGGATCAACTGAAGGAATCCTACCAGCCCTTTCTGGCCTGTGGGGCTCTGGAGGCAGTTGAGAGGTATCGGCAGACCAAGCAGCATGTGGCTTCGGTGGTCACCAAGGAGTTCAGGGAGACCAGGTAGAACGACTTCCAGGGGGCTTCGAGGAGATTCTGGTCCACCATATGGCGGCTCAGGAGGGAGAAGCAGTGCTTCGTCAACACTGTGTGAGCCTCCTCTGCCTCCTCTTGAGCAAACCCACCTCTTTCCGGGGCTGAATTGCTGAAGTAATCAAAAATCTCTTTAGTAGCAGGCCCTGCGGGCGGATGAGGTCCCTGGTTTCCTCAAAATTCTGGATTTTGTAGGGCTGTCCTGGCTGACACGCCTCTGCAGCATTGCATGTACATTTGCGACAGTGCCACTGGACTGGCAGACCGAGGTGGTTATCCCCCTTTTTAAAAAGGGCTGTTGGCTTCTGTTGGTTATCCCCCCTTTTTAAAAAGCGGGATAACCAGGGTGGGTGTGCGCCAATGACAGGGGGATCACACTGCTCAGCCACCCTGGTAGGGACTATTCAGAGGTGCTTGAAAGGAGGGTCCCCCAGGTCATTGAAACTCGGATCCTGGAGGAACAGTGTGGTTTTCATCCTGGTTGTGGAACAATGTACAAGCTCTATACCCTCAGCAGGGTACTTGAAGGGATGGGAGGTTACCTCCACCAGGGCTGCCCTTTGTCATAGATTCTGTTCAGAACTTTTATGGACAGAATTTCTAGGGGCAGTCAGGGCATTGAGGGGATCCATTGTGATGGCCCCAGGATTAAGTCTCTGCTTTTTGCAGATGAAGTGGTTCTGTTGGCCTCATCAGTCCATGATCTCCAGCTCTCACTAGAGTGATTCGCAGCCTAATGTGAAGCGGCCTGGATGAAGATCAGCACCTCCAAATCTGAGACCATGGTGCTCAACTGGCAACAGGTGGGGTGCCCACTCCGGGTCAGGGAAGAGGTCCTTCACCAAGTGGAGGAGTTCAAGTATCTCGGGGTCTTGTTCACGAGAGAGGGAAGGATGGAGCAGGAGATCAACAGGCGGATCGGTGCAGCATCGGCAGTAATGCAGACTCTGTCATGCACTCTGTCTGTCATGGTGAAGAGGGAGCTGAGCCAGAAGGCGAAGCGCTCAATTTACCGGTCAATCTATATTCCTAACCTCACCTGAAAAGTGACTGAAAAAACGAGGATACAAGAAGCCAAAATGGGTTTTCTCTGCTGGGTGGCCGGACTCTCTCTTTGAGATAGGGTGAGAAATTAGGCTATCTGGGAGGAGCTCAAAGTAGAGTCGCTGCTCCTCTGCATAGAGAAGTTAGATGAGGTGGCTCGGGCATCTGGTCAGGATGCCCCCTGGACACCTCCCAGGGAAGTTTATTCCAGGCATGTCCATCTGGGAGGAGGCCAAGGGGAAGAGCCAGGACACGCTGGAGAGACTATGTCGCCTTGGGGTCCCCAAAAAACAGCTGCACAATGTGGCTGGGAAGAGGGAAGTCTGGGCCCCACTCCTCTGGCTGCTGCCCCAGGAACCCGGCTTTGGATAAGTGGTGGGTGATGGATAGATGGATGTTTACACAGACTCCACTAAATGTAAAAAATTGTAGTTGAAACATCATAAATGGCTAAAGCCAGCGTGTCAATATGTAGTAGCAGCAAAAAATGCAATTAAATGATCTCACAAAAAATAATTTGTTGTACATTAAATTATCCCCCACACAGGATATTTGTGGATTAATGATAAAGGTGAATACACGTGTTTTATAATTATTTGCTATACAAAATGAGTATTGATTTGCTTTTTTAAAGTCCTTAAAAACATTTGTGTCATGAATTCAATGGGATCATCCTGTTTATTCTCTGATAAAGTCAGAAAAAGGAGCCCATTGTCAGTTCTGTGATGGAAAAGTTGGATTATTTTCTCAGCTAATAAGAAAAAACAGACATGCAAAATTAGGTAAACAGCAATGGTACAGAAAATGTAATGAGAAAAGTAGGGACTACAGCTGTCGAATTATATTTGTATGAATATGTAGCTCTTCCTCTTTGTTGTTTCTTTGTTGAAATGAAGCCACATAAAAAGGTGATAATCAAGTAACTGACATTTCTACTTGAGCAAATGTATACTGACTGAAATGAAGAGTTTGAAATTAATTAGGCAGACAAATAGACTGAACTAGCTCCAGCATAGGCTTATTTTCCTGGAAACACATTCTTGTGTCAAAAGTTTAATTAAAGGAACAATTAAATATGCATGTTTTTTTTTCCAAGTACCAAAACTGTTAATTTGCATACTCACTCCCTCCACCAGGACAAGCTGTTTGCTTCCCACGAGGGTACTGTTGATTCGTGTGGCTTCCTCTCTGAACACATTGATACACTCCTCAAGTCGCCGCTGCTTCACCTCAGGCGGCACATCGTCCTGAAGCCTGTGGGAGGCAAGGGTTTTCTGAGGGAGACGATCGTATCAGACAGGCAAGGCACAGTCTTCAATCTACTACTCCAAGTCTGATGTCCTCACCTTCCTCATACTGTAGGCAAAGAGGAAGCCCATGTTGTAGCCCACCTCTCTAATGAGAGACAGAGTCTGTTGGTGGTCAACCTCTGTCTCACCGCAGAAGCCTGAGATGAAGTCACTGCTGAGACTCACATCTAAAACACAACATATACAGATAAATACCACCATAAAAAAAGTGTATTTTGACCTATCTAAAAGAATGCAGATTTTACATTTCCCATGTTTTCATGTTTGCCAAAATTGTGGTGAAATTTCAACAATTTGCATGATTTACTTGGCAAATTTATTTGAATCTATTCAATGTCATGCTAAAACTAGAATAAGAATAAGAACAACTTTATTTTTCCTGAAGGAAATTTTTCCGCTCATAACAAAATTACAAAATAACAGAATATTCTTAAAAATACCCCTGTGCTGATACTGTATTATATGTATTTGATACAAAAAATGTCTACCTGGGATAATTCTCTTGATGTTTTGCACAAGATCCAGATAAGCTTCTCTTGTGTAGCTGGAATGAAAATGTTTACGCAGCGTATCAATAGAGTGGCTTGGGCCTTTGTATTGGAGAAAGTGTTGTTGTCTTTTACCCTCGCCGCATGGCTTTCAGGACCTGGCTACTCCCGCTCTGAGCTGGAAGATGGACCTGCTTACAGATGTTCTCTCGCTCTGCAATCAGATGTAAAACCTAAAAACACAAAAACAAAAAAACTGACCTTACTTCAGTAGGGTAGCACATCAAATATAACCTCTAGCATGGCTATATCTATAAGTCACCGGCACACTGGTGCTGAGAGACTGATACCTCGTCGGGAAAGTCTTTGGGATGAGGGGACGTGAACCGAATCCTCATATTGGGATCTATGTTTGAAACCCGGTCCAGCAGGTCAGAGAAGCGCAACCCTCCACATTTTGTCCGATAGACAGTATGAAACCCCCGACTGAGCTGGGTCTCCAGGGGCCCACAGAACTGCTCCTCTGATGTGTCTCTGTAGCTGTTCACATTCTGACCCAGCAAAGTCACCTCCTTCACTCCCTGTATAACAGACACAGAAACGCATGGACACACACTCAAAATGCTGATTTTACAGAGTGAGCTATTCAGCAAATCAAAGTTTTTGCCAATAATTAATTTTTAAATGAGTTCTTTCTATACTTTAACTTATTTCAAGCAGTATATAGGTCACAACTTGTTTATTGCCCTCTCCCATTTTTTTTATTTATCTTTAACTTTCCTTTAAATATACAAATAAAAACACTTGAGGAAATAAAAGAAAACAACATGACAAAATAATATATTAAAGATTGTATGAACTGTATCTGTAGATATATATATATATATAATATGCCCAAATTATAACTTGCCTGGTCTGATAGAATGCGAATCTCTTCCAAGACTGAGCTAACAGGTCGACTCCTCTCTCGCCCGCGAGTGAAGGGAACAATGCAGTAACTGCACATGTTGTCACAGCCACGCATGATGGACCTGCAAAATGTATTCAAAGGTTACAGTTATGCCGAAGACGCCCAAGGGGGAAAAGGAAATAGATTTTTAGAAAGCGACAAATTACACAAAAGCACTGTGTCCGTGGGACGTATAGTGGACTGGCATGATGTCCGCATATGTCTCTTCTAATGAAAGTAGCACGTTGCTGGCTTGTTGACCTCCGTCAGCTACAGTTAGGAGACGGGGTAGGTCACGATACGCATCGGGACCTGCAAGAACGTCTACAAGCTTCTCCTTCTCCAAGAGCTTTGTCTTCAACCTTTCCGCCATGCAGCCTGGATAAAGAAAGTCTTAATATACTTGTATACTGTGTCGTAGGTTTTGTAATACAATGAATGTATCTCACTAACCTAATATTCCTATTTTCATTGGTGTGGGTGTCCTTAAGCTCTTCTTCTTCATTGCTGTCAATTGTTGTAGTCTGTTCCAAATAGTTTGTTCAGCTTTCTCCCTTTTGAATAAAAATCATTTTTACTTCTAAGTATATGAGAGAATGATATTTTGTTACTCAAAAATACATTTTTTGGCTGTGAGGATATTTTACCTTATTGAGCAAGTAACAAGGAGGACAACATCGGCCTGCAATCAAACACACAAGAATTGGGCAATGTACACTGATGCTGTAGATGAATAAATACAAAAACATTTATTTCATTGAGAATGTTATTCTGTATTTTATTTCATATTAAAAATTGTCATACTTTATCAAATGAGCAATGCTTCATTGCTTGGAGAAATTTTTCTTTGTTTTTTTTGAAAAAGTGCATATCAATTAAAAAAAAAAAAAGTTCTTGTTTGCTGACTGCTTTCTCTTAACCCTCTCAGGCTCAAATTAAGTTGTGGCGTAATTAAGTAAGTAGCATTTAGCTGTCGCAAATCTGCAACATATGCCTGGAGAAGGTTAATATACTCCTGCACTTCCTCATTCTGCCACCAAGTCTCATTATCTACTGTCCTTCCAGATGCAAAATAAACCAAAAATATTAAGTACACGCAAAGATTATACCTCTTTCAGGACGGTTGTACGTCGATATCCATTATTTTGCAATATGGACCAGGCGATCTCTGTGTCGTTTACGTTCATTTGACATCCATACGTTTCAAAATATACTGCAACAACAAAACACACAGCACGCTGGACAACTTTCTGTCGCAAATAGATGAATTAAGCTTTGTAACCATGCCGACATACCTTTTCTTGCATTCCCCGTCGGAAAATAACCAGCATACCCGTGTTGGTCTTCATCGTTAGTCACAGAAATGTTGCTGTCCGTCACTCCTCTGGTAAAATCCCCCAAACTTGGACCGGACGATATCCGTGTCTTGAACTGATCTAAAGTCACCCTCGTCTCTCTTGAACTAGCATTAGTTAGATGACAACATAATTTTGGCTGTAAACACCTGATGTTTATCCCAAGGATTGGAGATGACAGCAAAGGTTTTAGAGCTCTCATGTGTTTCATGTCTGTTAGCTAGCAGCACACTGTACACACAGTGAAGTTAGCTAGATTCTTTTCACCGGTTTAACATGAGGTGAAAGCAAAAATCAGCAACAGTGGTACCTTCGAGAACGTGTTGTTGGCTGTATTTTAAGTCTTGTTGTTAAACCCCCTTTTCTAACATGAACTGACATTACAGCGTGAGAGCCATGCAACTAGACATGTCATTGTAGCGTTCAGGTCATGTGGAGTCCAAGATGTGTTACAGGCAGGAGGACAATCTGCTCCTCTGTCTTTCACCGTCATACAAGTCGTTGAATGGCTATAATTGTCATAAACTTGGGCGATTAAAAGGCAAATAGTATATAGTCTTGTTAGTCTTGTTATATATATATATATATATATATAGTGTGTGTGTGTGTGTGTGTGTGTGTGTGTGTGCGTATATATATATATATATATATATATATATATATAAACATACATACACACGCACACACACATATATATTATATATATATATAGTAATGATTGAATCAACTACTATATATATATATATACACACACACAATATATGTGTGTGTATATATATATATAGTCGCTGATACAATTATGTTATATATACAAGTGTTTATCTAGATAGATAGATAGATAGATAGATAGTGTTGATGTAATAGCCATCTCGTTACCTTTCCAATAATCTGGGAAAAGAAAAAAGTTGTCTGCTAAAGCGGATATACATGACATAGAACTTTCTTGCTTCATAAGCGTCCGTCAGTCAAATCCCTCCTCTCCAGTACGTCCGCAATTGTGGTCCGTCGATCACATTCTTTTTCTTGTGTGTGTGTGTGTGTGTGTGTGTGTGTGTTTGTGTGTGTGTTTGTGTGTGTGTTTGTGTGTGTGTGTGTGTGTGTTTGTGTGTGTGTGTGTGTGTGTGTGTGTGTGTGTGTGTTTGTGTGTGTGAGACTACTCGTGGGAATACTAGTTTTGCTGTATCACAACAAATATTTCCAGTCTTAGTTATTGTTTTCATGTGTAGATACTGGCATGAAGCCTCTAAAAAATAATAATAACAATAAATCAACAACAATGATAATGGTAAATAATAATATTACCAATCTTCATTATTGCCATTATTTACCATTATTATTGTTGTTGTTGTTTTATTTTTTCATGTATTATTATTATTAGTATTATTATTATTATTATTATTTGTAGTATTAGAAGTACTCTGTGTGTGTGTTTGTGTGTGTGTGTGTGTTGTGTGTGTGTGTGTGTGTGTGTGTGTGTGTGTGTGTGTGTGTGTGTGCAACCCATAAGAGCATGAAGGGAATCTGCTTTCAAACAATATTTTTCTCATTACATATATAGGTTGCAACTAAACAATATAACAATATATTACAAGTTAGTATACTAATTTAACCAACATACGCTAGGTAATAAATTGTGAGATAAATAATTTATGTATAAAAAAGTATAAGAAAGCAAACATTAGAAAATGGGAACAAAGTCATGAAGAATAAATTAAGATTGATTCATATTTTTGAGGAAGACCAAGGAAATAAAAACAATAGATATGTCCACACCAATAGGCTTATCCAAAAATGAAATTACTTCATCAAAAATTCATCATCTCTTTATTTGCGTGATATTATTTAAAATTATCATTAAAAAGGGATAGACAGAGGCGGGAAGAGAGAGAGAGCAAAAGCTGGGAAGGAGGACGAGCTAGGATATATAAGGTGGGAGTGACCAGGAGCCACAGGTCCAGTATAAAGTGACCATAGATGCACGGATGACAAACACTTGTTTCAGTCTCTTCTGGCAGAAACGATGAAAGTGGACAGCTGTGCTTGAGGAAGAACCCGAGGGACACCAAATTTGTAACTGGAACCAGGTATTTGTGGCTACAGTCTTGTGAAGTGTTTTAATAATGTTCAATTTGATGTTTATCTATAAAACCCTCATCTTGATTTGACTTGTGTGTCTCCTGCAGATCTGCCAAGCTGTTGGAGGGAAAACTGTAGTCTCAACACTTTTTTCTGATTTAATTTGTCATCGCTGTCTTTTATTATGGCTGTTTATTCTTCTTCAGGTCTTACTGTAATAATGGAAAAATCCGCACTACTGCTGTTCTGCTGCCTGGTCTCGTCTTTATCTGGCTCTCCTATGTACCCTTCCATCAGGTCAGCCCTCCTATATTACCATGAGATAAGAGAGAACACTGTTGACGACTTATTTCATCCCTAAGGTGTGAAACAGCAGGTGAAATCAAGAGTTAACATGGCTGCATAGTGTAAATGAAAAAGAAAAAAAAACAATAAAAAGTAAATAAAGTATAGATCAGATGAATAAAAAGTGTAACATCAAATGGATAAATATATGGATATATAATGAGTAATTTTACAACGCGGATATATTTGACAACTAAGAGCTCATCGCATTTGAAATATTGAACTGTTAAATTAAGTAAGTGCTATGGTGAATAGTGAAATTGGAAAAGAAAATTCACTGTGTCAATTCCCCTCACTTATTTACATCATGTTCTTCTTCAAATGACAAATAATTTGCCAAAGGAGATTTTAACTCAATAACATGAACAGCTGTTTCCCTGAATGATGTTTTTTTTCTGACAGACATCACAAACAGTAATTGTGAAACTGTTTAATCTGCTTTGAATGAATGCGTCATTCCCCTGTTACTTCTTGCTTTGCCAGAGAACGTTATCCTATGCTTTTGTCATGCTAAAAGGGTTTGTGGGATTGTCATAGAGTACGTCAAGAAAACAAACAGCCTACGTGTTTTAATTAAAATTCTCATTATGCAGCTAGATGTAGGCTCATATATCACCCTTATATGAATAGAAATCATCAAAGCAATTCATTGTTTTACATGATTTCTACTTTGAGAAAAAAACAACATTTTTAACAAATAACAAATTAAAATAAATAAATGACTTACCTTGCGACTGGGCCGGCACAATGGTTACCACTTCTACCTCACAGCAAGAAGGTCCCCGGTTTGATTTCAACACCTCCAGTTTCCTGCCACGGTCCAAAAACATCTAGAAGATTCACTGGAGACTTTAAATAGCTCAGATGTGTGAACGAGAGAATGATTGGATGTTTGTCTCTATATGTGGCCCTATATATGTGATCGACTTGTAACTGGTCCAGAGTGTACCCTGCCCCGAGCCCAATGACAGCTGGGATAGGCTCCAGCCTACCGCATCCCTGACAGCAGGAAAAGCAGTATAGATATTGAATTAATGATGTATGAAAGAATTAATAAATGAACAGCGGGACTGGATTCTAACAAATACCAAGTGTAACAAATAAAGGACAAAGTAGCATGAGTCTGCCACTTTATAAACCAGGGAGTCTATCAAGATCAGATTCAAATTGCCTCAATTGTCAGTTCATCACCAATTCCTCGCAGGTGACTTGAATCTAATTTGTGTTCTTTGGTGTTATTGGTCAGGTTTGGCCAGAGGGACACATCCATTCTAGTGACTTCCTCCATAAAGAATCCAGGCGTGCAGCAGGGAGACAGTCATCCTCCTCGGGGACATGCAGAGTTACGGTCAGTGCTTTAGTGTGGATCAAGTAGATTAAAAGCTGTTTACAATCCTGACATGATCAACTGTTAAGAGAAAAGATGTAGAAACACATAATCTCTCAATGGGTTTGTTGTTGTTTTAAAAAGGCACAGTTGACAATATGTCCTTTTTATATTTTTATAAACAGATTGGAGAATTCGGGGGAATTCATTTCCTTAAATCATAATAAATACTCCATTTCTATGAAATTGTAAAAACGAAATAATGGAGTGCCAATCTTTATATATAACCTTATCAACATGATAATAAAATATCAACATGAGCAAAGACTTCACCATGACATGGCAATTAATCTTAGAAATAATAACTACTATCTTGCTGTCATCTCATGTTCAGACAGCTAAGAATGCCTCTTTTGTCCTCCGTCTCATTGTAGCTTGGGACGCCATGCTGACGCCATCTTTACAAACAGTTACAGGAAAGTCCTGGGCCAAATATCTGCCAGGAAGTTCCTCCAGACAATCATGGGAAAACGTCTCAGGTACATGATAACCTTCCAGCTGCCGAAGCAGCTCTCCATTTCCCGTGCAAAACAAGTTGTCCTCTCCACAGAGACAGAGGTGACAGCAACATGAAACGACATTCAGATATCTATGAAGGAACGTACAAAGAGGATGTGGCATCCATTCACAGCAAACAGAGATACAGAGGAGCCGCGAGGCTGTCATGAGGCTTTGGTCAGTAAATATGAAGACATTCAGAGATATGACAAGATTATTAAACTTTGACTAACTCCAGTTTTTATTCTTTGCAGCATGTCAAACTAAGAATCATCCCTGCTCCTCCCCTTTGCATATTCCCAAACTATTGCTGCTTGTTTCCTTCCAACTTTTCTTTACAAAGGAATTTAACTGACTTTTTTTTTTAGACAAAAAAAAAAAAACTCATTAAAGCAGTGGAGGAAATACATGGCTCTGCTTGTCACTGAATATAAAATACTGATTTGTGTGGCTGGATTCAAATTAATGATGATGTTGGGTCTCTTTTGTGCAGAATCCAAACTAAAACGTTAGTCTTGCAAATGAATGACAACATATGCAAGTATAACTTCTGCTTAAATAGGCCTTTGATTTTCGTAACATGATTTATTGACACATATAAGAGACAGATAAAGCCAAATAAGGCATTTTTAACATGAATTTTCCTGGAACTAGTTTTTCTCAATATGTCTATGATGACCGAGCTAATGCCCTCAACCCAATAGCTCGCTGTACATTGGTTTAGTCAACTTCCAACCAATTAATGAGAGTATAAGAAAACAAAATCAATTAACAAAAAACAAATATTAACTGATATATCATCTCATGTTTGGCTGCATGATCTGTTGCGATCCATTAAAGAAATGCTGCCTTTAGCAAAAAGGGCAAAACTTTGCGACAGGATGATGTCAATGATATTTCCCCAGGGTAGGAAATCATTGTTAATGTGGATTTAAAGGCGGTGTTGTTGGTTTGGGGAATAAACAATGTGTTTATGTGAAAATCAAGACATGTGCTGCAGGTTTGCTGCTGCTGTCAGACGTAAATCACCCTCCCTCACGACAGTGCTCTGCTGATGTCTGCAAATGAGTCATTTTGCCAACTCTGACTTTTTTTTCGTAATCGCTTCTTTTCTAGATGGGCAAAAGCATTAACTTAACTATCTCTGAATTGCATTTTTTTTTTCTCATCTAAGTATTGTTAATACACCAAACCTGTTATTACATTAACATTACTTACATGAAAAGCAGCATGAAAAGGTTTAAATCACTGGGTTAATCAAAAAAAAACTATTTCTTATTTTCAAAGTAATATTTTTCAGAATTGGGGAAAACTATATCAATTATATGAAAAAATATATCAGGAGGAACTCAGAACAGCCGATTATCAGGATATTGGGGATTTCTTTCATTGTTTTTGAATTTTTATGACAAGACAGAGATTTTTTTTTTATCTCTGTCATCAGCTGCATCTTTTTCCTGTCATTACATAAAAACAGGCAGTTGCAGTTTCAGTCTGTGACACTTAGTGCATGTCTGAGATGTCTGAAAGCTGTCTAACTCAGTAAGAACTACGCAGGTATAAATATGGTAATTATCAATTAGCTTTTTCCTAAGTTATTGTTGGTGTTTGTCAAACATTCATCTGGCTTAAACACACTGTGTTGCAGAGTGTAATAAACTGAGAACGATCTGAATGATGGGATTAAATCATTGTCTTTAAATGAAGACATTCCCAATGCATTAATTAACTGATTATTGTTACTTAAAAGTCAAGTGTTGGTCATAATGTGTATATTTTTTATTTTAAAAAAATCACTTACATTTACTGAATCTTGGGATCATGAAGTTTTCCTTTTCAGGATTCTTATGTATTATGATCTGCACTAGAAGAGAGCTCTTGAGATGCTTCTGCCTCCACCTAAACCCTTCAAACACCCAAGATGACATCATATTCAGTCAATAGCCACTTATTTAAGATTGCTTGTGCAATTCATTATGATCCATTACAACCATAAATTACTGCGTTTCAACCATGTTTTATCATTCAGCTTACAACTCGCAGTGTTTTGAAGGGCGGAACATTATTCAAAGTACTTTGATATTTTACATTCCACACAACAGTAACACTGAAATCAAACTTAATGTAAGTTTTCACCTGTCTGAATGTTCCAACAAAGACTGATACAGTAAAGCTAAAATATATCACATGCTCCCCTATCCTCACTACATGTTCAAAATAAAATATGCTTATTGACAATGGGGAGAAAAAGTATTTTCACTGCTAATTTTTCAGCTTTTCCCACTACCAAAGCATGTATAGGTCCATAATCTTTATCACAGGTCGTCTTCAACTTGGAGTGACGGAATCTAAAACATAAATACAGAAAACCACATTGTATGATTTTTAAATGATTAACTTGCATTTTATTGCATGACATAAGTATTTGATACATCAGAAAAACAGAACTTAATATTTGGTACAGAAACCTTAGTTGGCAATTACAGAGATCTGACATTTCCTATAGTTCTTGACCAGGTTTGCACAAACTGCAGCATGGATTTTAGCCCACTCCTCCATACAGATGTTCACCAGATCCTATAGGTTTCGGAGCTGTCGGTGGGCAATATGGATTTTCAGCTCCCTCCAAAGATTTTCTATTAGGTTCAGGTCTGGAAACTGGCTAGTCCACTCCAGGACCTTGAGATGCTTCTCACGGAGCCACTCCTTAGTTGCCCTGGCTGTGTGTTTCAGGTCGTTGTCATGCTGGAAGATCCAGTCACGACCCATCTTCAAGGCTCTTCCTGAGGAAAGGAGGTTGTTGGCCAAGATCTTACAATACAAGATCTGGCCCCATCCATCGTCCTCTCAATACGGTGCAGTCGTCCTGTCCCCTTTGCAGAAAAGCATCCCCAAAGAATGATGTTTCCACCTCCATGCATCACAGTTTGGATGGTGTTCTTGGGGTTGTACTCATCCTTCTTCTTCCTCCAAACATGACAAGTAGCGTTTAGACCAAAAAGCTCTATTTTTGTCTCATCAGACCACATTACCATCTTCCTTTCCTTCTCTGGATCATCCAGATGGTCATTGACAAACTTCAGACGTGTGCTGGCTTGAGCAGGGGGACCTTGCGTACGCTGCAGGAATTTAATCCATGACGTAGTGTGTTACTAATGGTTTTCTTTGAGACTGTGATCCCAGCTCTCTTCAGGTCATTGCCCAGGTCCAGCCATGTAGTTCTGGACTGATCCCTCACCTTCCTCATGATCATTGATGCCCTGTGATGGGAGATCTTGCATGGAGCCCCAGACCATCATCTTGAACTTCTTCCATTTTCCAATCATTGTGCCAACAGTTGCTGCCTTCTCACCAAGCTGCTTGCCTATTGGCCTGTAGTCTATTCCAGCTTTGTGCAGGTCTACAATTCTATCCCCGACGTCCTTTCACAGCTTTCTGGTCTTGGCCATTGTGGAGAGGTTGGAGTTTGATTGATTGTGGGCGGGTGTCTTATACAGGTAACAAGTTCAAACTGGTGCAGTCAATACAGGCAATGGAGGGAGAACAGGAGGGCGTCTTAAAGAAGAACTAATAAGTCTGTGAGAGCCGCATTTCTTACTGGTTAGTAGGTCATCAAATATTTATGTGGTGCGATAAAAAACAAGTTACCTATTTAAAAATCACAAGTGTTTTTCTGGATTTTTATTTTAAATTCTGTCACTAACATTTGAAGAGTACCTATGATAAAAAATTATAGACTTCTTCATGCTTTGTAAGTGGGAAAAGATGAAAAAAATCATCAGTGTATCAAATACTAGTTCTCCCCACTGTACTTACTTTATTATTTACCAAACTAGTCTAGCTGATTAATTCAAATATCCTACAAGAGTTCATCCTTTGTGATTGTTGATTGGATGCTTTGCCTTTCTATAATAGCTGGGACTGGAGGGTATTTGGACCAAGAATGTCAGATGAATTTATATTAAAACAAGCTATCAATATGAATAATTGTAAGATTACATTCCATCAGCCTTTTCTCAGAACAGAGACAAAGCAGATAGTTTTCCCCAACAAAATGTTGCCATTTTATTGAAAACAAAACAAAAAAAACAGGATCAATGATCTTATTTGGATTTTCAATTCATTTACAACTAAAATGAAAAGCTTTGAATACTGTTGATCTAATAATTTCCCTGATTTTATCAAAATGTATGTTTATCAAGGTGCATTCATTTTTTTGAAGTTGAATTTAATTATTTAAAAAAAAAAAGAATTTGGGGGGGGATTATTGCACATTGTCAAATTATTTGTGGCAAATCTCCAGAGAAAAAACGTATTAAATATTCAAAAAATGTAGCTGATTATAAAAGTATTACACACATAAACACAGATGAAATGGACAAAAAAAACCACCAAATCACCAAATAAATATACATTACATCCCTAGGCTACAGCAGAGGATACCTAAAATTTATGAAAATGAAAAAGGCCTACATTGTCATTCTAGAATGAGAGGCTTCAACAAGAATTCATTGGAAATGTCTCAACTTTAAACTACTTTTCAAAATAAGAGTTTATTTTCATAAAGGAAGCCAAAAGCATTCCAGTTATCTCAATTTCTTTATTTCCTCTTCATTACAAAAACAATTCCTCACATTGCCGTGTTAACCAAACATTTTTTTTCATCAGGGATCTCAATTTTTGATCAAATGTTGCTCCATTACATCAGACAATACAATGGCATAGTTAACGTGGATCAATGTGTCAGTTTACTTTACAATCCGCTGAAACATGCTGAGCAACAGGGGTGTTATGGGTTGAAATGAGCATTGAGGTACGAACAAAGAGGAATGTATAAAAAAAAATGAAATAATCCACAACATAAATTTCATCCAGAAACCACAAATAAAAAGTCCTAGCTCACTTGGAAAACACTGGCATGTTGGACAACTAGAAAACATATCTCACAGGAAGATGAAGTGCAATGATCAGTAGTTGCAGCCCTCAGTGGAGCAATCTGTCAGAGTGGTAGTTCCTCCAGTCTCTCCGATACCGAGTCATTTCTTTCCATTTGGCAACACATAAACTGCAGGTTTCAGCTGTCCATCGGTTTCTTGAACAGACATGCCATTTTTTAAAAAGTCTGATTTGATGTATAACTGGATGACTTCTTTTTGTCAAAATTGGGGGAGAAAAAGAAAGCGCTTTGTCAGTGTCTTCTAATTTTCTTGCCCTTATTTTTTCTCAAGTCTGGAAGAAAGAGAAAAGTTGATGTTAGAACGCGCAACACTTTCAGCATTATATAATAAGGAACACACAAACTTTATTAGGAAATTCAGCTGTTTGTAAAGATTGCAGTGGTTGGAGAAAAAGGTTCGATGTCTGTCTCTGTCTCTTCAGAAAAGAGCCATTTAAAGGAAGTTTGGTTGTGATCTGGAGTTCAGACAGGACAAAGGTGGAATTCATGTTCTATAAGAATCAGCATCATGTCGTTGTTGCTACTTCAGCATCACTTCATGTCAGTTAAATTCTCCTACTAAGCTGATGTTTCCAATCCTCTCATTGTAAAAAACGAGAAACAAGACAGTTTGATGAACTGGAAACAGACCATATTGATTTGTTCCTTCAAATGATATCCAAACTGAAATCAGGTTAGTGGTCATTTAAACCAATGAATCAGTCAATTAAACTTTGCAGCCATTGATATGTCTGTCTGCTATGTTAGAAAATGTGCAGTTCAAGAATGTTGACAGAGATAGTCAATCGCTTGCCATTGTTTCTCATTTACTGTGCTAAGATAACTAGAATGGTGCAGAGAACTAAATCCCTTCTGCACAGGGAAGGGAAGAACGTCTCCCTTCTTGTTTTAGGCAAACAGGCACTTTTACTAAAAGCTGGTGTGTCCCTTTATCAGTTGAAGTGCAACAGTCATCAAGAGGCTTGTCATGCATATATTGTAATGTGCGATGTTAAAAAAATAAACAAAACATGAGAAACTGTCATGAGTTATATCTTATCCAAACGATGCAGTCAAGTAAAACAACACACTATTCACTCGACGAGATGGCCAAGCCAGAGCCACAATGGAGGGTCTGGCTCTGGCTGTAATGGTCACAGGGGGATGATCGAAAACCGAGCAGTGGGGAGGAGTGGAGAGTCGGAATGAGTGAGCACCACACAGCCATGCACGCTGCAAGCCAGTATGGAGATGCAGAGGACACAATCCAAGAGGAAGTCCTTACTTCAGCCTGGTACCACAACCGACTTTTGTTACAAATGGGGAAGGGGGGGGCTTTATCGTAGACTCCTATACTTTGCCAACCTACTACTTTGCTCTGCAGCAATCCTGAAAGAGGAGTAAAGACACAGCCAGGTGTGGATAGACAGCCAGGAATGAAGGGAAACAAATTCCTCACTTGGGGGTGGGGAGAAAAAAAAAATTACATTTTTTGATCATAAATAACAATCTCCTTTACACAATGGTTAAATAGGCTGTGGCTTGGGGGGTAGGGGGGGGGGTCATCAGTCAGGTAAAAGGTGGACAATTACAGAGAGATATCTTGAGTCACGAGAAAAATGGCTCACTCGAGGGCTCTACATATTGATAGTGTGGAGAAATTACCCACTCAGACCCTGGCAGAAGAATAAGGCCCCAGGGAGCAGCATAGGAGCTGCTAATAGAGCAACCACCGCTCCTCATGTCATAACCAAAGAACTACCAAGAGGCCTCAAATCTCCAGAGTCCTCACATTACCTCTAGAGGTTTAAGGATTCTTAATATGCCACTGCGGGGGTTTACCTCTTCACTGCTTTTTGGGCCAACATACGGTTCCCTGCAAGGAATGTCACTCCGCCGATAATCGCTAGGTACTTCAGAGTCTGGAACATGTTCAGGTGAGTCCAGTAGACATACATCAGGCCCAGCATGGCTTAGAAACAGAGATGATCAAAAGAAAACCGCTGTTTAGTAAGAACATACAAAACATAATTGTGCTAAATATGATTTCATTCAACATTTGAGAGCTGCAGAAGCTTTGGATCTGTCAACCCTTGATGCAAAGTCAAACTCTATTCAGAAACTGAACACAAAAAAAACACTTTTTTGAGCAGTTGTAAATCAAAAGAATTATGTAGTTTGAGTACTACTATTGAAATATTACAAAACATGTATGACCCCTTCATTTGCAGTTAATTTAAGGTAGTCATTATGCTACGTGACCTAGTTCCAGTTGTAAAGTGCGTCACAGACAAAGCCGCTCTGCAGAATGACAAGGTCGGGGTCTCTGGTCATCGCCAGATCAAACTGAGATCTTAAGTGTGGAATTTCATGAATAAAACATTGGTGAATTTAATTATGATTATGCACATTGCCAGGGACTGTCATTACAGCAATACGGCCATTGTCTTAGTTTAGTGCAAAAGAAAAGGTGAGGAAAAGCAAACATTTCAGTCAGTTACAGGGGTCTTACCTGCATGGCCAACATGGAACAGGATAGTGCTGGGAGAGAAGCCGAAGTTGGAAATGTTGGCTCCGAGCTTAATCCACTGCAGTGGAGAGAAGGGATAAAAGACGACGTTATTCTCATATTGGGCAAGTGCTGCAAACAAAAGGTGATGAAAAAGTTGTTCACCAACTGAAGCACAAAGAACATGAACAATAATTACTCATAACAGTGTGGAAAAAAACACAGCTTTTGTGATTTTGAATTAAAACAAGCACTGTATTCAAGCGCCAGTGGAGCCTCATTCACTGAGTACAAGGACTTCAGACTGAAGAGCTATTTCTCTATAAAAGAAACAGTGATGCATACAACAACAAAAAGCAAGTAGAGGTTTATTTTACATGTGTTTATACTAGAAATAGTTTTATAATTGTGAACTGATAGCAACAAATACAGAGAGCTAAAACTAGGAACACATAGAAAAAATTCCTGCAGTTTTACCAGAATAAGCAGGAGCAGGAGGGGTGAAAGGACAAGGGCGGTGAAGGTGTTGGAAACAACAGTGGGAGGCTTCTTCTCCGGCTCCCTGAACAAGTGCTGCAGAGAGACAGCAATGTCGTCATACACAAGCGCAGGTTTTTGGATAGTGATACAGATCAGATATTTGCTCATGAAAAGATCGAAATCTCATGTCTCCAGCTTTAAGCTGAAAAGTTAGTTGAATTGCAATTTACTGTAACACTGTGAAAGCCTTAAATGCAGAAAACAGCAAATCCAATACTTTGCTTGTTACTGCTTACTAGTTTATTTTCAGGTATTTAGGAGATGAATAGGACATTATAAGAAACAATATATTTGAGGGAAGACTTTCCATCAAAGTGCTGAAAAAAAGGATAAGAACAGGAAGCAAATGAAAAAAAATCTAACACTCATTTATCAAATTAATGTTTAGTTTTGAATTATATCAATAAAGAACAGTGGATTCTTAGTCCAAGGTAGTTCTTTTCTGAATGATTTCTAATTCTAAAACAATGTATTCAGACATATGGAAGCTTATGCTATTTAACAGTGAAATATATTCAGTCAGTATTCTCATCGTGCATATTAACCAGCAATATTCAACAATAAAAGCTGAATGATCTTTAAACCATCAGGCTAATACCTGGATTTCTGGTTTGGGAATGTAAAGAGTCTTGGGCTGAATGGCGACAGGGGCCTCCTCATCCACAAACTTCAGCACTACGTCAGCCTTCAGGGAAAAAAAAAGTAATTTTAGTGCTTGCTACAGTAGGAAAAAGCCACACTGTCCTCCAGCAACTCTTTCACAACACTCACCACATTCCACAAGATCGGGTTCTCCAAGGTGGCGTCCCCAACCATCAAGTAGAGGGAATAGGTACCAGAGATGGAGTCAAACTCAGACTTCCTTTCAGCCATGTCCAACTCAAACTTGTATAGACTCTTGCTGTCGGGCTCAGCGACAAATACGACCTCTTGTCCGGTTTTCTGATTGTGTAGTCGGACAAAAGTCTGTGACAGCATGAACAAAAGAAAAGCACAAAAGATGGGATATGTAAATATGAAAATGTTAAAGTAGATGAGATAAAGCCAGCTATTTGTAGCAGACATGCATTCACAGAATTTTCACCCTGGACCAGGTACCTGATGAGGGGTGAGTTCCACACCGGTGTTGACATCGACAAGCTGGAAGGACATGGCAAAGTTCTGGTGGCTGTCAGCGGTGAAGGTACTCTTTGCTTTGGAGGGATACTCCACCCTGGACCGATTCAATCACAACTGTCAGAATTTTTGCTTCCATGCAACCTAATGTTGCTTCTCATTGTTTCTCATATTCATATTGCTCTCTAACCTGGTAGTCTTTGTGCCAATGCTCTGGTCTTTATCCACCACAGAGAGGTCCATGTTAGTAACGGCCACCTCAGTGGACACTTTCACTTTCAACTATAGGAAGCGTGAGGAACAGCAGACATTGTGAGGACTCAAATAAATATAGCTAACAATCAACAGGTGACACTTCAAACTATGAATGTTAAGAGTTCCTTAAGGGGGGTGGGGGTGGGAAATGATTTGCAAGAAATAACTGATACAGAATATTTATGTTTTATAACATTTTTTGCACTTTTCTGTCCTAGTTGTTCACAAGTATAACCTTAGCAATTACTTTTGGAAATTGGAAAATTGGCCCAAGCTAAGAAATGCCAAGATTGACTCAAATCTCAACAAATGCCATGTGGAAAGTAGAAAGAAATCCTGCAAAATAATGCAAGAATCTGCTTAGAAATAAACAAGAAACAACCCAAAAAAAGTTATAGCTAAAATGGTTGAAGATTGACACATTTAAAAATCAAAACACATTTGGCATCACAATTTGAACACTTAAACCATTTCTGTGGACCATGGACAACAAGATTTACTTGACACTTATTTTTGGTGTTAGGACCAGATTAAAAAAAAAAAAACAATCTATTTGAGTGAAACTCCAGATGTATGACAATAACCACAATCTGACCTCAACATGATTGGCCACAAGCCTGCTGTCCCCTGTTACTGCAACAGTAAACTGGTAATATCCACTGGACGGTTGGGCAGACATGAAGTTTAGCTCAAACACACCACTGAAAAGAGAGAGAGGAAACTTGAAACAGACTAAAGATGAAGAACTAAACAAAGTGTCTGAAATATTAATAATTTTGAGAAAAAAATGGTTAAAAATGTTATGGGTTAAAAGCAGAGCCCAATCGAAACTGGATGTTTTCAGCCTCAATAGATATTAACAAGAACATTTTCTTACATTTGTAAAGGCAGAGAAACCTAACAGATGAATCGGCTTAACATTAACCGAGATCAGCCAATTTCACATCACTGCAGAGGGCTGAACACAGACAGATACTCATTGTAAGATGATTTTTTTTGTCTAAAATTCATCTACATTGACGCCGATGTAGCTGTAAAGTAAGATAAGATCTTCCCAATGAAGTACATACTCATTGAGTGTAAAAGGTTCCTGGCTGAGGATAATGGCCTTGGAGGCCACAGAGGAGGCAGATTCTACCAGCACGTTGGCAGAGGCCAGAGCTTGAGACATGACATCGGTGACAAGGAGCTGCCAATTAGAGACAAGAAATTTTACAAAATAAGCAAAATAAAGCGAGGCTATTTTTTCAGACAGTACTGTGCTGTCAAATAATTTAAACAATGGAAAACTATGATCTATAGCCAGACTGTTGCCTGGCAATAAATAAAATAAATGTTTTTGGTTATTGAAAGTCCTACTCCCCGCCATCCCGAAAATGCATGTAATTTGTTTCCAAGAATAACAGGAAAGTTTTTCGTGAGGATATAATCAAACAGTCACCTTACGAAAAAAAAAAAAAAAAAATCAGCAACAACCTTTAACGGCAGTAAGTTAAAAGCATCTGCAGAACATAATTTAATGATCAAAAAAAAAAAAAAAAAGCCTTGAATCTGTCTGTAAATTACTCAAAGATCAGCAAAATATGATTGTGATACTTGCAAGAAAATTAACAAAACAGTGTTCATTGTTCTCACTAAAGATGTAAGGTCAGATTTGTGTTAGATTGCTTGTGTTTAAATATAATGTGTACAAAAAAATTCTCTTCACAAAGAATTCATGCCAAAAATTTGAATCACCTCAACTAGTTGACTTGTATTGTTCGGGTGTTGTTAAAACTGGCTGCACACAACAAGTTCAGTTGATGCCTAGCAAGTACCTGCAGAGTGGGCTGGCTGTGGGACACTGTTGCTGGGCCCTGAGTGCTGACGATGACTGGGACATGGAAGCGGTTGTTTGAAAGGGTTGCGGCAGCACTTGCCACACTGAAGGCTTCAGCCAGGGACTCCCAAGACTTCTTGCTGAAGACAGAGTTCACCAGCTGGATGACTTGGTCCTGCGAATGGAAATATCATCAATTAATCTCGGAGAGAGAGAAAGAGGGAGCCGATCAATAAGGTGATAAGAATTGCGGTAAGAGAGAAGAACCATGCCTCCTTCAGAGGGGGCTCCATGTCCACGTGATCCGACAGAGAGTAGGCAGCCGTCACAAACGTGGCAGTTGCCTCAAGTCCCTCTTCAAACTGGAGGTACATACCGCCGAGATCATCTAAACGAGCTGTCAGATCCTGTAAGGGACAAAGGTGACAAGTTTAGAAACAGTCACGTCTTAACTGAATAAATTCCAATAAAGAGAGCTTTCAATTGCCATTGATTCATTAATGTTGAATTCTGTCATGGCTGCTCTATTCCCATGACCTAAAACATTTTGACAACATTCTGACAGATTTTAAGTGCGCCTTATAGTGCGAAAAATATAGTATATTCTATTCAGAGGGTTTTGAGTTTTAGCTTTTTTGGCAGAACACCTTCCAGGTTGAAAGCTATGGAGCTAAACCCTTCTCTTCATTTGCGCACTGACTCCAATAGGAATGACACAGCCCCCCCCAGTGGATTACAAAGAGCTGACCTCAATTTCCTCCAGTATTCCTCCGAGTTCTGCCTGCTGGGATAGGCGGGCAGCTGTTTGCAGAGCTAAGGTGATGCTGTGTAAATAAAATGAGAAGTGAGAAATATCCTTGTAAATGCAACAAAATGAATTTTATTACTCTCCTCCGAAATTACTTACGCCATGACATTGTCTTCCTTGTTGATGCGAGCTGTTAGGGCCCCTATGACTTCCTGTGATGCCACAGGGAGACCTAAAGAGCTAAGGGCGCTTACGGCATGGTTGATCTGGGTCATGGTGGAGTCCTCGCTGACTGCTGCCAGCAGGATGTCACGAGTTTCATTGGACACTGGGATCTATGCAGTGAAGAAACATTCTTAGCGTACTTGGTCCTCATAGGTTTGAGTCTTTGAAGCCGGGTGTCCAAGTAGGCTTTCTTTTAATTTGTACAATAAATATCATTTTAGCATTTCATGCTTTATTTGGCAGCCCTCAAACTTAAATCAACAGTAAATATGGACAATATAACAAATAAACATTATTCAGCTTTGATATGTTGTGTGGATTTTCTGCACATAAAGTGTGATAAACTCTCTGATCAATATATTCAATCAAATGTAATGCAAAAGCTGATTTGTGTTTAATAAAAAGTAATTTTAAATAATTGTAAAAATCACTACATTATAAGACACTAAATTACTATAAAATTGGGCAAAAAATAGATGTAATATTGCAAAAAGGTTAAAACCATCCTAGCTGTGTACAAAGTGAGAAATAAAATCAGCAAGAAACAGCCAAAGAATCAGCTAACTAATAAGCTGCTTCAACATAATGACAGCAATGTTAAGAGAATCTGGAACAAAAAAGCATTGAGAAATTGGAAATAGAAATACAATCGAATTTGAAGATTTTTGTGAACAGCTGAATTTTCCCAGATACAGAAAATAAGATAATTGTGGATGCAGAGAACAATGTAAGAGAACAATGTTTCATACTTCACATCCTGATATGGCTTGGCTGGTCTCTGCAGCAAAGAACAGGGAATCCACACTCATGGGATCAAGTTGGGATTTAAGAAACTGACAGACTGCCTGTAAAAAGAGAGAGAAATTAGATAGACAGATCGAAAGATAGATAGAAATTTTTCCATAGAGTAATTTTGAAAATTACTAAGATTATGCCAATTTGTCATGTCGATTTCAATCGTCTCTAACAGCGGTGGCTATTCTCACCTTGTGATCGGGAACCGTCGCTCCTAATTTAGTCAGACCTACAACCGAGTAATAAGCGGACTCCAGGTCCGTGAAGTCCTGGCTCAGCAGATTCTGAAGCCGGCCCACATCCGCCAGGGAGAGGTAGTGCGTTGGTGTAAGCGCCTGAGCCGCGGCGAGAGCCAGGCTGAGAAGGAACAATCCGAGCAGCCCTGTAAACACAAAGTTTATTTGCGTATAAATCACATTTACTTTGAACAAAACTAAAATGTTTCAGAGCTGTTGTTATCCAACATACTACTGTCATTCATTAAGTGTCTCGTTCAATGCTGCCTTTAGCTAAGAGGCAGCTAGCTAACGTCAGTAGGAAGAAACACACTGAATCCCCGTGTGCTATTTTCCCCAACGTGAGGCAAATAAAAGTCACACTATAAAAGGAAACCCAACGTAAAGGGCATGAAATCTGCATAAAAATCATGCAATTCGATCAAAGATCATGTAGTCTTTCACTCACCAGGTCGGTCCATGTCTGGTAGTCTAATGCAGCGTCACCAAACCAACGATCACTTCCGGTGTCATACACTGAACTTGTTTCGTATCCGGTTTCCTAGTTGTCGTTCCAAAATAATTGCATGAAAGGTTTTTTTCTTTTTTCAAAAATAATCAAAATGTTTTTCAAGGAAAGGTAGAAGTACATCTTAGTTAGGATAGTTGAAAATAGTTATAATTCTATGAAAAAAAAAGAAATTTGAAACATGAGAAAAATGAAAATTTTATCCCATTCTTGTTAATCTAGGTTTTTGTAAATTCATTTTCAGAATGCAAACTATCTAAAACCTTGGACACCAATTTCCTAGGTATATTTAAACACATTTTTTGATCATTCTCAAAATGCTTTTTCAGACAACATTTTTCCTTCATTTTATTATCCGCAGACTGAGAAGAACCAGAGCCCCATCCTCCATCATGGGGACTTTCTACATGGGCACCACTGACATAATCCTGACCAGCTGCATTACAGAATGGTATGGCACCTGTGCTGTATCCTGCCATAAGACTGTCCGTGCAACGAGAGCTGAGAAGATTGTCAGTGCCCTCTCTCCTCCCCCCAGCTTTTTATGCCTCAACTGCACAGCCCTATATTGCAGGTGATCCCTCCAGCACTTCTCACAGGTTCTTATATCTGCTGCCATTGGGGGCTAGACTTAGGAGTCACCTGGCCTGGACTAGTAGACTCAAGGATAGTTTCATCTACAAGTCTTACAGGAAGCTCCCCCCCCCCCCCCCCCCCCCCCCCACACACACACACACACTGGAACAATGGACCTTGTTATCCTCCCTTGTTTACATATTTATAATAATTCTACTTCTGCACTATGAGTCTTCAAGTAGTGCAATTTCAACATATGGTAGAATTGACAATAACAATGACTTCAACTTTATTTTGCCTTTGATAGGAAACACCCATATACAGTCATGACAAAGCCACTGTTTATCATTGTATTGTATTTTAGAGTTGGTTTTGTGAACAAAATGTTGGGCACGGAGTAGTATTTCAAATTCTGAAAAGGAGTCATTCATACAAAAAGATATTACCTATTTGCATAGAGAAAGGAGTTAACAGACAATACTGCCATTAATAGACTAGCAGAATCCTTTTGGATTATACTTACAAAGTCACTGAACATCTTTCCAATCATGAACTTACACTTTTTCAGTGTAACAACTGCTCTATTCAAAAAGCAATTAGCATTGAGCTTACTGCTGTGATTTTATCTAAATTGTAAGCCAATGGTCGTGTGATGAAGTGAAAATAGATTCAGTGTTGTGTTACATTTAATCACACAACCTTTGCTAACAATTAAAATAACACTGAATATTTACAACATTGCCAATAATCTGTTCATGTCAACAATTTCACATTGATGTCATTCTTGCACAGGGGATCAAGTTGATATTGCATATAGTTTGACTCCTGTATTTATTAGGTATGTTAACATACATATATACATAAACACTCATTTTTAGCATGGATCTTGGCATCCTAAATGGAAAAGCCATCAATGTTTGAATTTACTCCACATTTAGTTTAAACAGCATGTTCTTAGATATGAGTATGCGACCTGAGCTGTATCTCTCTTTAAAATCTATTGAATTACAGTACGGTACATGCCAGTGCATGTAAAACCTTGAGCCGCAAATACTGATAGTTGTGATTTTCTTTTTTAATACATCTTTAACTGCTCTATTAAGAAACATCGATACAATGAAGTGTAATTAAGAACTTGTTTTTCAGACCTCCCTAATCTAAAAGCAACATTTCCTTTCCAATCATACTGGCTAAGCTTGATGATAGAGCTAAACCATAAAGTGTTTGATTTGTAATGGCTTGCTCAAACACTGATCTACTTCTACATGACAAGTACTTTCTCCTGCAAAAAACAACAAAAAAAAATAGTTTAAAACATTGGTGTGAGTACAAGACATCTCAGGACAAGACCAGAGCTCTGGTGGGAGCCTGAGACCTCAGCGAGCGAAGGTAGCGCCGGGCTTTCGCTGTCATTGTCAGTTGGTCTTTAGTCTGTCCACATACCACCATCTCCCATCCTCTTGACATCTAAAGTGAAAAAACACGGTAGAAAAGAGTCAATGTAGAACAGCTTTGAAATGCTGATTTTTTCGTTTTTAGGAACAAGTCATTTCCCACTTTGCTTCTGTCAGTTGTTTCGGTCAGCTGGATTTTTTATGCTATTTGGTGAAGATTTTGTCACGAAATTACCTTTAAATCTATTTCCTTTAATCGTTAGACAATTTGTAGCTGACACCCAGTCATTTTTTTTCCATGTCTGGCATGTTAGTCTTATTAACTGCATATTCTCAAAGTGACTAATTGCAAATGAACTAATTTTCCTTTATTTTGAAAGCCACAATTCAGTTTTTTGGCTGAAATTTTGAGGATTAACACCTTTATTTATTTGAAAGCAACTGAAATATTAAATTCTTAGCTTAGTTAATATGTCTCAAAGACAAAACAAAACCTTTTAGTGGATTTACCAGAGTTGGATGCATGCTGGGAAACAGGCCACCGTCACTCGGCCCCACAAGAAAGCCCTGGTCCAAAATATTCTCATGTGATTTACTGCAAAACGAGGAAGCCAGATGAACTGTCACTGGCTCTTCCTGGGAAAGAGAAAGGTGAAAGTGAAAATTATGTCCTTCAAAAAGCAACCAGCAGAACCACGGGTGCATTTTATACCTTCAAGCTGCGTTTGACTTCACTCTTGGATTTGCGTTTGGATGTAGAAGTCCCTTTGCAGTCCATAACATCCAGAGCCAGTGACTTGCGTACTTTCTTCATAGGAGGACGGTGCTAAAAAGACAGAAAGAAAAAGGTGAGAGTCTTCTTAATATCCTCAGTAAAACTGTTAATAAATCACAAGTTATTGCACAGAAGCCAAGAGTTGCTGAGTGACAGAAGAAGGGGCAAAGGATTTCACACTTTGTTGCAGATTTGTCACTGCCTGGTGGTCAACAACAAGACTGTTGTCCGTCGCACTCGCACCAAGATGATAACATGTGAGTGTCACTGCAAGTTCCTCAACAACCCTAAGTGGTTTTAGTGTCCAAAGCCATATTATTAGTTTGATACACCTAACTATTTAGTTTAAGAATATTCACAGTTACCGCAGAAAGTGAGGTCTGGACTTTCATAAAGCTGATTTAAAGAATTTAACATTTTATTCTGTGAAACAGCTCCTTCCATATGCAAGTAACAATAAAGGTGACATGCAAATTTCTGCATTAAATACAACTAAATCACATTTTATTATTTTGGCCTGGCTGCCAGTAATCCAGTCTATGTTTATTGTAGAATAATAAAATTGTGTCTGTGTTACCAGTGTTTTGCGTCTTTGCTCAGGCAAAGTGGAAAGTTCAGGCACCAAGTTGATCCCCACGTCTCTAAGGATCACTTCATTTATGTCGTCCTCAAGGTTTGGCGTCTGAGGCTGCAAGCAACATAGTAGAACACAGTTAGCACGGTGTTGTTATAACTACCTGTTGCTGGGGCTCTGACACTCACCAGTGGCTGCAAGGGGCCATACTTCTCCATGGCAGTCTTGAAAGGTGTCGGAGTCCTTGGAGTAATCAGTAGTTCAGACTTGTGGTTTGGTGTAACAAATCTGCAAGCAAACAAAATTTACACTGAGACCTGAATGTTACATTTATACAAACCTGTTGGACCAAAATGAGAGAAATCTTACACAGAGTTCTCCTTCTGAGTAAGTGGAGTTTTGTCTCGCTGCAGTGGTGTAGTAACAATGGCTTTCTGGCTGCACACTGGCGTTGATGTGAGTGATGGGTTCTCCAGGTCGTGACTGTCCTGCTTAGTCCACATGTTAAGAAACTGAGACAAAAGGGATCTGTCAGAACTCAATGTCTCTAACTCTTTCAAGTCCAAAATAAAATCTTGGTGAGTCCTGGATGAAGTGGATATAATTTTGCTATTTAAATTTAACTTTATGTGGTACTGACTGGGATATCTTGAATCATCTTAAGTAAATTCATTTTACATTATTCAAAGTAACAATCAGGCATAACTTAAAAATTCACTAAATTTAAGAATTTCTTTCCACAGGTGTAGCCCCACACACATTGCCACAATTTAGGAGTTTAAGTACACACCTGAGATGGAGAGAATGATAAAGTTTTGACTGGGGTGCTTTTCGGGGTCATGGAGCTGTTGGCGTCAGGAGACAAGTTGATGCGCCTGCGTCGGGTTAGTATGGAGGGTGGTGTGACACCACCGGGGGAAATGGGGATCAGCTCTCCTTTACTGCTTTTGCTCAGCTCCTGCAAGGCACTGCCCTCCAGTCTGAACTGATGGCGCTCTGGGCTGGGACTCTCCTCAGGTAGGTCGAAGGCTGCCAAGTTGCACCAGCCTTCTGGGTCCTTAAGATAAAAAATATATTTTACATTTTACCCAGCATACTGAGATCTTAAAGAAAACATTCTGGGGAAAATCCAGTCATTTAAAACATGTATTAGTTCGAATAAAAGCAAATCTGAAGCTAATTCTTTTGTGACTGTTGTTGCCTGTCAGGTCTACCCCTGTTGAAGAGCTGCCCTCCTGGAAGGACAAGTCACATATTTTCCAACTTTGAGCTTATCTTCCCAATCATGTTTCAATGTTTTCTTAGAGCAGAAAGTATAAGAACATGACAAACATCATAAAAGAACTTTTAGGCAGAGAGCTTCAGGCCAGTTTATGTATTTTCGTGCTGAAAGTATCTGCTTCCTAAAGGCAGGATTATATGTGACAATCTTAAAATTGAAGCAGCAGGTATCTTAACTACAATGTCTTGTCCAATTCTGTAGACCCTTACCCCATCCACCATGTCCAAGACCTCCTTCAGAGCTGGGCCAGTAGGGGACAGAAAGCCAGAGCTATCCACCACCCAGCTGGTGCCAATCATGTCTCCCATTGTGTCCACATCCATCTTGGGACTCAAATTGTCTGCAGACGGCTGGAAAGGACCCCCTTCGCTGATGTCTGAGATTGACTCTTCCTGCAGCTGTAAAAGAGATAAAGGAATACTTTGGGATCTAGTTTACAACCAGCTAATTTACAACCAGGTGAAATGATATTCACTTACTGATGAATTTGGGTGCTGCTCAGGGTCACTGTCAGTTCTATCTTGGGAGCAGCTGGGCATCTGTGAAATCACCAAACACAACTTTAAACAGTGTAATTTGATGCAATTGCTATTCTTTAGTTAGTATTGTCAATATTTTTAAATATGAAAATGTGCAATGTGATGCTTATAAATGCATCACAATATTGAGCCATAAAATATGTCTATAGTTGTTATAAGTGTTACAGAGGCAATTCACCTGCACATCTTTCACATGAGCCAGTAGCTCTTTAAGCTCTTTGGGAGTGAACTCCTCCCTGGTGTAGAAGCCCATCTCCAACTTGCGTTTAATGGTTGAGTTCCAGTGGTTTTTCACTGCATTGTCCGTCCTGGGAATAAACATGATCATATTGGGTTTATTTCTACATGCCCAAAGAGGCGGACATTTAAAATTCAACCTGGGGGATTGCAGTATGTTCACCTTCCAGGGAGCAGCTTTGCGATCTCAGCCCAGCGGTTTCCTAGCAGGCAATGGGCCTTGTAGATTATCAGGTCCTCCTCAGTCATCCACGATGACTTCTTCACGTCGGGGTTCAGGTGGTTGTGCCAGCGTTCTCTGCACTGTTTTCCCAGCCGGCCCTTCAAATGCTTGGCTACTGTTGCCCACTGCTTGTTGCCATAGCGGTTTACAAGTTCTATCAACTGAGGCGCATCAGGGAAATTGATAAAGAACTGGATTGCATCTTCTGATCATAAACACCTTGGTTAAATGGCCATCATTTATCAATCAAAAGTAAACTAGTGTGGATCTGAAAAAATACCATTATAAGCAGGGTGTTTGTATTGCTCAATAGACTCTTATAACTGCACTCTACAGGTCAAGCAAATCATTAACAACATCAATGTTATAGAAATCATTTAAGGTCTTATACTTTGTCAAATTTTGTGTTACACAATGGAATTAAACATTTAAATATCCTTTACCAGAGAAACATTCAGATCATTTGAGTAGAATTGGGGATCTCCAACCTCAATGCAAGATATGGGGGGGAAACCACCAAATGATATTCTATTTCCTTTCTGCCTTACTCTTATTTCTTGTTGTTTGTACGGCATTTTGATGGAAAGCTCTTCGTACATAAATGTATTGATAAAATAATAATTATTTGATATTTGTGTTCCCCCCATCGAAGGAGATATAAGTATCAGGATGCAGATGTTTTCATGGAAATTAACATGATCGCTAACAGTCAAACCTACCTTCTCATCTTCCTCTTTGGTCCAAGGGCCTTTTACCAGCTCTGGATCTAGGACCTTAAGCCAGCGGTGTTGACACTGATGTTCTGTGTGATTCTGAGTAAACAAAAAAGAGAAGAGTATGGAATAAAGAGAGAGAATATAAACATGGAAAATATTAGTAAAAGAGCATGTAACTCACCGGTATAAGGCCAGCGATGCATTTCCAATCATTTTGTCCTAGTTTTTGAACCAATGACTTGAGCTTGTCATCCTGGAGGCAAAAAACAGATATGTTCAGTCTCCAGGAGAGCCTACATGGAGAGCCTACATTCTGCATTAGCACCACTCTGTTCACTCCAAAGCACACACTGACAATGGGCAACACAGAAATACCTCCTATCACAGAGCCGCCAATCCATTGTAACACCTGAAAATTTAAGTCAGGGCAAGCTCACAAAATGTAAAAACAATTTAAAATAAGGGAAAAATCGCCTAAAATACCAAGTTAAGAAACACTGAATTTGTGCAAAGGCCTAAAATCCAACCTGTGTCTGTGATACCTGCGAGACTTCACTGTAAACTTTATTTTTGACTTATACGAGAGAAAACAACCGAGGACATTCAAGAGCAACATGTCTGGACAATCACCTCTTCCTGTGTCCACTTCACCTTCACTTTGCCACCGTCTTTCTGCTCCGCCACGTCGGAGTCGGTGTCCTGAACCATGGCCTCCTCTCCATCCTCACTGAGACACACACGAACACACAGAGCTGCTATTATCTCCAGCTGACACAGATCGAGCTGAACTATGAATCACAATGGGACGAGAAAAACACGATTGTCGGGTTTTGATCTCTATTTTAAGGAACCGAGCGTCAGTGGCTCATTCACTTCAACTCCCGCTTGAAGGAGCTGCGCTCGGCGATCGGTTACTCCGTTAATGAGAAACTAGCCGGGGAGTCCGTTGGGGTTAACTGAAACACAGTCCTGTCAGCCGTGCTGGTCCAGAAAAGGGTGGCATAACCGGGAGAACGTGGGGTTGTATATGTCCACGGGGACTGTTACCGTCATTCTACCGTTTAGCTCAAGTGTACCGACAAACTGTAATAACTTAATGTCAAAGAATAGCGTTTAGCATGGAGCTAAACCAGATATTGAAGATAAATATCTTACCCGCGCGGCCACCGGGACATTTCCCTCCGCTGTTGTTTACGCTTGCTGATTCGTACCGTCACCCGTGCACGTCATGTGAAAAAAAATCGCCGTTATTTGTTTGAAATATGTATGTTTGCTGCCGTTAAGATTCGGGGAGCGGTGCCGTTGGTGGCTCGTCGCCGTTGAGCCGAACGTTAAAAAAGTATGATCCCGAACCAGCTGTAGCGGCGCGCCCGCTTCTCCGCGCTCTTCAGTTTCTATCTCGCGCCCTTGCTCGGCGTTGAGAATAGGTAGTGACGTAGATGCGCACAATACCTGCGCAGTTTGCCTCTAAAACTTCCGGTTGACCCTACACGATAAATGAATGCCTGTCAGTGTCTCCCAAAGTTTGTGTTAGAGTCCCGAAGAGGTCTCAAAGCGAAATCATGAAAATAAATAGATGTTTTTACATCGTATGAAAAACTGCATAGTCTAGTCGTAACTGTTTCAAAAGTCAATAAATATCCTGTAAGCTCAAAAGACGCAAGATGCAACCTAAATTTCATCAGGACAAAACTTGATCAAGAAATATGATCAAGACATATTGAACTGCTCAAAAAGATAACCATTAAAATCGGGGACAAATCACATGGTTGGGCGAATCAGTGCCCCAAATTTTCAGCTTCAAAAGGTCAGAAGATTGTTTCAACTTTTTTTCTTGTATCGAGCCATACCAAAACATCTAATTCGTAGGTTTGACGGTTAATGTGTCAAGTGTCTCAGGGTTTGGCTAACATTAAATTCTTATCATGAATTCATCTGCTGATTGTTTTTTTTTTTTCATTAATTATTAATTTGTTCGGATTAAAGAATGTCAAAAATGGCACTTACTATGTTGCAAAATCCAGAAAAACTTCTTTTGCATTGGCAACACCAGCAACAAGTTTAGACTACTGACACTAGAAAACACCCACGTTTTAAAAGATACTTAAAGTTGTCCCTAGTTATTATTTAAAGTGAAACATCAACTATCAAAAAGCAAATAATGAATTTGATTATTGGGTATTTTTTATAAAATTAAATAATTGATTGCATGCATTGATATCATCTAGCATAACAGATATTGATATAAATGGTACTTTGGTGTTATTCAGAACGAGATAGAAAACATCACATCTATATCTGGGGACAAAAATAGGGCAGAAATATACATTTCAAAATGAAACTGATTTGTGAACCATTTGTGGTCACTGATCCACCCCCTGATCACATGCTCTGCATCAAACTGGCCAATTAGCAAGAATCAGGTGTTTAAAACCCACCTGAGTTCAGTTGAGCTTCACTGGCATGTGAGAATAATGGAGAGATTGTGTGTCATTACAGGTGAGAAACGAATTTGTTTTGCTGAGTAATTTGTGTTGAGCTTACAATTGAATTATCTAAAGCTATGTGGTCTACTTTACCTCCTAGATTCAAATAGCTTTGAGTATTTATCACCGTCAGAGCTTGACAAGAAGTTTTTTGGGGAGCAGAGTTTGCTATCTTCCTTATCACTGGAGCAACTTTCCACATCAAGAACCTCCAATGACAATGTAGCTGATGGATCTGAGGCCAAGCTGTCCCTCTTGGCTTCTCTTTGTGCATCTTCAGACCCTATATCTCCATTACAGGTGTCTTCACTAACTGGTGTCCATGTCCCAGAGAATGATCATTTCAACCTGGCTTTGCCATTACAGACCAAGTCATCTACTCCCTACATCCAACTCCAAAAGCAGACACGGGCTGTTACTTCGGATCATTCCTACAGTGAACTCCCGGCTGCTCAGATGTCGTGGGATGTGTCTCTGATTAAATCAGACAGCAACAGTCCTCGACTCAGCATGGACTCAAGCAATCTTGTTCCTGCGTGGAGTCCGAAACCCCCTTCTGCTAAACACTCCAGGCCTGAAAATTCCCCCTGAAAACCTCACCATGGAGAAGTCTTTAGTAGTTGAAGTGGGTTTTAAAGCAAAAGTGTAGTCCCTTTTAATTCACCACATTTGATTTACTGTGTTCTTGCAGAATCCATGTTTTCACTCGATTACATGTCAAGTGTGAGAATTCTTAAGAGGGCTTGTCTTAAATGTATGAAAGCACCAAAATTTAAATAAAACTAACTTTTGTAAAAATGAGTACATCTTATCTACAATATGGGTACAGAAAGTAATTATCTGATCACGAAGGTGAAAGTCAAGTTCAAATATTGACCAGGTTGGGGGGAAATCCTATGCACAGTGTACGTAATGGCAGATGGATCACTTGGTGTGTGTGTGTGTATGTGGAACCTTTGCCTATAAACTTAAACATCCTGGCCAGGTTAGCAACTCATCATGCTCAACTGTAGCTGTTAAAATTCCATCAGGTGCTACATATCATTGTGACTAAGGTCTATGTGAATTTTCAATTCATATCATTGGCCATTACGAAAATCAAATATAAACTTGGAATTTGTCTAGCCACCACTATAAATGAAAACAAGTCCATTAGCAAAGCATGCATGTTTTTTTTCCTAAAGTGATGATACGGTCTGTCAGGTTAATCTGATAAAATGTTACATCAATTAATCACTCAAACATTTTTTTTTTCTAAATATAGTGTTTTTATTGTCACAAAGTTTGCTACCTCTTTTACCCCCCCCCCCTCCTTTTTCGGTTAAAAAAGCCTCTGTCAGAGGCACAAATGACACTCCCCCTCCTTGAAAGGAACACAACTGCTGTAGAAACTAAGCATCAGACAAAGTATATACAGGTACATCCTCAGATGAGCGGTGCATCCATTCACAATGGCATGAAAGGGGCTTCTGTGTTGATCTCATGTTCCTGCAAGAGAATTTATTATTTTGATGACACCTTTCATGTCTAAAAAGTATTGAGTGTTGAGTGCTCTCACCTGATTTAGCTTTTTGAATTCTACAACCTGGACGAAAACATGTTCCAAAATGTGCTTTGCATCCCTCTGATCCTTATCCAATTTGGGTGTTATCCCTAGGATCTCCCCACATTTCCGTACATAGAATTCCAGATCATCGTCTGTACCTGAAAGCAGAACCAATTAAAAGATTAAATGATTGTAATTCATAAAACCTTGACAAGTTGAGTCCAGAACTTACATTTATTGGTGAGTTGTGCTAGACGCACTTTCTCTGAAGAGAATGTTTCATCAAGGTCGAACAGGTCCAACATGGGTGGAGGCAAATCACTTAGGGCAGGTGGAAACACCTAACAGAAGGAAATGTTTGCGTCATGGTTCACCTAAAAAATTCTTTAGAAACAAGTTCTAGGGCTGTGTAAGATGTGTAAAATCAATTTTTTTTTTCAAATGTAAGATTAATTTTAACAGGAAAAATCCAGAGCCCAATTATTGTAAAAATTCCTGAAAGTACCATCAAGATCTACATAAATTAGTTCATAAACATTGGCAAAGACAAATAACTAAGATTTCTTAAATTTCTAATCATTATAATATTTAAAGGTAAGATCAGCAAAGTTGTCCTAACGCTGTGTTAATGAATGTGTTATTTTATTTAAATACAAAAATGGAATTACAGACATGTCGTATGATAGTTAGCAGAGGAGCAACTCACAGCAGGCTGAAGCTGAGGCAGAGGGGTCTCAAACTGCGGTGTAATGAGCTGCAGTGGCTCACCCTTCACGTTCAGCTGCTTGTAAGCACTGAAGAAAACATGTCATTGTTTAACCTTGAGGACAAACAATAGATTCCCGAGTGTATATCACATTCTCACCTAATGACTTGGGGTAAGGTGTCAGTCGACAAACTGAACAAAGAAAAATCGGAGAGGGAGGTGAAATCCCTTGGGTTTTCGTCACCCTCTTGCAAACACACTCTCAGTTGTTCTGACAAACAACCGGAGTCTGGCAACATGGTGTAATCTGTGATCTAGATGACCAAGGGGACAAATTGGTTGTACGCCAACTAAATAAACAACAATGATGCCTTTGTCACAGGGAGTGGTTATCCTCACCTCTGGATCTTCTGCATCAATCTGGTTGAGCTGAATATTATCAGTCATGAGCCACTGAAGCACAACATCCTGTAATGGAAAATATGAAGACAAAAATGACTACAAATATTTATTGGAGAGGACAATGTACTTTTTACACATCTTTCATTGTGACTACTTGCCATAATTATACTATTCTCCTCTTTGTCTATGTAATGGTCACTGAACATGTGGCAGGAGCCCAGGACCACCAGTTTGCCCGCTTCCTAAGGAAATACATCACAAATATTTCAGCATCACATTAGAAGGACACATGCTCAACTAGTACATGTCCAGGGACCAAGTAGATGTATGATATAAGTTCTGACCTTTCCTTTATAGAAAGCCAGGACAGGCCTGTTGAGGGGGAAGCACACCGAGCCAGTGGAAAGAACAGCCACAGCTGGCTTCATCACACTCAGTGTGGCACCATATGGGTACACAAATGTGAGAGCTCTATATAAACAAGGTGCAGAAATCAAAAAGTTGATTGATTGCATAGTGCTATGATATGAAGTCAAGAATATATAGCTTTTTATACACATAATAAATCCTCAAAACAACTAAAATCCTCTGATAGCTACAGTGTATAAGCTAATATCCTTTTTAGAGGTATATCGGCATAAACAATTGACACAATGATCATTTTCAACATCAATATTTTAATAGTGAAAGATGATTACTCTGTTGAATCTATATTTGCAGAGGGCACCTGCTGTACAACATTATTTAAATGTTTGCATTTACATGAATGTATGTTGGGATCTTAATGTTAGACCATCTATAGTGACAATGTTTTACTGACTGAAGTTTTTTTTCCGTTAGTATTCATACTTTTCAAAAGCTACGTATACCAAAATTAAAAAAAATAATACCACACAGACATTTTTACGTACTGTGATGTTTATATTTTGGAACTTTTATGATACTACTATCTGATTCAGATTTCGAACAAAAATGTTTACCCAGTTTATTCCAAGATCATAGTATTGACTTTGAGAAGCACCTTAGTGACATTAAAACTGATCTTAAATTTACATTAAGTGCAACTTCTTTTACTCTATTCAAAGGTATCATGTTAGAATTAATGATTGTAAGCTGTTTATACCTTAATTTGTTAATCCTATTTATCAGCTTATTGTATCAACTGTATATAGAAATAACAGTAGAAAATGAATTTAGATAAAACATACTGACACTGAAATACTAATAAAAGGTTTCCTTTACACAGATAATTGGACAAGTGACAGTGTAGCAACTTTCATCTTGAGCATGTTAGATGTCTTGCACTTGGATACCTACTGCGCATCATTTCCAACATTTTCATCTTCAGTTATTCCTGTGATCACTTTGCCTGCAGCACGGCTGATCTCTCTAAGAAAGAAGAAAGCAGAATATATCAACTTTGATCAGTTAATTGATTTGTTATCTGTTATGATATCAATACATATATTTGAGCAAATTATATTTTGAAATATGGCAAACCTGTTTAAAACACCATTGGAAACAAGTGCTTCCTTCGGATGGAAGTACTTGTAATACATATTCCTTACAACTGCATCTGTAATATCAATGCAAAGAGAGGAAAAACATAATTCGACAAAAAAGTCGAAGTAATATTTGAAATTCAATATTAATATGATATGCACCATTGTTGACCATGATTCCGTATTCTTCCAGAAGAAAGTTGATGTTTGTGTAATATTTTACTTCTCCTCCTTCACCAAGCATTACAAGGACATTTCCTCCACCATCTAAGTAGTGCTTAAGCGCTTCCAGCTAAGATTGAGAGGGACAAAAAAGTAAAACTTGAATTCATTTTCAACATTCAAATTAATGTTAGTGTTGGTAGCATTAAATGTGTTTAACATGGTTTTGGACTCAATTGTGTATATGACAAGTGCCATCTGTGATAGGATTTCACATTAGAATATTTTTCAGAACTGAACTGTCAGCAACTGACACTGTCTAGTAAATATTCCCTTTTCAATTCTTAACCAATCGAGTTTCTTCTACTATCTCGTTTTCCTAACTGAATTCGAATTCAGTGATTTAAAAAAAATCATGCAACGTGACACTAATAAACTAGAGAGAGAAAAAAATAGGCTGACCAGAAATTAACAGGATTAGCAAGAAATTACCTGGATCTTTAAATTAAGAAGAAATGTAAAGGGGATTACTTAAACATGCAGCAAGAAATAGGCTACAACAGGTTTAAATAGATATAGATTACCAAATATAAATAACATAAATATAAGTTATTAAAAAGATTCTTAATGTGATGAGACATAATGATCAGTGTTTTGATATATCACCTCTGCCAATGTGAACTTCTCCCTTGGGCCTGCTGTTATCCACAACTTGATACCCTTCAGCCTTTCCAGAGTCAGTTCTTCTTTCATACTGGAAGAAAGCGTTTATTTTTGTTTTTGTTCATTTTTTTTTTTATTGTGGATTGCCTTTATAAATCTGCTTAGTACGTCCAGAAAATAACAGCTTAGCTTACCTCTGAATTCTCCACTGGGATCTCAAGCGCTTCTGCATGGATTTGTATCCAGTATTTGTGGTGAACAGCTCTCTTTTCGAGGCACTGAATGCCACAGTATTGTGCTGTTCCTTCTCCATGTTTTTAAATTCTATATACGCTACGTTTTAAAAAAAATTGGTTATTATATTTATCTATTCGCTTAGAAATGGAACTAACTCCATTCCATGGCATAATTACAACGTTTCGTCGTATTGTACCACATTAGAAAATAGTATGTTTTAAGAATTTTTCAGTAAGCGCTTGTTAGCAAACAAAGGGAAAGAACTACGTCAACGTTAGCTCACGTCGCCGTTAGCCGCATAGCTAGTTACATCGGTTCAATTCATGCGATCAGTTCTCAATAACTGACCCCAAAGCGGTAAGTATTGTTAGCAGAAATATCTACCTGTGAGGTAGCTGTATCGAACATGACAAGTTAGCGGTGTCTAGACTCCCGATGTTCCAAGATGCTAGCAGAGATGCATTGTGGGAGAATGTGGTAACTAATGACGCTACACACATAGCAACGCCCAACGAACATCTGCCCACCTCCTCAGCACTAGACAGGTGTTGGAAGGCGTGTGATGGTCGGTCATTTTGCTGAAATGCATCTGATATTAGCGATGAACGCTCGTGCAATGCAAGTAAAACGATAAACATTATGTGGAAATAGCGTGGCTGTTGGAAAGAAAGTTGGATGAGCTAAAATGATCAGATACCGCCGACGAGCAATAGATCATGCACCGAGGCGTCACTTCCTGGGTGGTGATCCGTTTTCTTGTTCCATTGAGGGTTAATAACTACAACACTAATAATAATTATATTAAATTTGATTTAAGACATCTTACTCAACACTCTAGGACACCGTACGGGCATATTCACACAGAGATTTAAGAGAAACAACAAAATGAAATTGAATATTCTTTTAATCATCCCAGAGTGAGGATTTCAATAGAAAAAGAACAAGATAGACAAAGAGGTTAAAAAAAATGGTTTAGATCATTGAAGATCTTAAATTTCTGTTCATTTTTATCTTGAAAGCCTTGCTTTCAAACTCATCCCACTAGCCAAATGCTGCAGGAAAAACAGACATGGTCAGTGCTGGTAAAATCAATTGTTATGCTTGTATTTCCAGTATTACATCATTTATTTTTGTCCAGTGCCTTTTCTTATGATATCATGCACAAGTTTAAAGAAGTAAAAGTGAGAAGTTTCTCCTTGCCTGTTTATTGAAAAAAGAAGGCAAGTATGCTTCATGTGGTATTTACTGTGTGGAGATACAGGTTTCAAGTTCAATCATCTTATATTATAAACTTTTTGTTAAATAATAATAATAATTTATCCTTTATAAATCCCCATGGGGAAATTCACTCTGCAAGTAACCCATCAGGGATAAACCATGAACAGTAGGCTGCCGTTCACCGGCGTCAAGGATTCAGTGTCTTGGTCAACAACACTTCGGCACACTAGAAGGAGCCAGGAATCAAACCAGGAATGTTCTGTTCCAAAGACAATTGCTCTACCTCCTGCGGCACCCCCTAAAACACATTCCCCCCTAACACATATTTTAATATAGTTAGAATCTTATTAAAAAAAAATAAATAAAAAAAAACAAAACCATAAAACTGGAAAGTGCTTATAGTTTGCTTGGTCCTGACAGAGGCTTCACTCTTAAGACGCCCTCCTGGGAACACGACACTGCCAGAACTCCATCTCTTCTCCATAATCGGCCCTGGACCAGGCCTCTGCTGCCTCCTGGAGACACAGTACACAACATAATTGGCTGGAGCGCTTATGCGTTTAAGTCATACTACTCATACAGTATGAGGCTTGACACATCTTAAATGCAACAGCATTAATGTTTCTGTTATTTGTGATAAATGTGACAATTTCATACAGGTACATTGTGTTTTTTTTAATCAAAATAAAGTGAACAGCCACAGGATGAACCAAAACATCAGCAAATGATAATCCACTCATCTTTCAGCTTTTACAGTATTGTCATTCTGCAAAATAACTTTTTTGTTTATGTTTGCCTGTGGGGAAAACTGGGAATATATATATATCACATCATATTGTAATTTGATAGACTTCCAGCTTAAGTCTGGATTGTATAATTAGTTTGCTACAACATAAATAAAAAAAATGACTTAAGCGGGAGTAGATGGAAAGTGAAAGATAAGCCCACCTGCCCAAGGACTCTCACACTCGTAAAGCATCCATTCATCAGTTCGGAAAGTGGTATGGAACCACATGGCATGGTCCAGGGAAGCTGAGAAATGGGCCCTGTAGTTAGGGTAAGGCAGTAGTGCAGTGCCCAGAAACGCAAAGTCTGACACATACGCAGCCACACAGCGATGCAATTTCATGTCGCCTTCACCTGGAATGCAAATGCCATAAATCAACACATCTGGTTACTTATAAACAATACATCCAATATCTGGTCTTGTTCTGTCAATTCCATTATGCTGCATGAGCATGTTAAATATGTTGTATATCTACCTGCAGCACTTATTTAATACACCATAGAAACTGAGAAGATTAATGAGATCAAATTTATCCAGGTTGAGAAATGTGAGATATTTAATCTTGGGTCTACAATCACGCAACTTAAAGGCTCTGCCTGCAGAGGGCAGTGCAATTGGTTCAGGGATTTTTACCAATATGTCCTCGCGCTCGCACCCAGAACAGTTTCTTTGGCTCAGTTGCAGTCAGCTTGTATGGGTTTGGTGGGTTGACTGGCTTCATCTCAATAGGGACCTCATTTGCCATCAGTTTGATAAGGCTTCGTCTAGCTGTTTCTGCAAGGTCAGGTTTACTGTAAAATAAGAAAAGGAAAGTTGTTAGTGGACTCATTCTTACTGGTTTGCACTGACATATCCCAAAACAAATTCTAAAAAACGAAATATTTTCTCACTGTGTAAATTTTACATGTTAAAAGTTAGGAGGGGCTGATTGATAAGGAACATACTAAAATATTAGTATATTTAGAAGCAAGTTTGTGAAAAATGCTATACAGTGCATCATGTATGTTATGCTTGGCAATAAAAAGTCACATACCGAATATAAAAAAGTGGAAGTGGAGTATGTCTCCGGCATCTGTCTGGCTTTATATGGTATTGACTAAGATTCTGTTATATGATGCTGATCATTTTATGACTGCTTGCTAATATCCAGTTATTTTCTTGATTCTTGAGTTTTGGGTAATTGTGGGCTTATTAAGGCTCATGCCTGGCAAACGTTTCTGCTGATATGTTGCTGTTTTGTTTTTTTTCTTAATTTTTTTTTCTGATCACTAAACTTGATTTGAGACTCTTACAAAAGATGTTATCATGATTTTGAAATTCTTTTTAATTTGTTAAAAGAGAAAATAAGGATCTGATGCAAATAGCAAAATTAAATTCTATAATTTTATGTATGTTAGATAATATACTTCAACACACAACTGAGCATTAGACATATATATACAATCTATGGGTTTCATTTTAAAATAATAAGCATGTTAAGCCTACATCAAAAAATAAAGTCAGTTGAAGTGAATGCTTTATTGATGTTAATTAATGTTAAATCTATAGACATTGTACATGTACAATTCAGAGTTGAAGGCTTTTATATGGGTTAGGGTTCTGTACGTTAAAGATTGTAGATGTCTTTCTTTTTAAGATATATACCGCAGTTTGCTTTTACATCTTTTCATGTTTTTACCACTGTACATACCAAAACTATATATATATAGGCTGATGTCCTTGGCTGGTGCTGCTCGAGCACTAATCAGGGAGAGTAATTGTGGTACCTGAGGTAAAGCTGGACGAGTTCCTCTACCGTAAGGAGATCTTCAGGTGCAGGGACTGTTGGCATGCAGAACTGGTGCTGCACGGGGCTCGGCTGCAGCGTGTGGAAGGAAGCTTGGCAGATCAGTATGGGCTGTCCGTGCTGGATGGCCTTCACCGAGCGCACTGTAAAACTACGACCATCCCTGGTTCGCTCCACCTGGTATAAAACCGGAACCTTTGGATCCCCTAAAAACAATATTTTGGATACACCTGTGGGAAACTAGCAGCTGGGCTGTCTGTCTGTGCTTTGTTTTTCTGATGCACTTAATAAAATCTTAAAAAAGAAAGTTTAAGCTATAGAAATTTGTCCTTTGCGGTCTTAACTATTATTTTTGCCTGTTCCTTTATGTGGGTTTCTACTACAAACAGAATGCAACTTACCTGCTCGCACAAAGTAGCAGTGAAGAGAGTGGGCATGGAGATTGTCAGTGACAGATTTGGCAGCAGCCACAAGGGCTTGACCAACTATCTGTCCTCCAAACAATCGCTGAGATCTGGGCACCCAGTGATGTGTTCCCCTGGGGAGAGACACGTGAATGCAATATACGAAATAAATTATTACATTATTATTATATGTCTGATATATATATATATATGTATATATATTACATATTCTTCTTCTTCTTCCTCTTTCGGCTTTTCCCTTCAGGGGTCGCCACAGCGAATCAACTTCCTCCATCTAACCCTATTCTCTGTATCCTCCTCTCACACCAACTACCTTTATATCCTCTCTCACTACGTCCATAAATCTTCTTTATATGGTATATATTATATAAATAGAATATTGAGTACAGTCTACCTATAATGGTGTATTGATCATTCATTATTGGCTACTTTCAGTTGAAACCTTAGGATGAAATGTTTTTACCGACAACATCAAGATGAATCATCATTTGACCCAAAAAAAAGTATGTTTTTTTGTCAATTATTTTCTGATTTAATAATTTATTGGCCAATTGTCTCAGCATCTGCTCTTGACTATTCAGAATTCATCATTGGCAGTTGTTCTGCTGAAACAGACCAGAACTTTCTCGGTGTCACAGCTGTGCTCATGACCTGACATCCAGTTGGTAGTTACTTATCTAAAAAGAGGTTGAATTCGAAAAACAATTTAAATAGGAATTTAGCCACACAGTAAAGCGGTTCTATTATGTCCAAAGTGGAGTTCTCTTAAAAGTGATAAAGGAAGATAGTGGGCAAAAACATAATGAACCTGTACAGATCCACATCCAGCTGCTCCAGGTTCAACACGCTGGTGACCAGGACGCTCCGGAGGTCCTGTCGGTACTGAACTCCAGGTTTACCCGAACTTTCCATTTCAGGCTCTTTTTCTAACATCGTTTCTTCAGGATTATCTTGTTTGATCGCTGCAGAATCACATCTTCCGCCTTCGCCTTCAGCCATGTTGTTGTAACCGCTTTTCTTCTCTGACTTTTTTTTTGGTTGTTCAGGATGGCTACCAATGAAAAGGTACATTAGCGCCTCCCGTTGGTGACTGGTTGACAAAACAAGTTTAACACCACCAGAATACCTTCTGTCCTTAAGGTGTAAATAAATAAATGAATTTAAAGAAATACATAAATACGCTTCTCATCTTGAGAGAGGGTCCAGTGTGTTGAATGACACATGTGGGGGGTAATTTTCTGGAAAGATTTGGTCACGGGGTTTTCTTGGGTTACTGTTAAAATCATGTTTTTAGAATTAAAGCAGAAACTGTCATATTAGTTTTGATAGTTTCAGATAGTTTGAGTTGTCCACTAAACTATTGAAATCATCAGCAGTTAAAAAAAGATGATCTACCCATCCATCCATCCATCCATCCATTCAGTGACATGCGGTGAGGTTCATGTCACCGCACATCTCTTCTTCATATTTGAATGGTAACTGTGAATTTTTTTTAATCGATTTTGAAAAAAAAACCAACTAAAAATGGTGAAGCTACGTGGAAAATAACTTTATAGTACAAATCACTGAATAAATATAACCATTTAATTTTTTTTCTCATTTTGCATTTTTTTCTTTCCGTGATGACAGGTGAGGCCTCTATTGACTGCACGTCACTGCATCCATTATCTACCACTAATCTTGCACTTAGGGTCGGAGGGATTCTGAAGCCGATCCCAGGTACCATCGGCGAGTGGCTGGGTGCACCTTGGACTGATGGCCGGTCCATCAAAGCGACACATATAGAGACAAACTACAATTTACTCCCTCATGCACATGCTTGGGAAATTTACGGTCTCCGGTGAACATACTGCATGTTTTGGACTAGTGGGAGGAATCCAGAAAACTCGAAGGAAAATCATTCAGACAATGAGAGAACGCGCCAACTCCACACAGAATAACCTGTTGTCTCAATTGAACTGGGAAATCTTCCTTCTGTGAGGTGGAGCCATAACTACTACACCATTGTGCCCCTGAGCTTTCCATTTGTAATTGAAAAAAAAAAAAAATCACTTGTTCCGGATTACCATGTATTATTTTTTCGGTATCCGTCACCCATGATGTAGTTGTGAGTAAAACATCATACGCAATGAAGTACTATAGGCACACAGTAAGCCTATTTCCTGTCGAAGGTTTAAATTAAGTAATTCACAGTGTCACAGAAAAACTCCCGTTCCATCAATGATATTGACGGGATACCGCTGATTGATTTATTTTTGTTTTTTTTTTCAAAATGAATTCCCATGTTTTACTCAGTAAAGGTCAGCGGGAACAAATATGCAGAGTGACATAAAATCTGGCTTGCCTTCAAGGACAGTAGGACATTTTAAACTTAACCTAAAAGGCACACATATGCCTAAAAACAGCTTGTTCCCGGAGGCGTGAGCTGTACCTTTGATGAACAGCAAAGATGACTGCCCTGGAATATGGGACACCTGAGCTTCAGTGCTCCCTTAATGAACAAATGAAAGCCATTATAACTATCGGCCAATGCAAGCTGTGATTGTATAATCATATGAATTTTTTCAATTGCACACTACAGTTAAAGAAACTTTCAAAAAGGGAGCAAATCTTGTTGTTAAGATCACATGGACAGATGGTGTCGAGATATATGAGCGAACATTGTGATGATTCAAACTGCAGAAATGGATGAAAGCTGTTTGCATAACGTATTTAGTGATCTTGACGTGTACTGTGACAGTTGCCAAGATATACCTCCGTCATCAATACCAGCCATATCAATGCAGCCAAACTGAATATGCTGGCTATAGTTCGAACAAACTGTATTAAAATGGCAACAATTTCCTTCGGGATAAATAAAGTTGTTCTCATCTCATCTCTCATCTCATCTCAATACATGAAAGTGAACTAACAGTCATTTGAGGATATTCAGTTCCTCTGTGCAATGTTAAAAGGGGAAGAGTCAGTTGTATGAAGCTGCCAATGCCTTTTTTTAATGGCTTAAGACGACATAATTTATGCGTAAATCTTTTCAGTTTTTCATCACTTTGGGAAATGTTTTGAATCCACAATAAATTCAGACAAGATAAAACAACAGTGAGTCTGATTTTTTATCCTTGGGGAAATTTTTCATTGCATAATTGTAACAAAATACTTGGCTGCCAAGCATCACATCTCCAGCATGTAGTTCAAAAACAAATTTAACTTAATTTCCAATCAAATTAAAATCAGTTTATAGAAGGATTATGAACTGTTTTTGAAAACTCCTAACTGTACAGTTGGTGTTTTCCTAACTGTATTTTGCATGTGTGATATTGTTCTACTTTTTTTTTTTACCATAAAACCTAATGTTCTTTGTTTTTTTATCATCAAAAGCCTGTGCCAATTCTTGGACAAATTAAAACTTTACATTATGCATTCTTCAGTCTTTCAGCCAACAAAGTGCATTTGCTCAGATTTCGACTATAAGATGTATTGATTTCAGCCTTTGTATATCTATACCAATAATACAAATAATACTACAAAGCCACCACCAATACTACTACTACTACTACTTCTTACAACAACAACAATAATAATAATAATAATAATAATAATAATAATAATAATAATAATAATAATAATAATAATAATAATAATAATGATAATAATAATAATGATAATAAATGCATTCAATCAATTTACCCAAATTTCCATCTGTTTATTATATGATTTTAGAAAACAGATTACATAGTTTTACCAATTGATTGTTTTCATCTTTGTTTTGTACCTCCTTCTTCAAAGAAATGATGAAGAGATACTGATGTAAATATATATTTTTGAAGAATTTTGAGTATTTGCAATGAGGTTCTGCAAAACAAGGCACACAATAATACACATCCCTCGAAGAGTAGAACCTGAGCAAAAGGGTGGTTTACCATCTCTTCCTAAATATCTTGAGAAATGTTTTTCACATCACGATTTTTTCGTGATATGTCGAAGTATCTATTCCAAACTAGCTTTGGATTTAGTCCTAAATCTGCTCCAAAAAATGATTTAGGCGTTAGTTATTCTTTTAAGGAGGTTTACGAGCAGCACTTGAAGGCGTCATGATGCTACGCGCGGAATTAATTTCCTCAGTGGCGCTCCTTCTCTGGGACCGAGCGCTGCTGCAGCATCATTCCGGCCACATTAACTCAGCTCCGCCACTTGATGCAGATGACCTTGGCGGGTGGAGATCGCTCTGTTCAGCGTCGCATCGAGCTTCTCTTTCCACCATGGCAGCTTCGGACGGGCTGGACGATGACTGCGTGCTGCAGCGAGGAAGATCTCGGAGCGACCCGAGCAGCATCACCGAGGTCCGCCTGGGTGAAACGTACAGAGCGGGTAAGAGGAGTGGACACCCACACACACACACACATACACGCACACACATGTTGTACGTCTACCGAGTGTGGCTTGAATTACGCATTACGAATGGTAATTACGAATTACGATGTTCGCCCGGGTTCCGCTGGATCGGTGTAAACGATGCGGGTCGTCGTGGATGTGCGTCATTTTGCACGATTGCGCTGCCGAATATGGGGTACCTAACACGGATTATGCATTTCACAATGACATCACGATTCACGAGTCGGTGTTGTCCGCTAGAATATCCAGTCGAGAAATAGCGTTTCTCTTCCCGGGGTTACTTTTACATGATCTCCCATTTAATCACCCGTTGATCTGTAGTTTTCGTTGCCATCACACATTGTTCCGTGTCATTCTGGTTGGGACCATCACTGTTGCCAGCCAAAATGTCACTTGCCCATCCCATCCCATCAGTCAATGATTGCACCTAGAATGGTTGTTTTATGACACAGGGTGCCACCCAAGCAAATAAAATCCCACTTTTAAGTCAGAATTCTTTCTATGCATCAATATAATCCAGTGTCCGCAGCATGAGAAGTGTAAAACTTGCCATCAGTCATGGCCTGCGCTACTGTCTGTCGAGCGGTGGCTGATGTGAGTGCTTGTTGTGTATTTGGCTGTTTCCATGGTGATTCCAATGGCAGAAGGCAATACTCACCTCTCCAACTGCGAACCAACATGGTGTTTGTGCAGCACTTGGTTGGAATACACTGTGTGATTTACAACAGCAAGCCTTTCAAAGTGAAATGCCACTCAGACTGTGAATTGTGAGATGGGATTCCACTGAAACGGCCTGGATTCACAGTGCAGGCCTTTGCCACGGCTCCTCATCGACCGAGCAGAGATATTTAATGTGCTGCATTGAACGGTGGGACTGTATGAAAATATGATAAATCCTTCAGTTGAGCTTGCAGGCTCCAGACTTTCAGGTTGTAGTAGATCATAACTTTCTTGTTACAGGATGCACATCTGAACATATAGATTAACTCCGAGCACATTTTGCTTAGACATGAATTCTCTAGACATCCACCAATCAATCCTTGATAGGGACTAAGAATGCATACCACAAAACTAAGTAGTAGCTCGTAAGAAATGACCAGAATACCCTGAAAAAGGAAAAAAAACTCAGAAAAAATGAAATATGTGAAATAGGCTCAATAAGGCAGAAGGTACCTGATATTGGCAGGAGTTTAATTTTTTATTTTTTTTTTGTCCAAAAATATATCAACTCAAAATTTTGTTTTATCAAACAGATGTTGTCAGCATATAAAAATGAGTGTCACAGTCCAAAAACATGCAGTGGGTAATTCAAGACTCTGAGACACTGATACATTTGAACGAAGGAATGAGTGGTTTTATATCTATATATGACCATATGATTGACTGCTGAATGTGAACAATGACAGCACAGATTTGCTACCACAACCCTGAATTCTACAAAAGTGATATAAGATGAATATATTTAGTTTTCGCATATTGCATTGCTATGATGATAAAACATTTATCAAGATATACCTCAAGCCTTTTCCTTCCCCTACTCTGAATCCAGTTGATAAGTTGTGGTGGTGGTTATACAGCTCATATAAGATAAGATAAGATAAGATAAGATAAGATAAGATAAGATAAGATAAGATGAAAGTTTTTGATCCCCATAAGGGAAATTCCTTTGTCACAGCAGCGTAACAGTTATAATGTCAAAATAAAAGTAAAATAAATATGAAAAAAAATATAAATATAGAGACAGAAGACAGAAGATAGTAAGACATCCACAAATAAATAGACAGCAGCAACAACAACAGCAACAACATCAGGGATAATAATTGAACATAAAGGATACAGTTAGGGTGAAAAATACATAACCAGAACTAAACAACAATATAAATTGAATGTAAATAGCAATGAATAAAAAAGTAAACAAAAATCGGTAGGATTTGTGCGGGGTGGGACAAACAAGGGTAAGAAAGAAGCAGAATTAGGGCACGACATGTGAATGGGTGAGGTAGTGAGATTGCGGAAGCAGCACTTGTGCACTCAGGCCAGTCAGAGTTTGTAGCTTGGAGATTTTTCATGTGATATACCTGTCATTTTAAACACCTAGTTAAAATTCTCTCGTGTTTCAAAGACGCTACAGCAACTTCACCCCAAGATTTTTTTTCCTGTGAAGCATCAGGCAACCTGTCCTCATCCAGCCTTCCATCCTTTACATCCCCTCCAGTCCGCCCTAACACTTTCCAGTACCCAAAAGTAACAATGACCCTCAAGTACAACTTTGTAAATTTCAAAATTATAATATCATGAACCGCTTCAGAATTATTTAGTATGTTTCAAGTGCGAAAATCTAATGGTTTTAGTACAAATTAATCTAATTCTGCTTACTGCACTGGCAGATTATTATTAGATATTTTTGAAACAGCCTATTTAGACTTCCTTATATTTTATGTTAAATATAACAGTATTTAAATTACAAATGACGAATATGTTTGTCAATTTTGTATACTGCTGCCATTAATATTGATTTTAAATTGATTTCTCCGATACTAAAATGGTAGAATTTCAGGCTATAGGTGAACAACAGTACTAAATATGGTCGTTACTTTTTCAACGTAACCGTTAGAAGCAACATCTTGGTTAAATAGACTGGATTTAATATAAATGGCTTCCTATTGCATGGTTTGTGAGTAATTACTGTGTATTTTCTTCGGCATGCGTGCATTTACACCCATAACAGAAAAGGCAGCTGAGATTCAAACTGAGACTGAGCACTTATTTAATGCTTTCAAATCAGATTCTCATGCTGCTCATGATGCCATTTAAAGCACACAGAACTCTGATGGCACAAACGCACGTTTCTCTTCTCTCACCAGCCTTGTAGTCAACATTTCCAATTTCACTCTTTTGCTTCGGAGAAAACATTCATCATCATACTTTAGGTGCGCTGACTGACTCCACCCTGATCAGCTCATTGAGTTACATACGCTGTATATTGTTAAGGACATTAAAAAACAAGCTGCATTTTTAAAACAGATATTTATCTTTTGATGTGTATTTATGTGTACAGAGAAAAACTATACTTTTTTTCTGCCAAAAAAGATGGTGTGAGTGCAATATTGCACTTCGGAGTGGGCTTGGCAGAATTTTTTTTGTGGCAAAAAAAGCAAGCTTAGGAAAAATGGATCTGTGTCTGTGTATGCAAATTGTATGACTGCCTATTATTTCAAAGGGGAAAGAGAAGTAAATATTAGATCTGATTTTCAACAAAGCATATTCATGAAAGTTATTTTAGAAAAAAAATTGTTAGATTTGAACAAAAATAAAAATCTGATCATTCTAATTTTGCAACCCATATTTGATATGAACTTTGGCGTCTTTAACGGCATGTCTGTGTCTCCACAACATTTCTATTAATATCTCAATGAATACCACCACCTTCAAAGATGCTGGGACGCTCTAGTTTGATATTTGTTTTTCAGTGAGTACTTGAATCTAATAAAATTGCAAACAGGACATTGTCATCTAGTCACTGACTTGAGACTGATTTGTCTCTTGATGTGCTCGACAGCAAAGAGCATGTCCCTTCTGACCAGCTGAATATACTGTGAATATCACAACATTCACACTAAAATAACGAGTGGGTGTTGTGTCGAACTGGGGGTCCAGTTATTCAAGCAGTGCTGCATACTTTCCAATTTTGGCATGTTCAATATCACGTTTTTAGAAGCACTACCGGACAGGTTGTCATGAGGTTGTCAATGCTGATGATAAATTGTTAGCTTTTTTTGTTTGCATTGTGTGGCTTTTATATTTAGTTTTCACAATTATGTAGAGGCTGCAGAGTCCTAATCATTGGTTAAAATCTCAAACCATGATAACGTTTAAGTTACAGACATTCTACTCTACATCAGAACAGCAGCTGTGGTGACTGATATTGTGCATTCACTGTTGCTTATGCACCTGAATGCCCCTTATCACTGGCGCTCCATGAAATTAAATGGCTGCTAACATTCTAATTTTTTTTGGCTACTTATGCTTTTGGTGCAAATGTATTTATGCTTCTATCTTAATATAAGTCCATCCATCCATCTTCCGCTGCTTATCCGAAGTCGCAAGGGAAGCAGCAGGGGCAGAGAGGCCCAGACTTCGCTCTCTCCAGCCACATGGATCTGAGGATCCAGATCTTCTGAGGGATCCCAAGGCGTTCCCAGGCCAGTCTAGAGACAAAACATCTCCAGTGTGTCCTAGGTCTTCTCAATGGCCTCCTCCCAGATGGACATGCTAAGAATACCTCCCCCCAGAGGCGTCCTGGAGGCATCCTGACCAGATGCCCAAGCCACCTCGTCTGACTTGCTCTGAGCCCTTCCTGGAAGGTCAAACTTCTGACTCTAAGGGAGAGTCCGGCCACTCTGCAGAGAAAACTCATTTCAGATGCTTGTATCCATTATCTCATTGTTTCAGTGACAACCCATAGCTTGTGACCATAGATGAGGGTAGAAACATAGATCGACTGGTAAAGTAAGAGCGTTGCCTTCTGGCTCAGCCTCCTCTTCACCATGACGCATCACTGCAGGTGCTGCACTGATACTCCTGTTGATCACCCACTCCATCCTTCCCTCTTTCGTGACCAAGACCCTGAGATACTTGATCTCCTCCACTTGGGGCAGGACCTCTTCCCTGACCCGGAGTCAGCACCCCATCTGTTTCCATTTGAGCACCATTATCTCAGATTGGTTCACCTTCAGCTGCGAAACGCTCCAGTGAGAGCAGGAGATCATGATCCAATGAAGCCAAGAGAACTGCCTCATCTGACAAAAACAGAGACTTGATCTTGATCCAACTGGATCCCCTCAACACCCTGGCTGCGTCTAGAAATTTTGTCCATAAAAGTTCTGAACAGAATCTGTGACAAAGGGCAGGCCTAGCGGAGTCTAACTCTCCCCGGAAACAAATCTGTCTCGCAACCGGCAATGCGGACCAGGTCATACAAGACCCGAACAGCACGTATGATGGGGCTTGGTACCCACAAGGTTGTCTGCAGGACACAGTCAAATGCCTTTTCCAGATCCACAGTACATGTAGACTGGTTGGGCAAACTCCCATGCCCTCTCGAGGACCCTGCCAAGGGTATAGAGCTGGTCCACTGTTCCACGACCAGGACGAAAACTTCACTGCTCCTCTTAGATCTGAGGTTCAACGACCCGGCGGACCCTCCTCTCCAGCACTGCTGAATAGATCTTGACAGGGAGGCTGAAGAGTGCGATCCCCCTGTAGTTGGAGCACACCTATCGAGCCCCCTTTTTAAAGAGGGGGATCACCACCCCTGTCTGCCAGTCCAGCTGCACTATCCATGTCAGCCAGGACAGTCCTGCAACGTCCAGAGCCTTGAGGAACCCAGGGTAGACCTCATCCACACCCGGGGCCCCACTACTGAAGAGCTTTTTGACTGCTTCAGCAACTTCAGCCCCAGAAATAGGTGGGTCCGCTCCAGGGTCCCCAGGCTCCGCTTCCTCATTGGAAGCAAGTTGAGGTCAGCATCGCGCTGCTTCAACTGCAAACAGTGTTAACGCGGCACTGCTTCCCCCTCCAGGGCCTCCAAATGGTGGACCAGTATCTCCTTGAAGCCGTCTGGAAGTTGATCTCCATGGTCTCCGCAAACTCTTCTCATGCCTTTTGCTTCAGCGGCCACTGAAGCTGGATGCCACTTGGCCTGCCAGTAGCTGTCTGCTACCTCCGCATCCCAAATAGCCAGAAAGGCCCAATAGGACTCCTTCCTGTTTGATGGCATCCCTCACCGCTGGAGTCCACCAGGAGGTTTGAGGGTTGCTGCTCCTACAGGTGCCGACTGCCTTACGGCTGCAGCTCCTGTCTGCCGCCTCAGCAATGAAAGCACAGAACATGGCCCATTTTGATTCAATGTCTCCCACCGCCCTCACGACGTGGTTGTAGTTCTGCCGGAGTTGCGAGTCGAAACTCCTTCTGACAGGGGACTCTGCCAGACGTTCCCAGCAGACCCTCATGTTATGTTTGGTTCTGCCAGATCTGATCAGCATCCTCCCCCACCATCGGAGCCAGCTCACCACAAGGTAGTGGTCAGTTGACAGCTCCGACCCTCTATTCACCCAAGTGTCCAGGACATGCGGCAACAAGTCCGACGACACAACATGACGACCAAATTTCGATCAAAGAATTCTGGTCCTAAGATGCGTTGGTGCCTGATATAAAACTGCACAGATATATGATGCAGTTACAGAGCATTCCAGCATTCAACAGCAGTGGAGGTAGCAGGTAGTTAGTCTGTTAGGCATCATGAATTTAGCTTTAGTTTCTAATTATAATTTGAATATCTCTGTCATTAATCTAGTGCCTTTTTGGTAGCACATTGACATCTGATGTATCTTGTTCAAGATTGTTCAACAGAACTGATATTACCTTTATACAAAGAACTTTAAATCCAGCTCATCTTTCTGTAATTTATAGCTCAGATAAGGCCATTTTATAAAATGTGTGCTTGTGTAGTTTATACTTTTAGTACACTTACTACCACTGTTACTATATTTTTACTTAAACAAAAAGATATTGGGCAGTAACCCAAGTTAATATATTTTTGAACTCCTAAACCCAACCATAATTTTGATGTTGGCAACTGATATTCGTTGTCAGTTGGACTCATGCAAACAAGCAAAATTATTGCAATGGTGGAATCATATTTTGACTTAGCATTTAGCAGGCCAAGACAAGTCTCTGAGGGTGAGATTAAACATCTCATCCAAAAAACATAATGAAGTATTAAAATGCAAAGAGGTTCAATTAGAGCTTAAGAGAACCATTTCAGCTGCAACCAAGTGGCTTTTGCTTGTGTTGTGTACAGTATTGTAGTGAATCTGACTGATGCTGTCTATGGAGGAGTATTCTGGCCTCAGTTCAGCTGGTTCACGACGAACTTGCACGAGTCTCTGTTCTTGCTGCCCTCATTTATGAGCTGGTTCTGATCTGACGTGCAGCAGCTCTAACATCAGAGGGTTTCCGCTCCTCCCCCCGCCTTATCACACCTTTCACTTAAAGTCCTGCTGTTCTATCAGCAGAGTTGGCGGGGCCTGATGAGGAGATTAGGATTCCTTTTACTTGAATCACAGTTTCTCATGTTTTATTAATGACAAGAGTGACTGGATAGAACAGAAAGAATAGTAAAGCTGGAACCTGGACTCCTTCATCCATCTTCAGATCTCCTCTCCGTGTAGAACTTTGTAGTTTGACATAATATGACACTAAAGATTTTCTTATCTGACTATCGACAGATACGGGCGTCAGTTTCACCATCCATAAAGTGGCTAACTCAATGTCGGACATTAACTATTTTGATGTCAAGTCTGAGGCTTTGTTGGGGTGTTTGTATTTTTTTAAATATGCTTTTGTCAGAGCACATGGACTTGAAAGATTACTTTTTACATTTGGCGGTTAGAGTACAAAATAAATCCATGCATGGAAAGAGTTTGGTGTAATTGCTGAATAGCTTGGACTCCACCTATAGACCTGAACACACCCAGTGTTAATCACAATAATCTGACTGCAAGATCCAATCTTTTTTAAAATATCAGTAAAGGCATTCTCAATCAGAGGCCATACTGGCTGTGGTTGTAGCTTGATAGTAAATTTAACAGAGTATCTGATTATCTGAGTTTGTGTTGTTGATTTTTTTTTTCCCATTTTAATTTCTTTACAGCAAGTGTACAGCATTACAGGAAATGTCAGCATAGTAATCTGTTTCTATACTAACAAGCATCGAGATGGTAGATCCAACATTAGTACCTGCTTTGTGAAATATTGTCTAAGGAGGAAATCAGAACGGGAGCGGTTAAATTCAGCATATGAACCTCCAACTTTGAGGGGGTGGCATAGTGTGGAGAAATTACAGAAAGTGGCTGCAGCGAGAGGATCATGCATTGAAATGGAGACATTTGCATTCGGTCCAGAGTATGTGCTATAATAAGCAGAAGGGCAAAAAGTGAAAAACAAATAATCAGCAGGGAGGGAGAATATGGAGTATATTCTTCTAACATATAGGATATTTGTAGGTGGAAGAAGGTTAGGATGAAGTGGTACAAGGTGTATTGGTCTGTGGAGACATTGTTTTTGAGAACAACTGGACTTGAAAGATGACTTTGAAACCAAATATAGCACTTGATTTGTGAGAAGTGAGGAGAGCTTCCCTCTCTGTCACAACTGCAAAGCTGCTGGAATGCTTATCTTACCTTGGTTAATGTTTGCTCAGAAATACAATGTAACTGTCCCCTAACCTCTAGATTGATGTCTATAACGTTGCATCTCTGCCAGTGCCACTGGCAGAGATGCAAGAGAATTTTGCTAAAAGCCATAGGCTGCTTGCCCATTATGACAACATGTACATCGCTAAAATGTTCATAATATCATCCAAGCTGAGCCTTTTATTGTACTTTTATTCACTTGTCAGCACAGAATCCACATTAGAACAAATTGTTTGGCTAATCGGATAATCCTGATATTTCCAGGGAATAATATATGAGTGTCCAAGCAATCTATCCAACTGTTGTTTCCCAAAGTAGAATAGACCTCTTTTTTTAGTCTCCAGTCTCATGTTATCATTTTACAATAGTAGGCTGATGCTGTATTGGGGAGCTTGTTTTATAGAGTGATAATGTTCTTGTTATTGTGTCATTAGCCTGCAATTCTTGGTGGGGAAACATTTAATGTAATATAAAAGCTGTGAGTTCTCTTTTTCTGTGACTCTCTTTTTAGTCATATTCAAGGGACACTCACCAAAGCAAACCATACGCATACAGCTGGGGAGATGCTGCCAGGGCCATCAAATGCAGGTAAAGGTGGAACAGTGGGTTAAACTGCCACAAGAGGGCTCTACATGGTACATGCCAAAATTGTTGCAGAGTCAGATGGGCAGTCGGTTTCACTGAGTCCAGTGCAGCAGTCACCTAGAATAGAGCCAAAGTCATTCAGGATATGGGGATAAGACTGTAAAAGATAGCCTGAGTTATTCTATACTGTCAAGAATTTGTGTCTCAAGACATTAGATTTTATCAATAAAGGACAGAGATTGACTTTGACTGATCATTTATCGCTAAAATCTTGTATTTGCACTTGATGTCTTGACTTTAACCCTTGATTTGCTTGCCAAACTCAGTACATTCGAGCAAATGGCAACTTGATGGGATATGGCATAGCGGCACAGAGGAAGAGGCAGCAGTCATGAAGACAGTCAGACTGAATCTATATTGTTGATTGCAGTTAGAAAAGAACAGCGGTATGTAAAGTCTGACACTCAAAAATCCCTGACTCATCCAGATGAATGTCCAACCTTATCTGTCAATACAGAACTCAAAATGCTTGTTTTTTACGCTGGTCAGGGAACCCCCCCACCCCCCAAATCCATCAGAGTTCTCGCTCCTGCTGAAATCATTGCTGATTTCAGCTCCTGCTGCTCTTATAGCAAGATGATTTCAGTAACAGCATACATATTTCATTTAATTGCCCAGACAAACAGGTCGTTTTTTTTCATCTGCATTTGCACAGGTTTCTTTAGTCTTCATGCATTAATTGATTTGCACCACTGACACTGAAGCAGCACTCAAACATTGCTCTGTGATGGGTTAGTATATGTTAACTGAGACACTAAATCGCACTATCAAAGAGTGATCACCACGTCAATGGACCTGGTTTTTATGGTTTACCCAAGACTGAGGTCCAAAGGAAGTCATGATGCTGTGCCTTTTAGCCAACATAGTCTGCCCTTGACAGATGAGGCAGATGATTTCCAAACCAGGAAGACATGATGAATTCCACATTACTTAATTTTACTTATCTCCATATCCCTCTCTGGGTATCTTATAGAGATTAGATGCCATCTTTTAAAATTTGTTTCTGTTCTTTAGGGGTGGGATTTCTATTGCAAAAGTAGCAGTTATGAAGAATTGAACATGGACTGTCTGGTGATGATTAATGTTGAGCTTTGCAAAAGTGAAGTGATTCTAATTGGACTATAAATGAAAGTATAACTTTGCTTGGACAGTAATAGGTTGTTCCTATTGCTCAGTTTTGCCCTTCAGTCTTTGGTGCAGCATTGATTCTTTTTTTATTTGCTGGCCAAGACTGAGCTGTACAGGGGCTAATTCAAAGGCGCCTCATTTTTGTGCCAACTCATAGCTTTATGCAGAGATGTCCCTGGGTCCCACAGGCTTTAAGGCCCCTGGAGAGCTGCGGCAAACAGGACAAAACATGACATCATTCTCCACCCATTTAATGAAAGGACACACACAAACAGCTCTGTGTCGGAGAATCACAATGTAGATAAGCAAAGGAAGATGCTGATGTCAGTCTAAAATCACTAGACGTTACATTTCTGAATACTTACTTGAACAGTTTAAATGTACTTAGTAAATCTCTGAACAGTAAACTCTAATTGTTTTTCTCTCATCACAACCGAATTACTACAGAAATGGAAATCAACCAATGTGTTGCTGGCCTTTTTCATACCTGGTATACACATGTAGGCAGCCCTGAGTGCAAGTATCAAACAAAGACTGGCAAATATCTAATCCAGGATTTCTTGAGTGCATTCAATATGCACTGACTTGCAAACATTCAGAGGTGAAAAACACATTGCTTTTTGTGCACCTGAGTTTTAATCATGTTTTTAATTCTAAATATGAACGTGTACATATATGCTATTAAAGTAGGCCACCATGATGAGAGGACACGAAATTTATCTCTATCTCTATCTCTATCTCTATCTATATTGTGATTTGTTTTTGGAAAATAGTCCAGTGACAAATTGTAGCTGTTGTCGTTGTAGTATGTTGTCTTATTTCTCACGTATATTGCGTTTTAGGGGGGTTCACATAGAAAAGCACTGCAGAACTTGGGTAACAGGCAAGCTGAAGCACAAAGATAATTATGTAAAAATAAAAATCAACTGCCTGTGAAGGTCCTCAGTCATCCTGGTGATTGTCGAATTGTATCATGATAAGTTGACTTAAAGGTTTAACCTCTCATCTGACAGGCTTCTTGAACTGAAGAGCTCAGTCCAGTTAGCATGATCTGACAACAAAACAGCAAGTTGAAAAATGCTTACATGCTTCATAATGAATAACAGGGTAAATAATTGACCATCCTTGGTTGCTACTCAATTCAAATATGATCCCATTGGTAATGATTATTGCAGCAAGAGAACAAAGTAGGTTCCACTTTTTAAATTTAAGGACCCTTTAAGAAATAAAACAATATTTTGGAAATACAACTGATATCACTGGACACCTGTGTTGGCTGCCAAATCAGACCAAGACAAGTTGCAATCACACCCTTAAAGCTTTTTTGTTTTAGTCATCTGCATTAATAAACAAGAATACATTTGTGTTAAGCAACAAGACTGACCATTACAAAACTGTTTGTTGGTTTTCTATTCATTGAAAAGAGTACACATGTAAATGAATGGTCTTGGTCTCCACTTACAGCAAAGGCAGCACAAAAAATACAGTTATACTATTATCCCCTTCCCCCACCGCTAACACAGACGAACACAATCTCCCCTTCCCCCAACAACTACACAGTCTGGGGTCTGTAAACAACAAGAATGCCACACATACAGATAAGGCTTAAAAATGGTTTCACTGGTGTGTTCAAAATCGTAGTGTTTGTGATACTATGTAATAAAAAATTAGTTTATCTTTTATAAATTTCCTTCTAATATCCTTCCAATGCCTGTAGTTAGTATTAAGAGTAATACCCTTTTAAAAATACTTGTTCTGGATGTGTTATGTTCAATTTGTCTGCCCTAATAAGCTTTATTTTAGGCAGGATAGAATCAGAGGGTAGACAGATTCAGGCAAGCTGGAGGAAGCTAGTTGACTTAAACTGTCAGCCATTTACACATAATGTATCTTTTATGAATGTTTCATGTGCTGACCTAATTCCTTTCAGCACCTAGTAAAAGCAATATGTTGCACATGAGAACACAGCAGAGAATCCAGCTGATCCTTTTCACATCCCTGTGTCACAAAAAGGGTTTGGGATGGGCTGGACAAATGGAGACAGATCAAAAACAGAGGCAGGAGCTCACCTCTGCTCGACCATAAAATCCACATAGCATTCAATTGAAATTTGGAATTGACAGCTTTTGAAACAACCTGTTTGGTGCAGTTTGTTGAGCACATTTGTTTTTAAATAAATTCATGATACAGGATGAGTTACATCTCATAATCACAACATAAATTATGAGATACTGTATTACATAATTGGTGTATAATCTAAAATAAAGACTTATGCTTTACTATTGAAAGTCGTAAAAAAAAAATCTCCTCTAAAATGTCCAAATGTCCAAAGTTGATTTAAAAAAAGTGAAATCTGACTGCAACATTAAGGAGCTCCAAGGCTCTGTAGTTTCTGGGTTGTATTTGAGGTGTTGTATTTTGCAGACATTTTATTCACTACTGCACCATGGGTGACAGAAGCTGATGGCTGATAGATGACATTACAGAACCAGTTCATACATATCTTTTTCCAATTACAAATCAAATAATGGGTAGCATAGTGGCACTTCAACCTCACGGCAAGAAGGACCCGATTTGGTCTTGTCTGTGTGGAGATGACATGTCCCTTTAGCTTTCTCAGGTTTCTTCCCGCTGTCCTCCAACATGCAGTAGATTTATTGGAGAATTTAAATTGCTCAGACATGTGAATGAGCGAGTGAATGTTTTTTTTTTGTCTCTGTAAGTAGCCCTGCATTTGACTAGCAATCGATCAAGGGTGAACCCCGCATTTCGCCCAATGACAGCCGAGGTAGGGTCCAGCATCCCTGCAACCCTCAGTTCAGCAGAAGCTGCATAGATAATGAATGGATGAATGAATATTTATAGAGCACTTTTCATCAAAGAGCAGTACAAATGAGAAGAGATAAGAGTAGGACACAAATGATATTAAAAGTACACATTCATTCTACCTATCCTGTAATGTGGGATGTAAGGGGGTTAGAGGCTTCCAATTATTAACATACTGCATTTTTTTGGACTGCAGAAGGAAACCTTAGAATCTGGAGGAAATCTGCGAAGACACGGGGAGAATATACAAATGTCAAACAATTGTCGGGATCAAATCAGGAACCTCTTGCTGCAACGTTAAGCACAAACCACTCTGAACTGTGCTGCCTATCAAAAACAAAACAAAAAATAAATGTAACTTAATAAAAACTCAATAACAACAACACAACTCAGGACTCATATGCAGCGGCAAACAAGTGGCAATTGCACTAATGCATATTGCATGAAATATGCTTTTTCACCTCATAAAGAGATATATTCTGTCACAAAAATGTTTGCTGTCTGGAAAGAGGAGAGCCTGATATCACCAACAGATGTGAAACTCTCAGCAGTGTAGATGGGAGAGGCGGGATCTGCAGCGCTAACAATCTGTCTGCTAACTTGAAATGTTACTTTAGGATGAAGACTCTGTGAGGCATAATGAAAACCACTCATTACTAAACTGCTTTCCTAATGTGCCTCCAGCTTGTGACAGGAAATAATGAGCATCATCAGTATTGTGGGCAACATATGACAATCACCTTAGATGTGGCTGAGAGGTAACAGGCAGCTGTTCTGAACCAAGTAATTAATATGAACACTGCAACTGCATTATTCAACTTTATTTGATGTTATCTTATTTGATGTTATTGCTTTTGGCTGCTTGGGTATTTGATGACTTTTTATTGGTATTATTTCGATACCTTTTGATGTCATGGTTTCTTGGATTATGTATCTACTGTATATATACAATTTTTATGTATTAATTTATTTATTTACAGTTCTGATAATGGATCAATTGGTCCGAAGGAAAAACATTTGAGCTTTAGTTTGAGCAGCACCAGCGCTAATACGACAACCTTGGCCTCCTTGTAACCTTGAACCTCTCTTCTGTGGAATTCCAGAGACTATTCTGCTTGCAGCTCACGCTCATCAGTGTTTTCCTATTTGTCAGTGAGACAGTGCATTAGTTTGTTGGCAGCACCTGATGAATGGTTAAGTACAGTTACGGTATTGGTGAAGCTGCAGTTGAAGCAGCAGCAGCAGCAGCAGCAGCAGCGTTTATGAACACAACATTGTCTTATAGGTTCCCACAAAGCATAGCTTGTTGGATTGCTAAATGTCACACTGACACAATGTTATACCAAAGCTGGTGTCATTCTAGCTGCCTCTGCCTCAAACTGTAAATGACATTCTGGATTATTATGGATTGAGTTAATGCACATTTCATTATAACCAGGTGACATCTTGCTGCTGGCCTCACAAATTCAAATACTTGTATTGATGATTTGAGGGAGATTATTTTAGGACCAGTCAGATCTAGGCAGTGTTTTCACGTCATGTCTGGGTGTCAACTCGGCAGCTTAAAATGGATTTGAATAAAATATTAAAGTACTTCAGATTTCTCTAGGCACAAACTCAAGTTTATTTACGTTATTGCTCTCGTATGGTTTCATCTATTCCTCTGCAGATATTACACTATTAAATTAGTCAGAAAAAGAGGATTTTGAATGTTACAATATTTATTTTTTCTTATTTCCTCGGCCTTGCTCAAGATCAAACCAATTGTATTATGCCAGCGGATCTGATGTAGTATTTCTAAAATTTAATTACCAGCACATAATTCAACATGTTGTTGTTCAAAATGTTTCTTCGTTCTTGATAGCTCACGACATCAGCTGTGTTGACACATCATCTGTTTTGATTTTAACATCAAACCACATTGATGTAAAGCAAGACTTGACGTAAGGCAAAAATTAAAAAGTACCAATTTAACATGCATTGCATGTTTTAAGAGCATAGTCAAAACATTATTAAAGGCTTTCAGAAATTGGCCCTGAATACAGACCCCCCCCACCACTCTGTGAAGATTATGATCGCTTTATACATGAGGTTTGCAATTAATTGAAAAGCAAATTTCTGCAATTCTCTCCTGCAAATGGACACTCCGTATATTGCTGATGTAGACTAAGTTTCTCCATTTCCCTTGATTTCCCTTGTGACTACACCAACACAACCCCAACACACATACACTGACTTTCCAGTTTATACAGTTTAATTTTGAAATAACTGGACATTTCTAAAATTCTTGTTTGTTGGGGTTCATTATTCAAGTTGATGAAAAATCACATTAGTTGAGGTTATTTCATTTGAGAACATTTTATTCAAATGTAAACATAAGCTGCGGGTGAGAATCCAATTGTATTCAAGTATTTAAAGCTTGCTTTTGTTTGTAAACTTGGCAATTTTACAATTATACAGTAGCATTACAGCTAAGTGTGTGTTCTTTATTGGTCTCTTTTAGTACTTGGAAGCCAACTTGGGAGTCATCAGTCATGGTTTTTTCACATAAATAAACACTCCACGCAAACTCAGAGCCACTGCATCAACCACAACTGTGTTGTAGTTCACTTAACCTGCCCCCTATGATTACAATGTGCTCCAGGCTTACGTTTCCTTTCACAAATAGAGAGGCCTGCAGCCCCAACCGAGCAGACCTTTCTAAATGTACGCACTCACAAAAATGCATACAAAGAGATCTGAGTCCCTATTTGTTCATCAACATTTTGCCCAGTTTATAGTGATTCGTTCACCACCACGTTCAATCCAATTGAATCCATCTTCTTGGTTGTATCATTTGTGCAGATTCCCAAGGGGACTGACACATTATTGAACAGCCAAAATGCAATTAAATGCTTGTACAGTTTGTTTGTGGTATGAACTTGTTTGTGACCTTGGTTTGACTCTACTGCAGGAAGCATTTAGAACTAAAACAGCTCCTCTTGCAGCTGGTTTGTGGTAGTTGCCATTTACGTCTCTTTCACTTCCAGAATAAAGTGACTGGTTGGTCAATGCCCACAAAAATAGGCTGGATAATTTGAGACAATGCTGGGGTATGGTTTTGATAACAGTACAATATAAATGCAGTACATATACCGTAATTTAGATATTTAATTATTAAGTCTCGACTATTAAAGCCCCTGCAACATTTCCATCTGCTCATTTTACTTTATGAGAATGGTCAGCTTTTATTCATGCTCCAAGTTATGTGTCTTTTTTAATGAACTAATCACAATTTTTGAGCTCAACCTTTTGCCTCTCTCAGGTCCTTGACCACATGAAATGAAGTCTCATAAATATTGAATGAGACTTGTGTTGCCTGGGGAGCGGAAAGCTTTGTTTATATTGTTAGCTTACAGCTTGTGCGTCCCAGAAGACAAATCCAGCCACACACTTTTATCATCTCCAAAGATGTTTCCTGCTGTTAATAATATCTGAGTGCCCCTCTAGAAAATCGATGTGCGACCCCAAAGACTTTGTTTACATACCAAGTCAATTGTCTGAATAATTGATCATTGGTCTCCTGAGAATTTGGAGTGAATGCAGGGAGATAAAAAAAGCATTAGGTTTTTGGGGATTAAGAAACAGCAATCTAAGAATTTAAATAAAACTGGAAGAGTTATTCCCGATGCAAAGGAATCTGTGTATTTCTTCTTTTACCAATTGTAGCATTTTCTGTGCTTCAGTTAGCAGACATGACATTATTTTGTGTAAACTATTAAACAATGGTGTGGCTTTATGGATTAAACTTGCATCTGTCTACAGTTCACAGTAATTTATCTAAAAACACAGCTGCTATGTGAACATAGGTCTTATGTCAACATGCGTGTACTTCACTGTCTTTTCACAGTTTCATTATGGTTTTGGCTCAGAAATTTAGTTACCATTCATTCATTCATTTGCTCATTATTTATACCACTTATCCTGGACACAGATTCACAGGGGCCAGGAGCCTATCCCAACTATTATTTGGCAAAAGACAGGGCTCACCCTCAACTGGTCGCTAAGTGATCAGCTACTAAGCTTAAATGGAAACACATCACTCAATTAAGAGATAGTGCTTGATAAGGTGACCATTACCTGGAATAGGGTGAATCAGGAAACTGAGAACTCTCATACCTTTCTGCAAAGCCCATTCAATCCCGATGAATAACACACTGAAACGCATTATTTAGCCAAAGTCAGTGGCAAAAGAGAAAGAGTAGTACCACATATTTGAATTTCACTCAGAGTATCACTGCCAGTATCACTTCTTATGTTTTGTCTGTTTATATTAACTGTAGTAATGACTTTGATGGTACTTTTCTGCTTCCAATATAAGATTACTCAGCTGTGCACCCCTGCCTGCTTTTGTCAAATTTCTATTCTCAAAATGCCTATAAAGCTACCATTGCCTTTGTGTTTTTTGGGGTAAGGAAATCTGTAAAACCACTTCTTTTACCTATTTCAGTTACCATGCACATTATTGACAATTTGCATCATATAATGAAGAGAGCAGAAATGCATGTGTAAACAGTAAATTAAGAAATCGGTCACTTGAGGGATTCAACACAGCCTCAGGGCAGCACGGGCCGGTGTCTCCCTGAGCCAGCCTTGGGGGGGCACAGTACAGTGTCTCCCTGGGCCGGTCCCAAGCCCGGATAAATGCAGAGGGTTGTGTCAGAAAGGGCATCTGGCGTAAAACTCTGCTAAAACCAAACATGCGAATCAAACCTAATAATCTCGAGGCCCGGGTTAACTACGACCGCCATTGGTACCGATGACCTACAGGGTACCGATGGAAACTGGGCTACTGTAGGTCAAAGAGGGAGAGGAGGAAGGCGTGTTTGGAAGCAGAGAGAGAAGAGAAAAGGCAAGAGTCTGGGACTGAGAATGGGGACTTTGAATATCGGGACTATGACAGGAAAAGGTAAAGAGTTGGTCGACATGATGCAGAGAAAGAAGATGGATATATTGTGTATCCAGGAGACCAGGTGGAAAGGTAGTAAGGCTAGAAGCTTAGCAGCAGGCTTTAAGTTGTACTATCATGGTACTGACAGGAAGAAAAATCGAGTAGGAGTTATCTTGAAGGAGGAGTTGTTAGGAATGTTCTGGAGGTGAAAAGTGTCAGATAGACTTATGAGTCTGAAACTGGCAACTAAAGGTGTGATGCTCAATGTTGTTAGTGGCTATGCCCCGCAGGTGGGATGTTAGGAGAAAGAGAAGTTCTGGAATGAGCTAGATGAAGTGATGCAGAATATCCCCAGAGATGAGAAAGCAGTAATTGGTGCAGACTTCAATGGGCATGTTGGTCCAGGCAATTGACGGGATGAAGAAGTGATGGGAAGATTTGGTACAGAGGATAGGAATGCAGAGGGACAGATAGTGGTAGACTTTGCAAAAGGGATGGAAATGGCTGTAGTGATTTTTTTTCCCAGAAAAGACAGGAACATAGGGTAAATTACAAGAGCAAAGGTTGGAGCACAAAGGTAGACTGCATCTTGTATAGACAAGGTAACCTGAAAGAGATCAGTGACTGCAAAGTAGTTGCAGGTGAGAGTGGAGCCAGACAGCATAGGATGTCGTTTTGTAGGATGACTGGTGACAAGGAAGCTCAAAAGGACAGAGAACAGAGAGCAGAGCTGAAAAGGGAGGAGTGTTGTATGCTCTGGGTGGTCAGGGAGAGCTTCCAGATGATTTGACAACTACAGCTAATTTTATCAGGAGACAGGTAGGAGAGTACTTGGTGTATCATCTGGAAGGAAAGTAGATTAGGAGACTTGAAATTGGAGCTGCCAGGCAGAAGGTCTAGAGGAAGACCAAAGAGAAGATTTATGGACGTAGCGAGACAGGATATGACGGTAGTTGAGTGTGTGAGTGAGGAGGATGCAGAAAATAGGGTTAGATAGAGAGGGTTGATTCGCCGTGGCGACCCCTGAAGGGAAAAACCGAAAGGAGAAGAAGAAGTTACTTGAGGGATTCCTTGAAGGGGAAAATGCAAATGCACACAAAAGAAACCAAAGTATAATAGGTATTTTTCACACCAAAGACAGGCAGAAAAGGGTACTAAAATTGGCATGTTTATAGGGAAGCAAAACTATTCCAAAAAAACAATTGAACAAAAAATATTATCATTTCATATGAGTTTCTCCAATCAGAGCTTCTTGTTTCCTATTTCTTATCTTCTGGTTCTTTTTTCCACCTATGGGCTGTATTGCAGTTCAAACATTACAGGATAAGGGAAAAATGTATGTATTTAACAGAAGTAACTTTTTGTGTATTTCATGTTTAAGTGATTTACAGTAGTGATACTTGGAGTGCATGAAGCCGTTTCCCACTGATGAGAAGTCACAAGCAGAATGTCAAGCTGAGCAGCTCCCCGCCCCCATTAAAGGGAAGCTTTGCTGTCATAAAGAGGAAACACACTATATGTGACGTCACAGCCAATTGAACCCACTAACACACACACACACACCAGGGTAAGACCACGCGCTCCATCACATACACGCACTGAAGCGTACCAGATGAGCTCATAATCCACACTGGGCCACACACTGCCAGTGTCTGTCTGTTGTATATGTGTGTGTGTGTGTGTGTGCGTGTGTGTGTGTGTGCTCGGGTACGCGTGTGCGTGCCAGTTTCGTCGCCCTCCTCCTCCCGGAGAGGCGGGGTCCACATGGCACATCAGCAAAGTCGGCGAACTGCAGATGTCATCGCTGTAGGCAGACCGACCGCATCCGGCTTTTTTTTTCTTTTTTTCTTTCTCCCTTTCCTATTTTCCCTCCCCTAAATGCAAAACATTTTTTAGGGTTCTAGTTTTCCAAACGTAGAATTCCAAGCGATCCCATGAATCCGCGGGTATGCTTATTTTAATCCGTCACATCTGCGAAAACAACAGTCTGTCGGGACATATGATGTGAACGCAGAGTGCCGAAGGAGCAGCCGGTTCTCTTATGATATGTAAGTGAAACTGAGATTTTGCTCATCCCTCTCACGGATTCATTCATCAACATTCACGTTTTCACCAGTTTTATTGCGTTGTAACGGAAGCGCCTTGGGTTTTGTGACGATATGGCGCTGCGTGGTGCGCTTTCCACCTTTGATATCAAACGATCCCTGCAGACCTGGGAATATTAGTGTTTTTGGTTAAGGTGTCTCTGAGATGTGGCTTTTTACTTTTTCAAATTTTTATTTTGAAGGATTTTTTTGTTTAAGTAGGCGCATTCAGCTCAATTGTAGTATTGGTGTGTATATTCACTGTAAACTTCTCGTTTATTTCATCGGTGGAGGTTGAAAGTGGGTTGCTCATACATCTACAAGCGCAAATAAATATTTCAAGTTAACTTGCAAATTAAAAATACAGTGGCTCCCAGACTTACATTATGCATCATCTCACACTGTGACATGATTGGCTGCAGTTCCTGGTCCTTCTGTGTGGCAACAGCCTTCTCCTCCACCCAGCAACTCCCAATTCCTCATGCTATGGTGATTCTCTGCCTCTGAGGGCCTCTTCTGCAGCATCCAGCATGGTAACCATAGCAACGACAGCTTGACCCTGCATGCAATGCTACAGCTACTACACGCTTGACCTGAATTCGTCACAGCATCCTATGCAGGCAGACATTACTTGGGCAACTGACCTGCTTCTGGCTGGAGGCGGTGGATGAGCTCTGGGTACCAATATGCTGCTGTATCCTCCATCAGAACGGACCATTGACCTTCTGTTTTCAGGGGAGGCTCTGGGGCGATGAACCTGACAAGAGTGGTTTCTAGAGTTCATGTGTGCTTGAGAAAATTTCATTGTTAAATTTATGGAAATCCATCAGTTTAGAAGCTACTCCAAGCTCAGCTTTAATGCTGCAGAAACCTGCATTATTGTTTATTTTTAATGTCTGGTCATGTGTATGCTGCTGCAGATCAGAGCAAAAAATATGGTATCATGATTTCTTGCTAGTTTTTTTGACAATATTTTGCTGATGCTTTTTGCTGTTTTTTTTCTCCTTTGTTCAAATATTTTTGTTTTTTTCCCCCAACTGATCTTTAATAAACTTTGCGTTTTTAAGTATTTTCTTGTAGATTGTAGTTCATGAACTGATTTCTTAGCACATTACTAATAATTGCTAATAATCGTGAAATTTAATTTTATTTGACTTAAGACCATAAGTGATTGGCAAAATAACAATAAATCATGAAAATGACTGATTATTTAGTATGAGCAAGATCAGACAATTTCTAGAGTTCTCTTAGTTTCCACTGTCTTTTTAGATATTTCTGACTAACTTTTGTGAGATTTTTGTCAGCTAAAGGCAATTGGCACATCTGTAAAAAAAATACCAGAGAATGAGATGTCTGTTGTTGTTTGATAGTGAAATGATTCCCAATTTGATAATCAAACGGAATTCATAATACAGCTATCAGAATAAGTTGGTATCGGACCTACAATATATCATTATATAGCATAGCTGAGATTCTGGTCTGCATCTGTTACACTTCTTGTCAATTAATGGGGGACAAGCAAGTAGTTTGAAGGGATAAATGAACAGATGTTGTGGATTTAGCAAATGGAAGCGTCCTCGATCAGCCCACGGCTCAGCTGTAGGCTCCCTGAGGTGTCAAGCTTGTGGTCGGAGCCAGACTGTGTAGGAGGATCTATTTCTGTCGTCGCTCCAAGAAACCTGTCTCTCTCTCCTAGTAACTCCAGAAAAGCATGAGAAGTCAGTCACTGTGTTTGGTTTTCTGTCCATCATTTATAATCACTTATCTTCTGTCTAATGCTGCTTTGGAAGCAGCCGTCAAACTAACCACCTTTTTTTGAAGAGAAAAGTCCAGCTTCTGTACATGATTAGTCAAGTAATCAAATAGTTAACCGAGTACTTCATGACTGTTGAGTCCTTCAACCATTTGGCAACCTACTGTCACAATTTTTTTGTCTTGCATATCTTTGTAAATGTGTGTCAACAATCAGCATAACAAATCTACAAAATGAAAATCACAGTATTGAGTCATGAGCCCTAAAATAACAATTGCATTTTTGCAAAGATTAAAAAAACAAAAAAAAGAGTACTATTCAAATCAATCTGCAGTTTCTAGGTTTCCTGCACACTCAAACTATAGAAAAAAAAACATGGAATCAGTATACCGATGAATTATACAGGAGTAAATCTTGGAGTTTTGATTGTTGGCTGGGTGAAATAAGTGATTTGTCAGAGATTGTAGTGGCAATGAAAAGAAGCAAGGAGCACAAAGAGATGCAGTGGGGCGTTATAAAACAAGACATTGTTCTTTCATTCCACTGCAGCATCAGACATTTGCATGATTCAATCACTGGGGTGTGATGGCAAACTGTGCAGTAAATTTGAGGATTAGAATGGAGCTGACTAGAGAAATGAGAAAAAAATTATGGTGGGACATTCAACATTGACCCTTATAAGATGCCTTTGTGCTGAAACTGATTTTACTTAGCTGCTGTGTGTCTCTTGAGATGTCTTTTAAAGTGCTCCATTGTGTGCGTGTTCGGGGCCAAGAAGGTCTGGCTGCCCTGAAACCATATGAGTCACATAGAAACAATACTTTTCTCTGTATTCTCTCCATTGCTTTAAAATTATACTGAAATCAACATTTAAAGCCAGTGACCCACATCCAGCAGATGGTTAAAAGCAATTTTAAGAAACTTCATTACATGTTAGGCTGGAGCGGTGATGTTTTTCAGGAGTTTGCCCGGCTATCTTTTAAGCATATACGTTTCCCCATCTGCTAGATGTGATGGATCACCAAAGGGCCCTCCATTCAGGCTGCCTGGTCTCAGGGGTACGTACGCCCCCCGTCCGACGCAACAGCAAGCTGGCAAGCCTGGGACGTATCTTCAAGCCCTGGAAATGGAGAAAAAAGAAAAATGAGAAACTGAAGCCCTCAGCAAGTGAGTCTGTAATGGGTTCCCATCTACCTGTTGAAAGTTTTCATTTGCGTTTTAATAATCCTGAAAGGAAAAATAGTCATATAAAGGTAAAAGTGAGTTAGTACAATGAATAAAAATAGATTCAGTGAATAATTGATGACAGAAAATGGCATCACCTCTCTTCCTCACTGAAGACAGCAAAACGACAGGCAAATGGTTTATACAACCACAGTTGTATCGAATTTACTAAGATATTTTAAATTAAATGATGTGCTATGATAATTTGTAAGAGATTGCAAAGAAATGTTTATATTACATTGCACTTTGAAAAAAGATCTGAAAAAACTCCAAACTAAATTATGTATTTTTACTCTTGTTGAACTGCCTGCAGAAACAGCAACCCACAAAGATATAGTTTCCATACTTTTACGTGCATTTGAAGGAATATACATTCATGAAAAAAAGAATACATTAAACGATAGAAATTACGATACTATATTTGATGGAAACATAGAACAAATGGTAACGTGTCATAGTGTTATGTGCATACATGCACATTCTTACCCTGGAACGGTCAAAGCATCTCAGTCTGATATAAATCCAAATTACCGTTTGTGCAAATTAACTGACACTCGCACTTTAATTTAGGAGATTTTCAGGAAAGTGATTGTATTTGGGTTGAAATTAAGATAGTTCCATAGGTTTCCGGCCTCCATCAGTGTTGAGAGATGTTTTTTTTGCATTTGCGCTTTGGAAATAACTTGTATTTTATAGATAGACCCAGGAGTTTGCATGTGTTTCTCTGTCCATGTTTGACCACTTTTCTTTCTTTTGTCTTATATAGCTGTGGAGAAGAAGGCAGCTGCTCGCCAAAAAAGAGATGACATGGTCAGGAGGAGCCCTGGAGACATGGAGACAGGTGTGAGATTCGAGACTTGCAACTCCATCTTTGTTGCAGTTGACATGATTCACTACATAATCCACAAATATAACAAGGCCCATCTCCTTATGTAGATTCAGATCTTGCATGTGGAGGAAATGGTGAAGATCCAGACACGCCAACTCAGTCCGATGCCGAGGACAGAGATGAGGAGCCCATGGCGCCTTTGGCAAGTACCACGGAAGACCTGGGCAGTGACTTAGATGCCTCTACAGGTAATTACAGGATATATTGTATGGGTGTGTTATACATGATACAAAGCACCTTGTGATTTACTTTCATTATTAATCTTGCTACTTGCTGATAATATTAACATTAATATTAATATTTAGGTCAGTGTTTATGTGCATGTTGTCTTCTGAGAGGATCTTTAAATATTATGCCAACAGAGCTTATTTTTTCTTCTGAATTGATAAAATAGATCAATTAATGCATGTTTATTGATCTAAAAAACATTCAGGCTGAGGTTAAAATCCTTGACTATTCATGGTATAGCATAATATTAGTTCACTGTGTCCATCCATTAGCTAAGCCTTTGTTTTCTGGAGCCTCTACCATTTCACATAAAGACAGTACTCTATCACATGGTCCTCTGGAAACCCTTTAACAAATGTCGTTTGGTTGGGGGTCGATGCAAAATTTCTTGACAAAAAAAGATAAAAAGATAAAAATATCTGTCGATGTATCCCGCCATCAGTCACCCCCAAAGCCGATGAAATTACCATCTGAAAGGGGGGAGTTAATGCAGTGGTGAACAGATGAGGTTGTCATGGAACAGAGAAGCAGCAGGAATCTCATTTTCCAGTTGTGCTTCTTAGTGTGAAGCGTGTTCATAGTCAATGTTCCCTCTAATTTTTCATGTGTCTGTGCATACAGACAATCTCCCTGAGCACACTGAGAGCAACATTTGATGTGCACGCTGTGGCCACACACCAGTGTCACACCTGGGATCCTAGCTTCCATTTAGTCCACATTTTTCCATTATAAAACTCACTTACTACTTACTGCTAGCTACATGTTTTGCAGAGCAGACCTTTCTCACTCGAAAAAGAAAATAATCTCACCTAGTTTCACTGCTTGTTCTTCTATTTGCACATACTCTGACAGCCATTTCAACTTATAAGAGCCGCATTTCTTTTTCACTTTGGTTTGTTGAGTGGACGTATCACATTCACCGCCCGCTCGTTTCGCCGTGACAAGGGGTTAGCATGTTAGCATTAGCGTCACTTAACTCACACTGTTATTATTGATACATAGTGTGCATGGACAGAGTACATGCTCAAGTTCTGTCAAAGCCGTGATTGGCTGCGTAGCGTAATTGCATCGGGTCGTATGATTGGCTGGACACCTGTCACTCACAGAGTTACACAGCAAAATGATACAGAAAAAATGTTATATATCTAAGTCATTTGCAGTGCACTCACTGCAGTGGATAGGTTTTCTTAGCAGTGCGCATCTGCGCAGTTGTGCAGCTTAGAGGGAACATTTTTCATAGTGTTGTTGATTTCTCTCTTGGTGTACAAGAAGTTGAATTGCAGGGGTTTCATTATTTTCAGTTGCCTCAAAATGCTAAAATAGGATCAATTTGTATGCATACATCAGATATGCTAGAAAGTAGGCAGAATTCAGGGTTGAATATAAGATTTCTTGTTGTCTAATGTCCGTAGCTGATAATGGTAAATATCCGCTAATATAGATTTAAGTTTTAGCGTATGTTTTTTGAGCGACACTTTTGCTAAAATATTCTCAAATACACAATAGTAGCTGAGTAGCTGAGCAGTATGTGTTCTGAAGAAAAAACAACTTCAAACAAGGACCTTGTTACATCACTGCATCACGCCAGCTCATTGTTGCACTGCCTCTGCATGCATAATTTAAAATGATGCTTTATATTTTTAAAACACTTGTTCTTCTTTCACAGACTCTTCCTTCTAGGCGCACATATAAAATAAATCCATTTCATTTACAGCTTCAGATAAAGGCAGCAAGGATTCCCAAGTTTTGTTTTGTTCATTTGAGAAAAATGAGTCAAGTCCATGTAAATTCATTCAGAATACTATAAGTGAGATATTCTTTAAACCAAAGTATGTTCTAGTCTTTTCTTGCCCTGAGGAAAAAGAACTGTTGGGTTTTAGCTAAACTTTGTAGTAATTTTTTATGAAATTTTCAATTTCTATATCAACATAGACAGCTTTCCTGTTCCTGATACCTTTTGTTAATGTCTTCAGTAGGATTACATACAGTGAGTACTATTTTTTTAAAATTATCATTTAATTAAGAAGCGCCCTTTGAATCCTCTACTGTATTCAACTATCACCAAATGCAGTTTTCATTGAAGCCACTAGGTGAAGACAGAGACCTCAGGAAGACTGCTGTATCACTGTGCTTTTGTTTCATTCTAGCACAAGATGTGACTGAAGATTCCAAAACAGTGGGGGATCCCAGTCAGAGTGATGATGGAGAGTATGATCCCACTTCACTGAGCGATCCCATCGATGAGCCCTGCATGGGGAAGGCCGAGGCAGTTGAAGGAAATGAGGAAGTGGTGGGGTCAAAGCTTCAGAGGCGAGCCAGCACCCCTCCTGCTCCCACCCTGCCAGTCAAAGTTCTCACCAGACTGGGCAGCCTTGACTGTGAGTCGAGTGGTAATACTGATGCTGGAAAGCCCCTCTCCTTTTTGTTTATAATGATTATTACCCTCCCCTAGGTGCTCCATCAGTGCCGGTGAAGAAGTCCCCAGCTACCTTACCCCGGAATTTCACACTCCCCAAAGACCCTCATGGCTCCCTACTCAGGGGTCGCATCCCAACTCCAACTGGGTCCCCCCACCTGGGAGCACTCCATTCTCAGCTGCCCCCAAGCTGCATCATTGAGGAGCTGCATCGTGCACTTGCTACCAAACACAGACAGGACAGGTCAGACTGATATTAAGACATATATTTTGGTTGAAATTCCTCTTTTAGTAGATAATCATCAGCCTGATTCTGATTGCCTAATGTAATCTTCAAGATGCTGATCTAGCAACAGACCAAATACAACTTCAGGTTAACTGGTGGCTGACCTGCATGTGAATATGAGTGCGCTGAACAAACGGTGGTCTATTTGGTCATGGAAGTTGTAAGAAAGGCATTACAGCCCATGTATTTATTAAAATGTGCAATAAAAAAGTACATCAAACTTTGAAAAGTCATAAGACGTTTTCGCCATATTGTGACTTTTTTTTTTTGTGATTGAACATCACAAAATAATCTTGAAATTTTTTATCTCTTCTGGGGTTTACCAAACGAGCATATCAAGAAGCTAACTTATTCGCATTTTTTGTTATAGTCAAACCACTGCATTTTAGTTTTAGAAGAATTAGGAATAAAATCAACCTAGCATGCAGTATGGCATTGGCTTGTATCTGGTCAACCGCTGAGGATGGATGAAACAGATAATTAAGTCGCCTGAAAAATTTTGCCAAATAACTAGAAAATCTTAATTCCCCTTTTTTTCAAGAGTGCAGTAAGTGAAGTAAATCATTTAAAATTGCAGGTGTGTGTGTTTGTTTGGGTCATATATAAAAAAAAAAAATCAAACAAATGAAAAACTATGCCTTAATTCTCTGTCAAGCTTAGACAATCAAATGAAAATGTCGTTCTGATAATTTGTCACCTCAGTTTCCAGATGAAGGAGGTACGTGTGTCTCCAAAGCGCCGACTGGACGGCAGACTGTCCCGCACCTCCAGCGTGGAGAGGGAACCCGCTAGTGAGTCAGACAGCAAGAAGGAGTGTGATGAGAACAAGGAGAACTGGCGTCTGGACGAGTACCTGAGCGACCAGGACAGTTGGAACGAGTCTGTCATCTCTGGTATGTCTAATATCACTCACATAAATACTCACTATATCATTATTTTCATTAACAAAGCCAAAACAATTTAGGCTCCCAGTCTTGGTAAACTTCAGTATTAGGTTTGGAGGTAAAAGTGAAATCCTTTTGATCAAGTATAGCAAATAAATTAAAGATATGCTGTTAACAGTTATGTACTGCGATTTTATAGGTCCCTTTTTTGTATTCTGAAATCACTTTAAATGGATTGCTAATGTATGACTCTGCCCAATAATAGAGCAAAGCATCACACAACAATTTTCCTGGTCATCGTCTTGTAAAATTTTCGGTTAGTATTATTTTCAGGTCAGGCTTAAGTCTTGCTCATTTTAGTTATTTGCTAAATTTTATGCTTAAACCATTAGGGGATGCAGTGCACCCTCTGAAAAAGCCCCGCCATCAATGGATAATGAAGTGGCATAATTGCTGCTGTGGTGTGCTTACAGTAAAAGTCTGCCAGAGATTTACACAGATGTCCAATGGCTGACTTACTCGTGTTGAGTTTCAACATCTGTTCGTTGGCCTAATTCTGGCTGGTCATATGGGTCACTGGTTCACAGCAGCATAGTAATATGATACTTGAGGAAAATTGTCAAAGCCCCTGTAGTTATGATGATAGATGATAGAGCAGGACAGGGTTTTGCTGTCTGTATTTATGCTGTGTTCACGCTTTATGTGTTAAGTCGCTACAACAGCAGGATCAAACACAGTTTACCTACATCGTAACAGTTATCATACATGTTTCAGATTCCAGTCAAACTGATATCCTTAAGTCCATAATTATATTGACAACATATTCTGGTTCAACAATGTGCATCTGGAGGAAACATTTAGATAACACACTGCAGAAGTTCCCAAAAGAAGAGGAAAAAAGAACTTTGATGTAATTGTTCTATTTATGTGTCTTGTTTCTGGTATTTCTTTCACTTATTGTACTTCTTTCATTTGTTCTCAAAAGTTGTTGTTTTTTTACACTTTGCAATTTTTGTTTATCATTTCAATTACTTGTCCTTTCAGCAATTGTAGTATTGTGTGGTCTACATTGATGTTATTTTCACTTTCAGTCAGTCTCTAATTGACCCTGGTTCTCTTCCATCCCCCGCTGGTGTCTCTCTTTTCAATAACTGTATATTTTGAATTAACTGTAGTTTAAAAGCAATTTGTTTTACCTCTTGCAGTCTCCAGTACCACTTCTGGCTTAGACAAAAGGGGGGGACGGGACAAGATGAATAGAACCCAAATGCAAGACTTAGGGCTGGTGTGAAACTTAACAGGATTTAATAAAGAGCTAAAAGGAAAAAGAATTCAGTACAAACAAGGGGGACGACCCAGGACAACAAACCAGGGATACAGACACAGAATACAGTCTAAGGGATTAAACCCATATACACTATATGGCCAAATTAGATTGCTCACTTGCCTTGACTCACATATGAACTTAGGTGACATCTGATTCCTAATCCATAGGGTTTAACATGACATCAGTCCACCCTTTGCAGCTTCAACTCTTCTGGGAAGGCTTTCCATAAGGTTCAAGAGTGTGTTTGTGGGAATTTTTGACCATTCTTCCAGAATTGCATTTGTGAGGTCACACACTGATGTTGGAGGAGAAGGCCTGGCTCTCACTCTCTGTGTGAATTCATTCCAGAGGTGCTCTGACAGGTTGAGGTCAGGACTCTGTGCTGGACAGTCAAGTTCATCCACACTAGAATCTGTAATCCATGTCTTTATGGACCTTCTTGATTTGTGCACTGGTGCACAGTCATGTTAAAAAAGGAAGGGACCAGCTCCAAACTGTTCTCACAAAGCTGGGAGCATGGATTGTCCAAAATGTCTTGGTATTTGAAGCTTTCACTAAGGGGCCAAGCCCAGCTCCTGAAAAACAACCCACCACCATAATCCCCCGCCACCAAAAGTCACACTTGGCACAATGCAGTCAGACAAGTACTGTTCTCCTGGCAACTGTCAAAGCCAGTCTCGTCCATAAGATTAATAAATGGAGAAGCGCGATTTGTCACTCCGGAGTGCTTTACACCACTGCATCTGACGCTTTGCATTGCACTTGGTGATGTGTGGCTTGGATGCAGCTGCTTGGCCATGGAAACCCATTCTAGAAACCCCTCTGCGCACTGTTCTTGAGCTCATCTGAAGGCCACATGAAGTTTGGAGGTCTCTAGCAATTAACTCTGCAGGAAGTTGTTGTCAATGCCAACCACTTCCATGTTCTTACAATACAGCTGACAGTTGACTGGAATATTTAGGAGAGAAGAAATTTCATGACTGGATTTGTTGCACGAATGGCATCCTTTCATAATTCCACGCTAGAATTCACCGAGCTCCTGAGAGCGACCCATTCTTTCACAAATGTTTGTAAAAACAGTCTGCATGCCTAGGTGCTTGATGATATACACCTGTTGCCATGCAAGTAATTGAAACAACTGATTACGATTATTTGGATGGGTGAGCGAATACTTTTAGCCATACAGTGTATATACACTACTTGAACAAGGAACAGGTAAAACTGGGGGGAAGCAGGTTCAAAAAGACAGAATGAACATACATGACAACAACATGTGCTGTACATGTAATCAAAAGCACGATATATAAAAATGTCAAAATCTTAAAGACAGTGAGATACTTTCTGGTTATTTGTTAATTAATTAACTTAGAGTTGATATGGGATGTAAATATGCATTCTTTATTGAGTTGTTCTTCAGAATGGGGTTGCAGAATAAAAGGCCGTTATGAGCTTATTAGAGTCAATTCAGTGGGTTTAGCTAGAATGCTTGCCGGGCCACTTGAAACCTGCCATGTACTTATTGACTCCGGATTTCGCCCAACACCAATAGGGACCCTCCCCCGCAGGATGAGGAAGGAGCTCCTCGCTGTGAAGCTGCGGAACCGACCCAGCAAACAGGAGCTAGAGGACCGTAACATCTTCCCTGTCCGCAGTGACCAGGAGCGGCAGGAGATCCGGCAGCAAATCGAGATGAAGCTGGCCAAGTGAGTGGCTCTGTGTGGACCCCCATCAGCTCGCCATCAGAACCCTCATCAAAACCCCACACTTCACTGCCCCATGTATGTCTGCTCCATCACTACACATCACTGTGGCTTCATCTGCTTCACCTACACCTTCTATCAAAGCCTAATTTTTGAACATCAGTCGGAAAGATGATGCCGTAGCCAATTGATAATATTGCCTAACTTCACATATATTCATGACTGTCCATTTCTAATCTATTCAAACAAAAGGAAAACAATATCTTCTAAATCTGCATTTCTTCAGGTTGAAAATGAATTGCAGCATAGAAAATGATTTATTTTTATACTTTTCAATGATTATACTTTTCATTCCAGCTGTAGTAAAATATTTTTGTCTTATGCTATTTTTCTTTAGTATATAAGTATTTTTACCAGAATAGAACTGTGACACATTAATCAGGAAACCACATTCCTTTTATAATAACAATGAATGGATTCACATTTCACATTACTAAAGCATTTTTGTTTTGACTATATTTTTTATTTGGTTGACAACTATTTTTTATACTTTTTTATACTTTTTATTCATCTCCCTCAAATTATCAGTCAGCTTTGGTAAAGAATATATTTTTCTTGTGCTGTTTTTCTTCAATAAATAAGTATTTTGTCCAGAATATAACTGTTTCACAGTTATACTATATTCCTTATTTGATAATACTTAATGGATTCACACAATTAATTGTTTAATGTAGCATTTTTACAACATTTTTTCATTTGGGGTTGATATAAAATACACAAATAAGACACAAAAACCTATTTACCTTTACAGCAACATAAAGGGGTTTTGTGAGCTCCTGAATCAACTATGCCTGTGCCTCTGACTAATACATCCTCCATGTTCATCCATATCATAACATCATTATGCCTTTCATTCTTAGAGTTTACTTAAAATGTGTTTTGAATTGCAGAGAGGAATCAGAGGTTGAACCCACCTAAACCATGTCCAGCATAACTGCTATAAAAGCAAAAGGAATTAGTCATTTCATGGGTTTGTGCATCTGATACTCACCAATAACTTCAATCTCCTGGTTTACATTAGGTGGATTTTAACATATTTTGTTCAAATCTATGTTGTGTTCATATGCTCCTTAGATGCTCAGACTTAGTTTGGGTTTAAACCATTCACCTTTAAAAAAATCATTGCCGCAAAGTTATCTTAATATTTAGCAAGAAATCATCTATTATGGATTCATATTTTTTAAAATCCATATACTTTGTTGCTTTGTCTTTATTGATCTGGGATGGATTATTTCATGTAATCAGTTAATGGGAGGTTGTTTATAGAAGAAAAGATACATGAGCAACAAATGTTAATTTTCATTACTTTACATTTGCATTTGTTAACATGGTATTACTGGGTCAAGCAGTGTGATTTTCATATCATGGAACAGGAATTTGTGAAAGGCAGAAGGGGAATGCAGCATAATCGTATTTGTTGTGTTATGTAAGAGGCAATAGGTTGTTATTACGGTGACTTTAATGGGATTAACAGTCAAATCAGGTTGTTTTTTTTGTGAATAATACTGTGACAGGGTGTGCTCTGAGGCTTATGTAATGCTCAGCGTGGGAAGGGGCATTACTCTGCCATTGAAGGGCAGTAACAACAACTAATTTTTAGATTAGCTTTTAAGCAACAGTTGAGCAAGATGTCTGTACTTCTGTTAAGTGGTGCAATATAATATAATTAGTTAATCCTTAACAAAATCATTTTTTTGATTTTTCTGAAACAACAAATACACAAATCAACAAAAGCCTGAAATAACATGAAGATTATTGCTCTACCTTGTGCAGTTTTTTTTATGTTTGTTTTTGACAATTTCCGGTTGATTCTTATATTATTTGACATCGAAAAGTTTATTTGTTCATGCACATACTACATGGCAGCAAGTAAAATCTCCCTTTGTACTTCCGGATATGACCACTACGTGGTTCGGTGAGCTCCTTGGTCCAACGCAAACTGTCTCCTCCTGTGAAACTTACATCCCAATTCTGCAGAGCAAAAGTGCAGGTCTCAGTCAATGAGCTGAATCTGCTCTGAATTTCTTTCCCCTCTAAATACTCTCATCAAATACACCTTGTTTTGATGTTACTGTTAAAACAGTCTGCAGCTACAAGAGACTGTTAAACCGCTCACCTTTGACAAGGTGTCAAACTGCTTCAGTGTGCGACTGACTTACTGGTGTAATTTTAGCTTGAAATAGAAGCTTTGCTATAGCTGACAAATACACAGTAAAGTGTTTCAAACCCATTGTCCCCATTGTAGGAAGAGACGGGTCAGCGAGATTCATCAAATGCATCGTTTTCATTTTCATGTGAATCATTACAATATTATGAACCCATCTAAACAGCACTGATGCATGCATCTGTTTTATATATATATAGGCATAGATATACATCTATAAATAAAACAGCCCAGATACATGCATCTGTTTTATATATATATATAGGCATAGATATACATCTATAAATAAAACAGCCCAGATACATGCATGTATATATATGCATGTATCTACAGTATATACTGTATATAAATATGTGTATATATATGGATATATATACACACATAAAATACACAGACACACATATTTATATAGATGTGTGTGTGTGCATATGTATACTGTGCATCTATGCTTTGTTATATGTATGTGTATATATACACCCATAAAATAAGTTAAATACAGTTAATGTAATTGATGACTATTGCTGAGATGTTTAACAAATATGAAATAAAATAGAAAAAGAAAATATATATTTTAATTTGCCTAAATTACGAGGAAACTTTCAAAAAATGATTGAGAAATGAAAAATAAAATCAAAATAAAAATCCTCCCAAAAAATGATTCATGACATGGCAATCTTGAGTAATCATTTTCTTGTAATATCTGGCATTTAACGATAAGATTAATCAGTTACAGAGAAAATGCAGGGAGGAGCATTTAATTTAAGAAAAGGAACTGAACCACCTCAACAAATTTTTTGCAAGCATGGTAATCTAATGCTGTAATGAGAAAAATAACTCCTTATTATAGTAATTACATAATATCTATAACAAAAAGGTTCCAACTCGCTTCTGTTCCCCTGAGGAACAGGATCCCTGGGTGGAGTTTAATCACATTCTCAGGACAATTGCAGGTCATTGCAACTATCAAGAGGAAGAGATGCTGTCTGTCCATAGAGAGACAGAGAGTGTTTGATGAGACCTAATTAACATGGAACTCTGCCCTGTAATTTCACTGAAAAGTGAGCAAGAAATCTCATAAAATGGAGCTTAATATTACAAGCATAAGGCTCCTCCATGTGCTTCCCTCCTGTATGCCGTCATCCAAGGCATCTCACATCTACGCGTCAAACCAGGCACCAGATTTGCCTCGTGCATCTGATGTTTTAATGTGATGTATGTGATGTTATTAGAAAGCCAGTCTGTTGCAAACACGCGTTCCTCCACGTGAGCCAGTCCCTGCTCACAAGTCACTACTAAATAGCAGAGGTCTTTATGCAACATGACTATTATAAGTGAGTTGTTTGTCAAAAAAACACTGCAAGCAGTTAGTACCAATGACTTGCATAAAAACATGGATTGATTGTTTGACTGATGGGGGGATGGTGTTAGTTCAGGGTAAGAAGCACAACATCAATAACAAAATGCCAATCTCTTTTGTAATCCAGAGCTGTAATAGACACATCAATAGGTGTTGTTTCAATACTACAGTGTTTTTCAGAATTTTCAGGTACCAACTACTGGAATGGAATTGCTAAAAACTTGTGACTCATTTAACAGCCATCCTAGTAGCAAATTTGGAGACAAAAAAATCCTTCCACTCAGAATTGTCAAATTTCTTTCTGATACTTTGCTGAGGTATTTCTTGGTCATTACTAGGGGATTTGTTGCAATTTTTTGTCAAATGTTTGGTTTTAAAATGAATCTTCTTTTTGGAAAAAATTTAATTTCATGTTTTGAGATACACAAAGTAATTTACCAAAACTTGAATTATCTTCAACTAAGTTGCCAGTTCTGTTCAATGATCTTATCTTATCTTATCTTATCTTATCTTATCTTATCTTATCTTATCTTATCTTATCTTATCTTATCTTATCTTATCTTATCTTATCTTATCTTATCTTGTCCTAAACTCAGCTTAGCTTTGTGTCTATGTGTTTCTTACATGGTATCAACTCTCAGTCAGTGCTTTGTCCTGCAGGCCTGAAAGTGGTTCACAATAAAACTCCTGATTAAACTAATGTTCATTTGTTAGAAAGTGCAACATTTTGCTTAAGATTTTGTCTTTTTTTTTTCTAAGTTAGTCAGACTGATATCAGGTCTGTTGTTGTGTGGGAACTTATATTGAGGGAGGAAGACATTCTGTTTTAATCTTTCATGGGAAAAAATATTTGATGAATTCAAATTTGCTCAAACCTCATTGCCTAAGTGATGCTTCCCAGCAGTAACACAATAGAAATCAACCGGAAATCTATCCATCTTTTCACTAACAGGCCAGTTTATTCATTCCATTCTCTCAGCTTTTGTCAATTTATGTTATAATGTTCATTTTAAAAATCCATTTCTTTGAAAGAAGTAATTTGATAAAAGATTAAACATGTTTATTATAAGTGTGGGGAAATTATTCAGATCTTGTTTTAACAATTGAAGCATCAATTTATCTTAGTTTGTTAGTCCTCCTACTTAAACTGTTGTTTCACTCAAGGCACTGATTATGTTTTACACTTCATCATCTTTGCATGATTCAGATATTAAGCATGCACACCTGTCTTGCTGTCTCCATAAAACACTTCACTTTATTCTATATGTTAGTCTGAGTTTCTTAAAACTTTAACATTGAAAATGTTATTTTCCATTATTGGCCATTTTTACTGGTAGAAGAACCAGATAAGAGGTGAATCAGTGCTTTATCAGTGATTGCAAATCTTTCGGGGGTCATGTGAGAACTCTGCCACCGACGCATTCCAGCTGTCTAGCAGAAGGGCCAGGGTATCTGCTTTAGAAATAGACTTCCCTTATTTAGCCTCATTTTTTAATGACTTGCTACAGAGCAGAGCAGTAGAACAGCTGGGATAATTTGTTTTTTTACAGACTTTGTTTGAGGAGTCCAAGACCTGTCCAAGTCCTTGCCCTGCCACTGTAGTTGTATTGCAGTGTCAGTTGTCTGTGGGTTTAAGAACTGATCCTACTGCCTAATGATGAAAATAAAACTCTATGTTGTTCTTGTTTAGTCAAGAAAGGTGCAAACTACAGATGAACAACTGACAAAAAAGAAGACAGAAAATTCAGAAAATTGTGTTAAGGCAGCTCAACACAATTAGCTTCGCAACTTGAAAACAGCTCCAGGAACAAAGATTTTGAACCCATGAGACATGAGGCACCAAGGACATTGTGCATAAGCATGCTGTTCAAATGAAAATTGGCTGTTTAGAAGTGTTTCCATATTGTGGAACCACTATGTTGTCCTGTGCAACAGGTGTCTGACACTGTAAACTTATCAGACTGTGCCGCCGCAGATCGGCTTTGACTGACAGACAGCAATTCTGGCTTTTTTACCAGGGATGTGGATTGTGACGTTGTTGAGTCTGAACAGCTGAGGCACCATCTGTCCTGCCAGAGGATGTGATGTGAGATTACACATGTACAACAAAAACTGAAGCCCCAAACTCCTCTGTAAGCTCTGGAAACATTGACTGAACCTTTCTCGAATGGAGATAAATGGGCTGAATGCTATGGAGTGATTTTGTGGAGGTGGCTCGCACTCTGTGTCCTTGTCCACCCTCTTTGATTGGTGTCTGGAGGCGCTATTCATATAGCATCAGGAACAAGGTTGCTTACAGCACGTGGCGACGACAATTGTTCTCTCACCTTATCTGACGTTCTTTGGGAGAAGGAGCAGACATGCTGAGCAACGTGATGTAGAGGGAAACATCTGTGAAGTCAGCTCTGCCATTGTCAGGGTGAAGGTATCTATTTATAAAGACAGTGAGATAGTAGCAGATTTCAGATTTTTGTGATGACTCCCCATCCGTTTTTTTCCAATTTCAGTTCTTTTGTTTTACATTTGAATTAGAGTTTACAAGTCAGTCTGTAGACGTTCCATTCAGAGGCCGGAGGACATTCCACGAGTGTTCTAAAGTAAGCCTTGCTGGAATCAATAACTGTGTAAAAAAAAAGAAAACCTCATTACTGAATTGATCCAGACAAACTCATGGCTGGACCTTCAAGAGTCAGCACTGGCACGTGATACTTTTTCTTTGGTAAAAAGAAATCTAAGTTTCCCCCCACCATTCACTTTTAGATATTTAAAACGTTTTCTGAACGATGCAACATGATTTAACACATCACCGCAGCAGCATTGTATGATTTGCTGAAAAGTAGCATCGTTTTTCACTGGCAATTGCTGCTGTCACTGCATTGTATTTAAAAGTATACAGGCATCATTATGGAGAGCTCAGATTGCCATTATCAGAACGAAGATCACGATGTTCTTCCAGAGCCAGTCTTCCAAATGTTCACAACTTTTGACCAAATTCTGAGAACATCTGGCTCAGCCACCAGACAACTACTGTTTAATCTAAAGTTTTATTTTAGATACATCAGGCCTTCTTCCTATTCCTTCTATGTTCAAACAGCTAAAAAAAAAGAAAAGAAAAAATAAAGCGGCCCATCAAGGCCTTTTATCTCATCATAGGTAAGTTCAGTTGGTTAACTGGGCAACACTTGCTGAGGAAACGAGATAAATTCCAGCACTTCTTATTTTATTTACCATTTTTTATCCCATCTCTTATTTAGTATATTAACTTCAGCAACTTAACCCTGATAAAAAATTCTTGACTGTTTATATTTTGCAATAAAGTTTAACAAATTAATTCTGTGATTCTGATTTGGCACTAGAGCTTTAAATACAAAGGGACAACTGAAAGGAGAAATGTAATTTGTTGGAATTAATAATTATGTATCCAACTTATTTAGTTTTGATATTATTTTTGGCGTCAGTCAGTTACAATGCCACACAGCACTGGATATGAACACCAATGGTTATTTTTGACTGAATAAAATTATGAGTACTGAAATAAGCTGCTTGTATAGCTACATCATGTGTTGTTTTCATTATGTGAGCTGTGATGCAACACAGTCTGTACTGTACATTGAAGAGTGCATTGATTTACTTTACTTCTCCTGCAGTGGGATGAAGAGGATGCAGATTAGTGGGGCAGGCCAGGGACAACAAAAGGGAACCCTCAGTTTCTAAATTTAGCTCTGTAGAGAGGAACTGCCGCAGCAGCCATAATCAATGTCCCATCTACGTCACAGCCCAGGATGCTTTCTCTCCCATCCCTGCTGATGGAAAGATTGCAATTTCTCTCCCATATTTCCTGTCTTGAGGGCCTTTTCTGTAGAGCCCTATAAGCTTCAAACTGGATTTTGTGCAGCATCCTTCTTTTGCCTGCCCAGGCTATCATTACACATGTGATCATAATAAACAGCAAGCCCTTTGATTCTCAGTAGGAATGTTTTTTTTAAACCCCATTTTGTTTCCTTCTTGCTTTAGGTGTTGTGCTGCAAATGACTATCATGGGGGAGAGATAACTGGTGGTGGAGCTGGCAACTTTAAAAATACACAGGGAATGTAGCAATATTTTAAGGGTGGATTTGTGCTGACTTGAAGTTTTGTATATCTTTATATTTGTTGGTGCCACAGTCATGATATTATAAGACTGGGTTATCTTTTTCTGTCTTTGTATGCTTTTTTCAATGTATAGCATGTAGTTCTATTACCTGCAACAACTGCTGGTAAAGAAGGTATGTATTGCAAGGTAACTGCATCCTTTTGATAAATTTAGAAAATCTCAATAGCAAAGCATTCACCCATATACATATGCCAGCAGAGCTGCCATGTGAGGTGCAAACCAGTACATCGAGAGTAGTGTCTTGCCCAAGAAGTCTTGGGACACGACCGTCTGATTAGAGTGATACTCACTCTACCAACTGAGCCACAGCTGTACGAATGGCAGCATGAAAAGAAAAGAATAACAAATTAATCGAAAACTGTGGTGACACTCAATGGAAACAACACACTGTATGCCCTATCGCATTTTCCTTCTGTTTACATAAACAATGTTTTTAGACATTCAGCTTGTAGACCACAAAGAACGCATGATGTCACTCATTTCAATGTTGATTCCAATTTTGAAAACCTTGGGTTTGGCGTTGTAACTGTTGCATTCTCTGCTATTTGCAGAGCGACAGACGCCACTCACATGACTTGGACTCAAGTCTGACACAAGTCACAAAATTATGAGTCCAGACTCAACTTGAAAGTTTTCCATGCCTTTTTCACCACTGACCTGTGATTTCACCCAGACTTGTATCTTATGTCTTGAAAGACTTCAGGCTGTCCAAAGCATAAAAACGAGACACCACATTGACGTTACCACTTGAATGGTAATTATGAGTTGCTGCAGTCCAGGGAGCAAAACACAGATTTTCAGACATACGACTGGCTTTCAACTTAGTTGTCTTGAATCAGGTTTTGGGTTTTAAAATTTGAGGCCTTCTTTATTCTGGCAAAATACTTCAGGATTTAAGGATGTTTTGGAAGAGGAAATTGGAACACAATGAGGAAATAGGCTTGCCATTACTGTTAAATATCACCTTCCTTCAGACATACTTTTAAAAACCCTTTCAGATCCCTAAATTTGGATCACATTTAATGTAACTTATCTGTTAATTGTTTTTAATCCTCATACATAACATTATCATTGAAAAAACATAAACGTGACTTTTGAAACCAGGAGTAGCTTTTGTTTATAAATGTATGACCTCAAATTGATTCTGTCTCTTATTAGCTATTTTTATGGTTTCATGTTTTACATTCATAAAGCCTCTGTAACTGAAACAGCTTATTCTGGCATATCAAATGGATGAAAGATGATGAGAAAAGTTATAAGGAAGATATGGAGATGTGTTGAGGAGCCTTCCAAGGCTTTGCTTCCATGGACCTAATAATTGGATATTTGTGGTTCACACACCAATTTCTGCTGACCCAACAATTCCCTATGTGAAACCAGGCGAATCACCAAGCCGCAGCTGCTGACCAGTTATAAATAACCCACTTTTGCACCATCCCCACAGCAGCTGACTGCAAAAACGCAATATTAGTTGGTTGCAAGGTTGGTTTTAAAGCCATTTTAAAACCACTGATCATGAAGATATAATTTTTCACAAAATTCTAATCTCAACAGATGTGCTACTACTGGGGAAGGACAGTCACTGAGTCAAAATTCTCCCCCAATTAGTTTTTCTTAATTTATACAACTGCAATCTTTTTATACAACTGCATTTTTCCAGGTAACAAATCGTGTCAGTTTATAACTGGTTGCTTTTCCATGTGGACCCTCAAGGATTATTACGTCTGTTATCCTTTTCACCCGAGATGAAAAAATAATGCATTACGATTGGGGTCCCCTGACATTGCTTTTCCAAGTCCCAAAAAATTAGAGTGCCTGACTTAAAAAAGTGTGAATAGACTGTAAAATGACATTTCTTCATGTGCAGACAGTACAAGGATTGATAAGGGACAAAATAGATTGTCCCAGGGTACAGCCAGAGGTTGCCTAATTAAATAGTCTTGTCTGTTGCAGAGCAAAACCTGTTTCAGTATCACTGTCTCACCTTTTAGTGTGATTCATCACAATTTGTTCTCACTTTTCATTCATATGAGATGGTCTTTAGTCCTTAAGACATTGGACTTATAAGTGCAACAGATTACTACCCATATCTCAGGATAATAAATAAAACATCCTACAGCTCCTGCATATCTGCCAAGATAGCCTCTGAACACACGGTCACACTTCTTACACCCCAGGTCTGCACAGCGAGGCTATATGTGAATGCGCAGATTGTGACAAATGCACAACTTCCATTACATTAGTCACCACCTGTCTTAATTAATATTTTCTAACTCCTAATCCGTGTTAATCCATGTTAATCCATGTTAATCCATGTAACCATGTTAACCAAGTTAATGTTGTGACACCTTTCACCCATTCATTGCACAGATTTTATGCTGCTAACTTTAGCAAACATTGTCAGAATACCTCCACTATGCAGTAGTCAATTTCTCAGCTGCAGGAAGTTTATTCCGTCTGTGAGATTTATTCTTCTTCAAAAGAGAAAGTTTAGCACAAAGCACTGTTGGAAAATTGTTCTATTAATCTATTTCCAGGTATCAGGTATAAAGCTGACCACAACGTCAAAGTCAGTCAGAAGAATTGTGAAGTGTCATGCCCTTTTTTTTCCGAGGCTGTCCAAAAGTATACAAACTATTTCCCTTACAAGAGCATTTAGAGTGCCAGTAATGACATTTTGAGTGTCAGCCACAAAAAAAAACAACATCTTTTTACAGTTGCTATGAACAGTTTGCCCCCGCTGTGTTCTCCATTGCAGATAGTGTTTTTCTCTTTGTACAGCGCTGATACATGATGCAGCATACTGTGGAATGGATATAGTGATCTTTTTAAATTTGCCAAAAGTTTCCAGTAACTTTCCAGGAAGCTCTTCCAAAAGAATACCTGTCGGTCCCTTTATTACAAAAGATAAACTTGTTGTCTTAAAAAGATTACTTTATCTTATTATTGTAACATTTGTTTGTTTGGACAAAATCAATGTACGTAATCTTAAAGCATTCCATTACATGTGATAAGGTGGTTTATTGTAATAACAAGTTTGTTGAAGCCGACAGAGCTTTATTATTAATTAGTAAGTATTGGTACTTGCCAAACAATCTTTTTTCTTTAAAATAATCTATGACATTCTTTAAACAATTAAACGACTGAAGGTCAAACTGTCTGGTTATATTTGGCATCAATGGAATTTTGTGCGTAATGATGACAAAACTAAGTCTTCATACAAAGGAAAAAAACAATGAATAGGTTACATATCATTATAAAGCAATAAGTGTTGACTTTCGCAATCAAATTATTGGCTAAGTATTGATAAATAAATTTCCATAGTAATAGTGTAACCATGCATTAATATGATTGTTGTTACTATCTTTATTTTTACGGATTCAAAACTCACCACTTTTGTTTAAGAATTATTGTGATTTTTGACTTCCCTTTTACGCCATCTAATTTGGGCATACACGGGACACAGACATGAGCTATAAAAGGTCAAAAGTGTAACTGTAGACCTCAATCACTTACTCTGCCATAGCGGAAATCAAACCACATTGATTTTGCAACGATGTTTCACCAAAACATGTCTGTAGTCGTACATGGATTAAAAGGAGCGTGCAGCGTTTGTCTGCGGTTTGACTTGGGGACGTCTGTCTTCACTTTATTTGTACCGTCCCTGCAAACACTATCGCACCTGGGCTTCAGTCCAATTACAGAACAGGAGTTGGCAGATATTTTAACTCAGTTGGAGGGAGACGTAAGCTCCGAATGACACAGCTTGCACATATATGGCATGAGGAGAAATCTTCAAATTATATGTTGTTACCACAATAGACCAACCCTGTCCCACATACAGTAATTAACATTATACAATAGCTTTTTTTCCAAGTGATCTCACTGCAAGTACCCTCTAATTGAAATGTCCAAAGCCTCAAAGCCTCTGTGCCCACGTACTGAACATTAGTTGTTTTTAGCCCCTTGCAGATCCTTCGACTAATGCCAAATTAGAATTAAATCACAGTGATCAGAAACATGACCGCTGACATATGTGACCTATTCTGTTAGTTGTAACCTATTGTTACATTATTTGCTATACATAAATCTATATAGTGATGTGGGCGGTGCCCGGGGGAGGGGGGATGTTCATTCTCCAGGTTACCATTGTCCATTCAGTATTGATCATGACATCATATTTGACTGTAAGAGTGTTCATTATGCAAACAGAATCAGAAATTGATTTTTAAATAGGGTACATGCATCATCATAGCTAATGGATGTCCTCTGTCATAGGTTATTGGAGTAGTGTCTTAAAGGACAATTGACGGCTTGCAGAGACTTAAACTTTCGTAAGACTTTTCTACTATTGGTAGACCTTTCTCTGAAATAATGCACAAAGAGTGAGATGAAGTTCATGCAGCCTATAGTGTTTTAGTAAGGACCAAGCGATTTGAGGTTGCCCCTTCAACACTCAGTTCCCAGCAGGTAGTTGAGAGCCAGACATGATCTATGGACCTGTGCTAAAGGGCAAAACCCTGTGAGAAAAACAAATGGCTAGATAAAGAATTGATTCCTATTTCATGTCTGAGTCTTTGAATGTGTCCTATCCATCCACCATCAATAGCACAGTAAGGCATTTGAAGAGAGCGGGGGGTTTAAGAGGCATTTTCAAAGTGGTCAGAGATTTACCGAGTATTCCAGTAGTGTGTCTGCAGGGAAACTGCATAATGTGAACGAGTCATATACTGTATAAAATCTGTGACCTCGGAACAGTACAAAACATTTAGGTCAACACTGAATTACAACCTAGTACTAGCACGGAAGTTACATAAACCAACAGGTTCTCATGGAGTCCGATTAAAGAGGGCTCATTTAATTATTCCTGGCAACTCCCCCTTGCATCCCCCGGTCCCCCAGGCTGCCCTGGACTCAGACTCCAAATTGAACCCTGGCTCTCTTGTCCTCAGGCTCTGTCACTGGGGAAGGAGCGAAGCATTAGTACACACCTCAGTGGGCAGTAGCAGGCTGCCGCCCAGCAATGGCGCCTGACTCATCCCATTCTCCTCCACTTTTGATGGGCTGACAGTCTCGTCAGCCATTGCTCCCAAAGGCAGCTAATTGCTTTGACATGCTGGTGAGCTCTCCAGCTAACAAGGAACTTTTACCTCTGACCAAGCAGAGTGGGTGAGTATGTGTGAAGCACATTTCGCCGCAGGAGCCTGTGGCTAGAGGCCCATTAGGATTGTTGGGTAAAAAAAGACTGGTCTGACTGAGGCTTGCTTGTGTTAATGGCTCAATCCCATGCTCCGCCATTGACTAGAAAGAAGGGTCCTTAAGCCAGATGCTGAATACCTAATACTGCCTATTACATACTTTGTTGCTTTGTGGTGTGGACACCCTCATCCAAGTCTAAAGGTGTGTGGAAGACCAATTGAATCCACAATATGAGGTACTTAAAATTCTGTTAAAGGATTTGATTTCTGTTTCTGTGGTTTTGCTTGTGAGAGAGAAAATACAACCAAGAAATCAAGATAATAAATTGGTAACTACACTGCCTTTGCAAGGTGGATTAACATAAGAAGAGATGCAGCAAAGTGAACAATATTGTGGATCTGACAACATTGAAAACAAGCCAAATTCTCAGCCAAATTCCAAATTGTGAGTGTAGCTTATTGAAGGAGAATCCCTATGGGCAGGGAAGAAAAAAGATTGATTAATTGAAAACACAGGTGATCATGCATAGAAGAAGGAAAAGCTTAGATGTGTGAATAGAACTGGATAAAGCTCTGGGGTGGCATCCCATTTTTTCAATGAGAGATGATTAGTATGATTTGCATTTGCATTTGATGATTGCATCAAACAAACAAACAAGCAAAATAGTTGCAATTAAGAGTAAAGTAAATAGTCTTCCATTTTATGCTGTCCAGGGGAAGACAACCCCAAATGTTGAGTTTGGTCTTCAGCTAACATGATTAAATTATCATGATCTTTTTGTTCTCCTATACTATACAAGTGTTACCAAACAGATACAGCAGATTATGGTAGATTAAAGGGTCTGCTACCATCGCTTAACTATAACAATACCTAAGTTTGACTTCAACCCCCAGGGCTTCTCTTTGGGCCTCGGGGAAAATGCATAAGCAGGCAGTATGACAAAATATGACACACCAGTGACAAAACCTAGCCAAAAATAAACAGGAAGCAACGTTAACAGTTGTCTGACGAAACAAAATACAAGAGAATATGAAAGACACTCTTGAGAATTACCGTGGGGAACAATACAAAGGGCAAAAGTCAAGATTCCACACTGAAAAAAAAAATAATACACAATAAACCTGATAATAAATATCCAGCACTGAGAATGCCAAACAGGACTGTAAAAATACATGCCTCAAACCATTTAGTGGTTACTTGAATATGGCCTGCTCGCCGCTCCATAAGCTTTTTTCATGCTTCATGATTCTCCCCACAAATGCACAATTACACACACACACACACACACACACACACACACACACACACACACACACACACACACACACACACACACACACAGAGTGTTTGTTATAGGTTAACACAAACAACTCTGTGGTATAGTTGAGGTGTTATAAAAACAGAATGTTGTGTTTTGATACAAATAAAAGAAGATAAATTACTACAGTAGTTATCATGTACATTTGTGATGCATATCAGTAGAGTGCAGCGAAAATATTGTTGTAAAAATAGCCTTTGCAATAGATAGCATGTTAGCTGCTATGCTAAGGCTAGATAGGGATAGCAAAGCTAACTTACTAAACTAATCTATACTATTTGGTTATATCATTTCATGCTATTCAACTAATATTCTTACTTTGTTACTGTATTGTACTTTCAGACATGAGACAGCACTTAACTTACCTTTGTTGGAAACCTATGAAGATGAAAATTTAATTCCTGAGCTCTTCTGTTTCAGTTTTCAACTCTTATAAAACCAAATTTAGCAGATTACATTCACCTCAGGGTCCAACCTTCTGATTCTGCCGTTAGCCTGACGTCTACCAAGTCAGTGTGATGTGCCTATGAGGACAGAATAACTGTTGAGTCACATGAAGTGTAAGACTGCTAGTAACGGCCGAGCTCCTTTTGTTCAAAGTATTTTTATAGTACAGTACTAGAAATCAAAAATATTTCATCTGATTGTCAGTTCATATTTATGGTTCATAAAGAAGGATCAGTAGTTTATTTCTTAACCTACATAATCAGTAAAACATCCTAAATTTTGTTTTAAGGTAAAACGCTGCTTTAAAGATCTATCTCATTTCCCGTTTGACGAGCGAGTGAACGGATGTATGCATTTGATTTACTCAACTGTATATTGAGCATAACGCTGTTGACCCTTTTGTTTCCTGCTGTTGACTATAGCTCAGCACGCTCTTTCAAATGTACCACTTTAAGTGGTGGATATCACAATTTTTTTCAATGTTTTTAAGCCTTCTGTCATCAAAGCTGACCCTTGGAGTCCCACTATCAGGGCTGTTGACCGAAGGCAGTAAAAATATTTCTTATTAAAAGTTGGTGTTTTTTATACTGGGATATACATGGAATTGCTCCACACTCACTCTAAAGATTGGTGGTCCATTTAGTTTTATTTCACTTGTGCTTTACAAGTCCAGGTTCATGGGCATGTTTCCATCCTGCATACACGATTGTTTGCTGCAGTTACAAGCTTACATCAAATTAAGCTGCAAAGATAGAGAAGTGGCGAAAAGCTTGCTACAAGAATGTACACAATCAAGTGGCCGATTGCTGTTTGAATACAGCAACAACTGTTTTCTGCTAACGTCTGCCTTTGCCCATCAGTGGCATGCTCTGCTTGTGATGTAAAACTGCATAGCCATGACATTTTATTGATAGAGTTGCACATTGTGAAAACATTTGTCAATATTATGATTGTTTTTTTTTAAAATAACAAAATAACAACTAAATGACTATTATTATAACTCAGTTTTAATTTCACCATGTATGACTTCATCACACCTTATCCATGTATGCAGGTATTGTAGTTCATCAGCATTTAAAAAAAAAAACATTGTTTGTGACTGTATAAATGTCCTTTTTCATTCATGCACCACAGTTAAAATAAATGGGAGATTGTATTAATTTTTTTAAAGCAAAGGATGCATTCAGCTACAGCAGGATAGCCCTGATAGTCAATTCCGCTGCAGTCTATTATGCAGGGATAATACAGACTTAAGAGATGCCCGTGGCCATTTAAAGATGAACCCAGAACAGTTTGGTCCACTGAAAAGCAAAAAACTCTCTGTCCACATCCATAACTGGGGGGTCTGAGATTGTCCTGCTCCAGAGACACTGTGTTCTCCGTAAATGTAACGTCCCCTTCTCAGCATTGAAATCCCCCGAGCAGGTTGGTGCAACATCTGACATCATTCTGTGCAAATCATGGTATGAATCATACAGTGCACGCATGTCATCTTTGTTCCTTCAATATGAAACTTTTTTTTTTATATAAACTTTACATTTTTCATACATACTTTACATGCATTTATTTCTTTTATTACCGCAGGCTGGAAAAAGTAAGATGTGAAACTTAAAACAACAGACTTGATGTTGCATTCTATTTCCCCTGGACTCTTATGTAATAATTTGTGTCTGATGACACTATAATTAGAAAATGCACAAATATACAGGTTTAAAACTTTTTAAAAGATAAATCTCATCTTAGCTTTTTCTTCATATCACAGTAATGTAGGCATATGCAATTGGACGCATATTCTTAATTGCGCATCTTGTCTTCCCTAGATCCTTGTTTAAAACAGGGAGGAAATTATACTGAGCATCGTTTTTAGTCTTTTGATAGATTTTTACTGACATTATGAATTATAATAATTATTGTATAATACCATGGTATTTTCTCTGAATGTTGTACAGTGAAAAGCTCATGTTGTCGCTCAGCTATTCAGGGAAAGGTCACATTAGTGCTTCTAAACAAGGGATCTAGTTTGTTTGTTTTTGTGTCTGGACAGTTTTAATGCAGGCAAGTGTCTTCAGTGGTTTAGTAGGAGCTTGCTTCCGTCTGCCCACATTTTTTCAAGTTCATCCGTGGGTTCCAACAGCTGGTCAAAGGTCATTCCTTCCTCTAGTATCATTGTTTTGTTCAGTTAGATGAAAATTACTGAAAAATGTATACTGCCGCATAAGAAATAATAACATGAAAGATGAAAAAGAGCAAAATCTTCCCATTCAATACTAAGGTTTTGTATAAAAAAAAAATGAAATAATGTCATACACTGCAACCCTTTCTGAAGTTAAGTAGTGCCTTAACAGCTGTGAGGCACGTTTAGCTTGTTGGCTCGGGAGGTTTATCTTGGAAAGTCATGTGAGGAATCCTACTATTCGAGTGTCCTGGCAGGAACTCACAAACTTGCAGACTGAATGGGTTCCACACACGTGTGTCTGAGTTTCATTGATTCACTGAGATGTTTATGTTGTGTGCACAATCTCTAAAGCACAAAATAACAGATAGGAAAAATGTGAAAATAAAACAAAAGAAATATACAAATATTGAAATGAAACCAGTAACAAAGGTCATACAATTCTGAGCCTCCAAAAGTGGGAACCATTACTCATTCTAACCTTTTTGTATCCCTCTATTGATTAACATTTACAACGATTAAGTAAATTAAGTAAAATTTACATCCTTGTTAAATGCATATTCAATTATTCATAATTTATACAAATATGTTTATGTTTTCTTTACTACTTTCATAAGATTAGAGTGATATGAGAGGGACACAATAACTACAGAATGAAATCATATCTTAAAAACTGTAATTGTAATTGCATGTCAGCTGGTCATGGACATTATCTAAAATGTTTAAAATAGCTTTTATGGATAAAGTCATTGATGCTCATGATAACACTTACAGACACCATTAGCGAAAATTTGTAATAACCTTTTTAAGTTCCAGGGACAAGTTTATAACCAAGTATCACAAAATAACTTAAACTTAAAATGTGATCTATAAAAATCAGGATTACAGTTAAAGAACATAACATACCATTTATTATGTTTTTTTTTTGTTACAACCCTGTCAACAAATACAGCATACACAGACAGAGCTGCACAGCTTGAGTATCCAGCCGTTCCATTGCTGTCTTTATGACTTCAAAAGTGAAGGTAGCCTTTTTATTGCTACAAATATCAGTGGTTTTACTGTCTTACCATTGCCGTCTGGTACAGCAATATACAATGTCTATACTACATAAGGAAACAGCTTCCCTTCCATCTGCAGCAGGAGTCAGGATAATCTGTCCAGACATCATGAACCTCAACCAAAGTCAAGAACCAAGCAATGTTTTTTGAATTCTTCATGTTTTCTTATTTTAATGGGGCTGTTTCTGAAATCGGAAATTAGTAACACCTTCAAGGGTGTTGTGAAACTATGCCGCAAGCTCACGACCACAGTTGGGGTTTTTTTATGTAAATTATCTCAAGCTGCTGTCAAGCCAACCATGCGGTTTCGACAAGTTCTTGCAGCTCTATTCTTGACCTTGAAACAATTCATGCTGAAAGATGATCTCATTTCAGTCTCATGTAGTCTTATTCACAGTAAATGTGACATTAGTTGTCCAGTTCTGGTATTTAGATATGTCATTGCTAATGTTTAATATAGTCCAGATAGACCATCCTTAGAATTAAATACTGTTAAGGACAGCCTTGACCTCTGCAGAAGTCCATGCCAGCCATTGACTATTTGGACTCTGACCCTGATGGCAGGGAGAATCTGCTTTCTACCATGTGCTTGGGTTTCTATTATTAAGCAAGGTTTTTTTTCAAAGTAGAGTACTTTGTGTCTGTTATCTTAAAGTTGTAAAGAAAACAGTGGTTATGCATACAGTCAGGATATTTACTCACTCAGATAGGACATGAGGAGCTAACGTAAACACACTCAATGTATTTTTCTAGTCACTGCCAGGCAGCGATCATTTCATTGGTCAGCCAACAGCGCGGCCAATGGTTTGGGAAGTTTGACAGAGTTGTTATGCAAAAAAAAAAATCCATCAGCCGATATTTGAGAGCAGCCGTTCCACAAGCACATGGGCCACCTGACTGCAGCACCTGAGCTATCGCTCCAGGATGAAATGTGTTTGAGCAGCAACACATTTGAGAGCAAAGAAACAGTCTGAGCATGAGCATTGGGAAATTCAAGTCAAATTTCAAGGAAAGCACAATGCACTTCTAGAAAGTGAAATGAATACATAATGAGTTACACTCAAACTGAAAAGATATGACTCAGATACAAAGATCCGTTAGTTACGCCATATGATGATTCCTTCCTTTGTTTCAAGAATTCTTTGAACAAGCACATTTTTAGAGTATCTCTCATTTTAGTCTTACACAAATCATACACAAAGGTTGGAATGGCAAAAAATGTAAGTGAGTTTAGGTGGGTTTCTCCTCAGATAGGATCCAGTCTGCCTTGCGTAATAGACTGTCCCAATCCACCGGTCCTGGTTGTGTGCGCGCAAATTTTTCCGTGTGTGTGTGTGCGTGTGTGTGCGCGTGTAAGTATGCGTGAGCGGGTAGGGAGGGGGGGATCTCCTCCTCGGCCCCTCCCCTTCCTCATTAGTCCTGTGCATGTGGTAAAAGGGAAGCAGTGTGAGCCGGAGTGCAGAGCTCAGCATCCTCTCTTACTTCCACCCGGCACAACTCCCGCCCTGCAGCTCCACCACATCAAACTGCAACTGCGTCGGGAAGGGAACTCTTTTCCGATCTGGGTCAAAAAGAAAAGAAAAGAAAAAAAACTTCCCAACACCGATGAGGAGTTTCCGATGTTTTAGTAGTAAAACAAGCCGCTGTTTTGGACTCAGGGCTGGTCGCGGTGTTTGCGCCGTGGATGTGCGCGTCTCGGCGTCACCCCGAGCGCTCCTAGTGGAGTGGAGAGACTGAGAAAACGGAGGAGGAGAGGGGATACTCCGGCAGAGAGGCATCACCATGGTCCAGAACGTGATTTTGGTGTTTTTCCGCAGGAGACTGAGCCAGAGGCCCGCGGTGGAGGAGCTGGAGAGCCGCAACATCCTAAAGCGTGAGTAGCCACAACTGCACGATAGTGACGCTCACATAAGATGGAAAACACAGCAAAAACACACTCCTCTGTGCAACTCACGAAACACTTAATATACATCTTACTGAATTTTTATCTTATCTCATTTGTTGTGGCCAAAGCGAACAACTTTTCTGGACCCCAAGTTCATAATAATTAGATCACTTAACAGACTAATTTCCACTCAGGGTGTTATTCTGAGTGGCTTGATACATGGAATGAGAAAAATGTGAAATTATTGATTTAAATTATTAATTCAAACAATGTTTATTCAAGTGATGGCACATTTCTTCCTTCCTTCTTCATAATGATGTAATAGGGTTTTGTTTAAGCCACAGGGGGAAATTGTGAGTATATTGTTCTACATTGGAGATTAGATTATTCCCCACATAAATCAATTATAATATTGTTGAAGTTTTACTCAGAGCCACATGCATAGCCGTTTTAAATAATTAAGTCATGGATACATTTTTGTTGTTGTGTAAATGGGAATGAGCGAAATACATACCCAGTCATTGTAGGGCTGAAATCAATCCCCTGTAGTGACCCCCTCTCAGTGGTTTAACGTTTCCTCTTATATAATTTCAAATCTGTGCCATTCACATATATTATTTGTCCTCTGCATCAGAATCAGGTCAGATCAAAGCTCTGATTGGGAAATTAAACTGCCGAGGACATAGAGCTGATAAAGACAACAGCTATGCGAGGAATGAAACCCCGCATGTGTCTCTGAGTTGAGACTGGCCACCTGTGAGCCTCCGAGCAGCTGCGTGTTTCATCACAGCCTTGTTGAAGCTAATCCCTGGCATCGGAGCAGGCTGCCGAGCCTCAGCCTCGGATATCAGTCTTACCCCTGCTTCACCTAAAATAATAATAACTTCATTTTGCAATCCTTTTCAATCCGTCTGGTTTGTTTCTGTACAAGCACCTGATTTTTGGACATATCAGATATAGAGATGTGTCTTGTCCTTTTAATACACTGGCCCCGAACCCAGTTTCTCTCATGATGCTCAAGGCTGAATTAAAGAAAATAACTCAGCAGGAATATCTGCATTTATAAATAATGGCTCGGATTTTCAACATTTTCCACAGATCTTCTTATGAGTAGTTTCATTTACAAAATTGCGTGTATGTTGAACACCAGAGAATGAAGTATGTGGGTTATTTTTACCCGCTGTGCCATGATTTTTTTTTTGGCATCAGACAATTCTGGGGAGTTGAAAGTATCGTTTTTGCCATTTGAGCACAAACTCTTAAAATTACTTTCAAATACAGGGAAGACTGTTTAAAATAGTTAAAATAATGTCATGACAATGATGAAGGAGAAGAATCTTTGGTTATGCTAGAATATCAGGACTTTATTAAACTTACAATGAAAAATGTGAATGAAACATTCTGAAATGTTTGGCTAAAATCCATCAAAACATAATATGAGATGATCTCAAGGTGAGATCTAGATCTAGATTAGAAAAAGCGGCACCTGAGCTGCTGTGACTTGCCTAGTGCTTACTAAAACAACGCTTTTTGAAGTTTGCTCAATCTAGAAGTCTGACTCAAGACATCACAACAGACTTACTGTAACTGACATAATGCATTTTAATTTAAGAACACATCATCCTGACCTTTTGAAATAAAAAGTTAGATCTCAGTTGTCATTCCTGTTCCTTCAGTGCCTGAGGCGCCTTCTCTGCAGCTCACAGAGTATCACTTCTCAAACCTACATTATATTAAATTTGCTCATTTAAACTGCATAAAGATGATCTTACAGGACAAGAAGTAACAGTGATTAGTCTTAAAAGAGGGCGCCCACTTCAAATATCTGAGAGGGTGCGCTGCGGGGGTTACTAGTGATGTGGACCTATAATAATGATCTCTGCCAAATCTACATTTAAAAAAATGTACTGTCATACACGTGTGGATCACTGTCATTGAGACAAGTTTGTTGACGCTGATGTGCTCTTACGCATCAGAATAAAAAGTCGTGTCAAGACGGAAGGGTTTAACAAGAAGCAGTTTTAAGATCTCGATTAATCTCACGTAAACATAATATTGACTTACACCTTGGTCTTTTCATTGTAAATTCAAGGGGTGGTGCAAATGAACTAGATGATGGGACCGTGTGGCCCCCAACAATTAAAAGTTCTGAAAATGCTAATGTTGCTTAAAGGTTCCACCCTCCCGTCGCACACCTTAAAATAATCCTTTTAGTACCTCTGCAGAGGATCATCCGTATTGTCTCTGTCAGTCAGACTTCATCAACTGTCGAGTCTCATGATCAGAGCAGAGCGAGTCAAGTAGCGACTGAGTCATTTAGTGGATCTGAATGACTGTTTCTTTCGTTGGTGTCAACAGAAAGAAATGACCAGACTGAACAGGAGGAGAGGAGGGAAATCAAGCAACGGCTAAACAGAAAGGTAATAATAACTTGCTGTTGTTTTTCCAATCCGAAGCTATTTTGTTATTGAAAGTATTGGCGAGCTGATGAGAGATTCCATCGTTGTTATTTTCATTGTTCAGCTCAATCAGAGGCCGACAGTGGACGAGCTGCGAGACAGAAAGATACTAATTCGTTTCAGCGACTATGTGGAAGTGGCCAAAGCTCAGGACTATGACAGGCGAGCCGACAAACCCTGGACCAGATTGTCAGCTGCTGACAAGGTAGCTAAATTTCCTCTTGCAAAACCAGCTAATTTTTTTTCGATAATAAAATAACCAGATTTGATTTGGTAGGCGTTCATGTCAGCTGAAAGTTCACATCTGTGTTAACATTACTATTACTTTCATTTTTTTATCCAATCTCCTGTTGTGATTTGGTAAGATTTCATGTGCTGTAAGCTCACATCTGTGTTAATATAATTTATTTTCACAAAAAAAACAAGCTAGGATTAAACTAATCAGGAGCAACTGCTGCAAATCCATTTTTAGCCCCTTTTGAATTTCAAGATTTTTTCAATGAAAGATTTTGCTCTCGTTCCGCAGGCAGCGATACGGAAGGAGCTGAATGAGTTCAAAAGTAATGAGATGGAAGTTCATTCTTCGAGCAAGCATCTGACCAGGTGAGCACATTACAACCTTCTTGCCCTTTTTTTCCCCCCCATTCTCCCCAGGAGATTACTTGTCAAAACAGGTCAGTGTGACACTGCGGCGTATTTAACCAACTGCTCCACATATGAACGTGCCCCACAGAGGAGGCCCCAATTCAGTTGCTTCCAACCCTGTCGAAATAAGAAATATCTGGTCTTTTGTGTCTCTTCTCCCTTGCAATGAATCTTGTCTTCACACATTTAGCTTACGTTTTGCTTGTGTCAAGACAGTGGCTATTAAAAACCCTGAATTATCGGGGGCTGCTCTCACGCAAGACCTGATTCTTTAAGGGGAGGCAGCCTTTTTAAGTCCACAAGGCTAATAATAGCTTTCATGATTGATGAAGTCCTCATATGTGTATATTCAGCTCACACATCCCCTCTTCATCCACCCTATTAGGTTCCAGCTGGCTTGGTACCGTCCCTTTAGTAAAGAATTGCTGATAGGAATTTGTTCAACGGATGATTGTTGATAAAGTATTAGAGAATAGCCAACTATGTATAAAATGGTTAAGAAATTGCCAGAAATGTCACAATAAGTTACCAATAACACAAATTATATATATATATATATACACACACATAACATATATATAACAGCAACAATATAGTTATTACCAATAATAATAAATTACAAATAAATAACAATAAATTACCTACCAATGCTGACTATTTCTCATTAATTAGCTTTCAGCAGAAAGTTAATAATGTTTTACTGTGAGCTTCACTTCAGTGAATTTGACATATGATGTGTAGAATCACATCCTATTCAGCATATTTCGGCCCCAGAAACCATTTTTAAAGAATTCCCTCGTTAGGTATTTAAAACGTGTTTCAAAAAGCCGCAACTTGGTGAGATAAACATTTTTGACCAAATGGCTTTATCTTGTACACCTGCGACTGGATTTCAGTAAATTTGACACATTTTTTGGTACAATCACATCCTATTCAGCATATTTCAGCACCAGACACTATCTTTAAAGAATTCCCTAGTTATTTAAAATTCACTTCAATTTACTGTGAGGTGAAGTTAAACTCCTCCGGTTGACACTGACACATTATGATGCATTTGCATTGTTCATCCAGCAGTCTCACACTTTTCCCCTTTTTCTATGCATACAGGTTCCACCGGCCTTAGCAAGGTTTCTTCTGTGAAGAGATGCTGATATTTGGTTCTGTCAGTGAAGACCTTGCATCGCACGGAGTCTTCCAGCGCATCGGCCCGCAGTCAGTGGGTGTCCTGATATTTGGGCCCAGCAAACCTTGGAGGCTATGTCTCTAGAACTGGAGCTGCGAGTAGACGGGGATGCATGCGGCGAGCGCTACTTCTACTCAGAGGAACATCTCCATCACCCTCACTTGACTTTGTCAGATGAATCGGAAGAATCATGGTCATATATTTATCAGACAAGCAAAGACTTTTTTTCTTTCTTTCATTTTCTTTTTTTTGTAAAGAGCCTTTGAAAGACGTCCACGGAGGGGAAGTTGCATGTGACCAAGTCGACCAGTCCCAGTCAAGTATCTGTAGTCACATCCCCGTCCTGAGTCTTAAGTCACTGATTCATGTGATGATGAGTTTTATATCGACAGTATCAATGTTCTTAAACAGAAACCTTGTCTGTGTACAAGACAAAAATCCCTTTGTAAGCACTATTTATTGTCTGCACAATACAGGTTTTCAATTTGTACGAGGCTTTTGATTGTCTTATGTTCATCATGATGCTCCAAATCCTATTTTATGATTGTGGCAAAACAGGAAAAAGTGCGACATTTAAAATTGCGGTTTAGAGATCTCGACACCAAAGTCCAAACATGGTCTTACGTCTTAAATGGGATTTTAATCCCAAAAATGTTGAACTTTTAGATTTAACAAAGATACAGTTATAAAAATTTGATATCAAAATCTGTTTAGCAAACAAGAGTTTGAAAAAAATTCTAATTATATTAGTTGATATAAAACAAATATTTTTCAAACTGCTGCCTGAGACATATCGCTTTGGATGCATGAAAAAAAAAACTTAAAAGATAATCTTTGGAAAATTAATTTTTGCCTAACAAATCTACATAGCACTAGAAATTCCTCATTTTAAATGATAAACAAAGCTGTTTTTTTCTGAAGTAACTAGGTAATTATTTCACAATTCTGAATAAAGGATTACATTTGAGAAATTAAGATTTGTGAGAAAACCCTGCTAGTGAATACAAGTCGGTTCTGCACTGTTATCCTATAGAAAATGAGAACCGCCATCATTTACAGGGTATTTTACTAGTTGAATATGTGCCATAATGTGTATTGCCTGCATTCAACAAATTTCTCAAACCTTGTCCGCTCTCACACTGGCTCAGTAACAACTAAGAGAGAAATAAAATGAGCCCTTGAATCTCATTCCTAGACTAACCCATCAAAATGGCAGGTTGTGGAGGTTACTGAAAAACTTCACACTGAATAACAAAAACAAGAGTGGCCCTTCATCGTCATCGTCAGATTGGCCGTGCATTTTCCGGTTTTATCTCTGACATCAACATCTGAGTCACTACCTCCATGCTGGCAGTGGCCGACTAACAGATGGCGACTCCGGTTGTACTCGTGGAACCCTTGTTGTAGGGAGTCGTGAAACAAGTAGCTCCTGTGGCTGGACCAGGCTGTTGAGTCCGGCATGGGGCAGCCAGTCCTGGCCAGGGATGCACTGATTTTAATGTTAAGGGGAATTTCCTAACTCCCGGATCTCCCTTAAACTGTACGTATGAATGCCAAAGGCTTAAACACGAGCTCGACATATGCTTTGCCTTTATTAGCCAAACTTCAAAAATAGGTGTGGGATTAAATATAGCGTCACAGTTTTGGAACGCAGCTATTTTTCCAAGTATTACTAAAAAAACACATTCTGTTTTCCCATCATTTGTTCATTTCATCATTTCCCCGTCCTCCATAGCAACAGAACACGTCACTATTACACAGTTAGTCCAAGGCCCTCATTATTAGCCCCCCTTCATTATTTTCAAAACTATTATGCTCTTTTCTGTCATTGACAGATTCCACAAAACATTTGTATGTGTAAAGGTTTCATAAAAAAAAGGTTTCATTTAAAAAAAAAAGGGGGGTGGCAGCATAGCGCAGGAGGTATAGCGATCATCTCTGGAACTGAGTATTCAAGGTTTGATTCCCGTCTCCTCCTCGTCTGTCAAAGTGTTATTGAGCAAGACACTGAACCCCTAAATGAACCCCTAAATGTGCACTGATAGACAGCAGCCAACTGCCCATGGTTCATCCATGACAGGTTAAATGCAAAGAGCAAATTTCCCCACAAGTGATTAATAAAGTATTAATCATTAAAAATTATTAAATTGCACAGGTTAATCAGAAGGTTGATAACATTAAAATATCATCCTGGTTAAGGCTCAGTACATCTTCAGGTGTCCAAGAAATGAAATATTTTTCCATAGCAACAGATAGATAACAAACATAGCATCAGATAGATAACCAACACACAACTAAAGCAATGTAACGTTTAAGTCAGAAGTACAAAATGCTAATCTCAAAACACCTGAAAGCAATTCTTGGCCTGTTTGTTGCCAGTATGAAATTCATTCATCTGCCATATTTTGTCCTGCACAAAAGTTGAAAGGGTGTTGGCGCCAATTCAAGGGGCTGAGATCAGACAGTTTTGCTCTCAATGGAACAGTAACATTTATTATGACATTAACACCTATAGACAATTTAAAACACGAATTCCACAAATAATAACCCATGAAGACCACTGGACTTGAAGAGGGGCCCTTCTTTCCTTATAGTGCTGATAAATGCACCACCATCCAAAAGAAAATGCTGATCCAAATCAGAGAAAAATTTGGGACGAAATTTTAAAAGTCTGTAAATTATCCTTGACAGGCAATTTTTACAATGGAAATGGATCAACACACATATAAATTTAACTGTGTTTTCAATAGCACATACATTAATATTATCAGTACAATTTTTTTCCGTAATTTCCAAAGAAGATGGATGAATGGATGGATGGATGGATGGATGGATGGATGGATGGATGGATGGATGGATGGATGGATGGATGGATGGACGGATGGATGGATGGATGGATAATAGTATATTCCTCCAGGAAAAACATAATCAGGTGTCTAATTGTGCCTTTCATAATATGACAGGCTAAAAATCATAATTACAATCTCATTGCTCGACATTAGCCCTTCATCACCCTCAGCTTGACTTTTCACTCAGTCTTTCAGGTTTGAAATGTAATGCTTGTTTCACGAGTCCATCTTTCTTACAGTGAAACACTTTCAAATGCAAATTCAGATATTATGTAATTAAGTTTTCATTTTGCATTTACATCATAATGATTTTCTTAACAACTCAAACAGCTTTTATTTTTAAACAACCAACAGACAGCTCATAACGTTTTAATGATGCGACTTCTAACTGCTGCGATGATACATTTCGTCAGTAGTGAGCATCACAGTGACCTCCTTTTACGGAGTCTTCGCACACAACAAACGCAAGATGACAGACACTGTTGTGCTGCATAGATATTTCCACTAACAGGGCAAGACTCAAAAACATGCATATTTTGTGGTTGAAGTATAAACAACTTCCAAGAAACAACCTCACTTTGTTTGTAAGCAGGATTGGAGCATTCAAAATAAACTATGACCGGAGAGGGATTATTTTTCAGTTTGCGTCACATTCCAGGGTAATTACTAAAATCTGCCTTGCCTTATAAATGCTGTGAATGAGAATGTGTTTGTTAGAGAAAGTCAGATGTTTTTGAGAACCCTTGAGGAGCAGCCATGTGACTACATTTCTTCTTTCCTCCTGTCGACTCTGTTTATATTAATTAAATTTAATTTAATTTGATTTAATTTATATCTTCAAGACATGATTGAGCAATTGAACATCAATAGAGGATTTGTACTATTTCTTATTATTATTATATGAATTCAGATCCTGAGAATTTATGCCCACTGGATCCTGATTTCGGCTCTTGAAATATGCTTTTCTCCTCTCACAATATACAGATCATTTAATTATCTCAAAAAAAGATCATCGGTAAGAATAACAGTGAGATCTAAAATAAACATCTGAATGGTTTTTATATTAGAGCCAACAAACTATTATGAATGTTCCTGCTCTCATTCTCATAGGTGACAAGAATAATTTATTATTATACTTTGATCAAACTGGGTTAGAGAAAATGGGTCAAATGTCAGTAATCTTCAAAAGTACAGTACAGGTGATTCACTTCTGATGAGATTAAAAAGAAAGAGGACATTTTCCCCTGGGAAGCTTCGATCAGTGATGGTGTTATGATAGCTCAAACAACTTATAGCTAGGTTTAATTTTACAGATAAAACTGTTGCAATAACAAAACTGCAAATAAATTAGCAAAAATAAAAAAAAAAATGGAGCAAAAAAGGGTAAGACTTGATGTCCATAACTGTTGTTTGGGGCTCATTCCTGAATAGGTTTAAATTAGTTTCTTACCATTTTTTAGTTTATTTCAAGTGTTATTTAGGTATACCTGTCTTGTGTTTTGTGAGTTTTTATAATTTTCCTGCTTTCATACTAAATAAACAAAGAATAAAGGCAAAAAAATCAAATTAAATGTACCCACCATGGTGAATGAGGTTTTATGAAGTAAAATAAGGTCTGTTATATGTGTTGCAGAGGGGTCACACTGGTACTATCATGCGCAAGGCATTCAGGCCTGAAGGAAAAATACCTGCTATGAGCCACACTTTGCAGGCTGCCAGATACTGCTGGCCTTAATATCATTGGAAACTCTTTGGTTAAAGGTCACTACCAACCAGGGGATCTAATGGGAGCCAGTTCCAGCACAACAGATGAGCCTCCACAGCTTCTTATAAACCCACCCTTAACAAAACAACCCTAAGAAGAACGGGGTCGAACCTCACGAGTTTGGGTAAATACCAACAACAAACAAGCGGTTCAGGATGCCAACAGGTCACCAAGTTCCTCTTGTTTTCCCTGATATCAGCAGAGAATATGGATTTGTGATGGCTAAATTGTGAACAATAGGCATGTGTGTTTGTCTGACTCACACTGTAAATCAATGAATTGGGTCACCAGACTTGCTGAAGTGCAAAGTGGGCAAATTCTTTTGTAGGTCTGTAAAGAGGTGGCAGGGATTAAACACAGGCTAAACTCAGAAAACCTTTCATCACCTCAAACTGAGTGGGACATTTAAAGGCACATTTCAATCATTTTAAATTGAAATAAAGTTTGTATGTTACTGGATGATGTCATCAACCTTATCTCCAAGCCTCAAGGACTACCAGTTAGATGAGCGTTAAGTCAACTGCAAAACCCCTCAAAGCTGTTTTCTGTTTTTCAGATAACAATTTTAGAATACATTGTTGTAAACAAAATGTTGAAATTGACAAAAACAAGTGACATGGCCGTTTTAATAGTTTAATGTCTGTAACTAATATAATTTCTGTAAATCATTCAGTATTTTCATTATCTTTTGAATAACACATGAATTGTAGATACAAATACCACTTTGCTGGTTCTACCAATAATTAGAATGATAATAACAATGATAATAATATTAATAACAACACAACTACTTCTACTACTGCTACTACTACTCTTACCACCACTACTACTACTACTACTACTACTACTACTACTAATAATAATAATATTAATAATGATGATGACAATAAATACAACATCATTGTCATCATTATTTATTTTATTGTTTTTGATTCATTATAAGCGTTGTTGTTTTGACTATTAGTATCTTGATTTCACGTGTTTGTCAAATGATTCTGAAAAGCTGAAGTAGCAGTTGTGGTTGTTGTAGTCCTGGTCCTATTCATAGTAGTATTACTGGTATATGGTGTTGTTGTTGCTGCTCAATTTAAAGAAACCTGCAACCAGCAACAAAATAAAATAAAATAAGGGGTTTGTGGGTATGGACAATGGCAATTGTTTTTGTATTTTAATATAATTCAAATTTGCATTTAGTTTGTTAATTTGGTACTTGGTACAAACCAGTGTTGTTAAATCAGCACTTTTACAAACTGTATTTGTGACAGGTACACTTGTACACAGGTCACAGGCTCGTTCATCTTCACAAAATTACATAAATACACATAATACATATAAATATAAAATACATATAAAGAATATATAAAGTCAACTAAAATCAAAGACTAATTGCAACTATTTCAAGGAAAGTGGTTCCTAGATAGCAATGTTAATGACTAAGTTGTGATCAAATTTGAAAAAGGTTCTCAGGAAAAGCTTTACAAGACTTTGCCTCCATTGTTTCCCAAATCATTAGTTGTTCTACTTCTCAGATTTGTCCCATATTAAAGGTGAAATGAGGGCTCCAACTGTGTTTATCCTTTCCATCTAAACCGAAGGCTCTTAAAGGCACACTAATTCTGATCGATTGCCTTGTCCCACAAGAACCACAAACTCCCAGTTAAAGCTACCCTCTACTTGAATTAAGACACTTGGACTTGTGATATTATCTGGATATCGGCAGAAGTTGCTAATGGAGACACAGTAATTAAATCAGAGCTTCTTTGAAATAACTGTCATATTTTCAAAAAAAAAAATACTGAAATCAGTAACAAGAAAAGTTGAATTCGGGACGGTGCAAAATTATCTAAAACCAGCAAAAAAAAACAATAGTCAATCAATAAAAACTAAAAAAATGTCACTATCTTTATCAAGGCCTGCATAAAATGTTGATACTCCAAACAATAATATTGATTTTCTTTGTTGTATCTTTTGCAGAGCAGATATCTATCCAATATTAAAATAATTAAAATGCCCCTGGCTCTAACACAAGTAATATGTTGTCCTTCCTGCAATAGTCAGAATTTTCATTTAGGGCACAGAATAAACTTTTGAACATCAAATGTCCTAAAATATTGCCATTGTCAAACCTTTGAGAGATATAATTTAATAATTTAAGCAACAAAAAAAAAAAAAGAATTACATCTAAAAAATGAAACAATAAACAGTCACATTTTTGGGGAGTTATTCACAGTACAACGAAGTAGTTTCTATGCACAGATGTTATGGCTCCACTGTGTGGCCACTCAGGTAAAATGCAGCAGACTATCTTCACACTCTCTTGGTACAGTCACCTTGTAGCTGTGGCATGACAGTTTGTAATTGAAGCCATTGTTGTTGTCCCAGTAATTTGAACCTTTAACATTATAAGAGATGGCAAATTCTAAAAGAGCTCCTGGCTGCAAAATGAAAGGAGGCACAGGCAGACGAAATCTGAAGACATCGGTTTCTGGAGTGTCCCCTTCCCCACTGTGTCCACATGAGACCCAGGTTGCTGTCGTAACTGTGGATGTTCTCCAATTGGTAAAAGAGTAATGCACTGTGACCTCTTTCACATAAGCTAAATTAAGTACTTGTACGGTGCCTGTTATACCCACATCTGAACACATGACCCTCTCCAGACACACACCTTGAGAGTGAACCCGTTGTTGGAAGTCCGGCTGGGCCCCCTGATTTTCAGGAAAACAAGGTTTGAAGTAAGGCAGGGAGAGTTCCGCGGATTTCCCGAAAGCTAATTCAGAGCTCATCATCAGTCTGAACTTAACGTGAGGGGGTATCAGGGGGTTTTCTTTAACTTTAAACACCTTCACCTCCTCAAGGTCAAGGCCCAGAGCATCTATGAAACGGACCTGCTGGCTCCTCAATCCTCTCCTTTTTTCTGACGACGAAGACAGAGACCGAGCCCGTCCTCTCATTATTGCCTTTGTAGGAGGTTCGCTTGACAAGCTTTGCTTTAATTCGTGGTCCTTTACTAACGGAGGTCTCGGGCCTGGTGGGCGTATCGGAACCTGTGTTTTGGTGGATTGAGGTTTGGGATCATAGATGTCTCGAAGACGTATGGTGGTGGTTTTAGTGTTGGTGCTGCTGATGAATTTATGCTGGGCTCCAGTACCTTTCTGCTGCCACCTCTCGGAAACACCATCCATGGTTGCCACATAAAACCCACACCTTGAACCGCAAAACAAACACGTGTCAGAACCAATCACTCAGCACAAGTGTAAGAACCAATCACTCAGTGAGTACGAAAAACACTGCATGCTTAATGTAATCATGGAGAATCAAACCTTAATAGTTATGACTCTTGAGGTCTTTTCTCTATCACTTCCCCGCAAGCATAGGCAAAGTCGATCCTAAACCCAATTCTCAGATGACAGATAAGAATCAGCTACAGCAGAAAATGGCAGCAAAGCTCCACGGGGAGAAACGCACAACATCTTCAGCAAAACAAATTCAGTGGCTGCTGGACTGAGGCAGCGGATGATTGGGACCGAACGCTATTGCAGCCTTTGGTAAGTGAATGCAACAGCTCGGCCTGAAGAAATGACCGTAATCTGTGGCTCCCACCCTTTGACATATAACATGAGACCCCGACTTGAGATGGGAGGTGTAGGGTGATTATTTTTAGCTGGTCATGTCGCCTGTCTCTCTCTGTTGTGGACCCTTGATATTCCTGCTTCCTTGCTGACATGAATTGTTGGCAGGAAACAGTCATTGGCAACCCTTAAACTCCACCGACTACAGGGGGGTTGTATTCTATGTTGGGGTCCTACTCAGTATAGAAAGTTGAAAACACAGTGATATTTCCATTTGTTGTTCACTGTCTAATTTTTTTAAAACATGCACATTTCATCAAAGAATATGATGGATGAAAAAAGGACTCGTTTTTGAAAAATACATTAAGTCAAGTAATCTGTAATTATAAGTCATGTACCTCAAACTGTTTTGTACTTCAAAAAAGGATTCCAACCAATCATCTGTAATAATCACCTATTAGGAGATAAAAGAAGTTAAAATTTTGAAATTTTGAAAGAACGTGTAAATAGATTATATATCAAGGATAAACAGATCTTTCGTGATCAAAACTCTTAAAAAGGACCTTTTTTATGGAGCTCTCAGATGGCTTAAGTAATTTATTGTTCATCAGCAGCATATTTCTTTCAGGCTGACTTTTGGGCTGATTTTCTTTCTGACCGTTTCGTAATTTATTGTTAATAGTTAACTAATATCCGGGAGGTTTTGAAGTATCATTGTGGAGATTCTTAGCCAATATACTCATTGCGTTCTAATGTTTTACAAATACAAGCTAATGTCAGCCACCACTGCAACAGAGAATTTGGTGCAGGTTACCACATTGAAAGCAAACAGCATGACGCACTTTTAGTTGGCAGTGGTTTGGTTTGTAGATGTACAGAGAGCAGGCAGCTGATATGGACATGAGGCCCAGTGTCCTGACAGAATGGAAGAGGAGACAATCCACAATTTCTGCAGAGTCGTCTTGGGTGGTTTTTCTCCAGGTGCTGCCCTCCTTCCAGCTGGCTGGGCTGGGCATGGTGACTGCTGGCATGCTGCTGGACCAGGTGCAGGTCAGTGAATCCAGCAGATTATGCAATAGGATAACTGCAATACTTTAAGAGCTCCCCTTCTTGAGCATGAATCTAAAAGCACCTTCTTAAATTCAATTGTAATGAAATAATAGGGGAAAACTTACCAGTTCATTCCTCTTTTAGATGTTAAACGACTTGGCATGTTGGCAATAAATAAATAAATGTGTCAAGTGTTCCTCAAGAACTTGAAAAGACGAGAAGATAAGGCAAAACTATTATTTGCTTGTGCTAGAAAAGTAGTGTCAGATATATAAATCCACAATTCGTGAAGGTTTCCTTGACAGTATTTCCTTACATTATACCACATGCATCAAAATAAAGGCCGGCAGGCCAAATGAGAGCTACCACAACATTTTACGGGGTGGAGCTGTCAACTGATCACCACCTGGCGGTGAGCTGGCTCCGTTTGTGGGAGAGGACGCCTGTCTGACCTGGCAGACCCAAACGTAACGTGAGGGTCTGTTTGGAACGTCCAGCAGAGTCCTCTGTCAGACGGAGCTTCAACTCCCACCTCCGGCAGAACTACAACCACATCCCAGGGGAGGCAGGGACATTGAGTCCGAATGGGCCATGTTCCGTGCTTCAATTGTCGAGGCGGTAGACTGGAGCGGCGCCTGTCGGGGTGGCAACCCCCGAACCCGCTGGTGAGGCTGGTGAGGGATGCCTTCAGACTGAAGAAGGAGTCCTATCGGGCCTTTCTGGGTTGTTGGGCTCTGGAGGCAGCTGAAAGTTATCGACAGCCGCATGTGGCTTTGGTGATTGCGGAGGCAAAAACTCTGGTGGGGGAGGAGTTCGGGGAGGCCATGAAGATGACTTCCAATGGGCGTCAAGGAGATTCTGGTCCACCATCCGGTGGCTCAGGAGGGGGAAGCAGTGCTCCATCAACACTGTACAATGGGAGCAAGGCGCTGCTGACCCCAACTTGAGACATTGTAGATCGGTGGCAGGAATACTTTCGAGACATTCTCAACCCATTTGAAACGTCTTTCAATGAAGAAGCAGAGGTGGGGACTCTGGAGCGGACACACCTATTTCCGGGGCTGAAGTTGCTGAAGCAGTCAAAGAGCTCTTCAGTAGTGGGGCCCCGGGGGTGGATGAGGTCCGCCCTGTGTTCCTCAAGGCTCTGGATGCTGTAGGGATGTCCTGGCTGACATGCATCTGTCGCATTGCTGGACGTCTGGGACAGTGCCGCTGGACTAGCAGACCAGAGTGGTGATCCCCCTTTTTAAAAAGGGGGGATCGGAGGGTGTACTCCAACTACAGGGGAATAGAGCAGTGTGGTTTTCTTCCTGGACGGGGAGCAGTGGACCAGCTCTATACCCTCGGCAGGGTATCGGGGGAGCATGGGAGTTTGCCCAACCAGTCTACATGTGTTTTGTGGATCTGGAGAAGGCATTCGACCGTGTCACACAGGCTGTGTGGTGTTTTCCGAGTGTTGGATTGAGAATTTAATAGGAAATCATTGTCTTGTTGTGTTGAAATGTGCATTTCCCCCCAAATGATTTTTGTGGTCCATAAGTCTGACTGTACTTCAATACTGTTTTGTTTTTTTTTGTAAAATGTCATTGTGTTAAATGAACACCAGTGCTATTTTGTAATTTACTTGTTGAGCAATTGTATTAGGGCTAGGGTCCATCAGAAACAAATCACATTGGAAGATACAAAAACAAGTGACGCAATTTTTTGCATTTTAGAGGCAGCTTATCCACATCTGCCTGGCATAGGTAAGTAAAATGAGGTGTAAAGTGAGAGGAGAGACTAGTGAGTGATCTGTGGTGGTTTGCAGGTCATGATGACCTAGCTAGTCTCTGAGGTGACCTCACCCTTTCACAGCAAACAGGTCCAGTAGAACAAAACACAGTTAAACATTAATTTATCAGCAATTATCTTTGATTATCTATACAACAGAATCACTTTGATTCAGGAAGGGAATTATAAAAAATGTAGTGAAACGAAGGCCACTGTCCTCTGCGATTATCAATTCTATTCTTTACTGATGATTTTTCTCCTGGAGTTGATTAAAAAAAAATAGAGGTGCACTGGAGGGGATCGTGATTATTCTGTGTCAAAGTTTGTATCTAAGGTTCACAGTTGGCTGCAGTGCTTATATTCATGAAATCCTTATAGAAAGGCAGGTTTTACAACATCATTTGCCATTTGCAGCTCCTGAATTAAACAAAAAAATGCAAAGGCTTGGACATTGTAAACAGCTTTTGTGATTCCTGTTTTCTGTGTCCAAACTTTGCCTTGTCATAAGGATTTTTTGCTCTGAAATAATTATGAATCTAAAATACAAAAAAAGGGGGCGCTTTGACATCAAGAAAATGGCTCTGTCACATTGCGTTACACAGGCTTACAGTGGCATCATCTAAAATGAATCCAGAAGTCGGAAGGGGGAGCTGCAGATACCATAATGCCATTTAGATCACCTCCCAAGGGCACTTTGCAGCTGAGTCACTGTCCTTGTGAGCGAAGGACATGGGATTCTGTGCCCCTCATTCACAAATTATGGTGTGATGAAATGAGCAATGAGAGACTCACAAAAAAGCTCCTTTTATTTTTCAAGGTGAATATAGAGGCTATGATTTGGATCAATGGCACAACAAGCCAAATAAATAGGGGAGACTGAAAGAGACGACATGACGGAGCACATGAGGAGCTGGGAAAGTATAGGAGAAAACACTCATTGCTTGTGTGTCTTTGGTTGAATTGAGGGTTTGATGATCCCGCAGCAGCACCATGTGTCTGTGACAGGTACAGCACCTGCTGCTGCTCCAACTGCGTCACTGGCTCGCACAGAGGACAACCAAGTGCAGTGAGAGGAGGAGCCATCAAAGAAGGGGGTGGGTGTTGGGATGGGGCTGGGGGTGGGGGAACTGCAGCATCCTCTAACCACATTTACAAAGAAATCAGGAGCCAGAGGGAAACACGCACTCTCCTTCCATCTCGTCCGGAGTCAGAGGGAAGCCCCAACTGTTGCTGGAGCGATTTCACTGGAACATTCAATTTCACACCTCCCTGAGGTATCCCTTCACACGTACTCGCAACCAAAACGGACACTTTGCCTTCGCTCTGGGCAAAATGAGGAAAGGTCTGCAAAACAGTGAAGCCCTGGGGCATCAGGAGGGAGACGGGAAGTTTTGGAGGGAGGAGGAGGAAAAGGAGCAGCTGCAGCAGCGGCACAGGAGGGCTGAGAAGAAACTGCTGGCCTTCTGGATGTCCTTGTCCCACAGGACTTGGACCTTCTTCAGGCCCAGAGAGAGACCAGGCTTCCAGCGCTCTGCCTCTGCTGCCTGGCTTCTTAAGAGCGAGGCATAAGAGTGTGTAATTTGTGTGTCTGGGTGTGTGTCTGTGAGTGAGTGAAGGTCTGTTAGCGGCAGGGTGTCTGAAGAGGCCTAACAAAACTGCTGTCAAGTGTCAAGTACCTTTTGTGTGTGTGTGTGTGTGTGTGTGTGTGTGTGTGTGTGTGTGTGTGTGTGTATGTGTCATGTGCGTGTGTGTGTGTGTCATGTGAGTCCTCCATTCAAGTGGATGACAGCAGCTGGTTTCATTCCTCTGCCTGATCCAGAAGTGCTTAATGTTTCCCCCTTGCAAACAAACGCTGGAGTCACAAGTAGAGGGCAAAAGCAAGCTTCTTCCTTCTGCTAAAACCACATTGCAAAAAAGTATCAAATGTGGAGATGGATCATTGTTATGGCTGATCAAACATCTGTCAGCTAATTTTCCCACTTAGAAGAGCTGAACCATCGTTTCACGCCAGAAGTTTTTCAAGGGGAATGGGGTAACGGGGGACCAGTCATGGTGGTGACCCATCTGGTGCTGGAGCTGCACTTCCAAGGGAAAAAACTGCGGGGCTTCACATGTAAACTGACCCGCTCGGCTCAGGGATTCCTGCAAGAGAGCTTTTGGACCATCGCAGCCCAGGTGCTGCCACCGTACCTGGTGTCTGGCCTGGGCATGGTTGCTGCCGGTATTGTCATGGATGTGGTGCAAGTACGGAAAATCCAATTTATCTATGCGTGTGAGAGAAAAATGATTCTACTGATGGTTGCCTACACTTCCTTGCCTGTAGCCTAGATACATCAAAATGCTCAATTCAGGTCTGAGAATAAGCAGGGAAATATGTCAGTGTTGAATATCATATTTAATTGCTTTTTTGTAAAAAATTATGAAAGAAGTTACGGAACTGAGGAGCTCCTGACTATGCTTGAGTGTGACACAGTATCAGAGCAGGTCAAATGTTTTCTCTGTCGTTTAACCTTGTGCAAATATCACTGCAGCAGACTGACATGAGTCACGGAGTAATGATGCGGCAAGCTGGCCAGGTTAAAAAAATTAGGATGATCCGGCTTCACGTGCGCTGCACAAATATAATATATTTTTCTCAAACCATTCAGCACGGCGAAAATTGTTCATTGAGGTGAGGAGAGGTGGCATTTATTCTTGACAACAGGTTGCCTCTGAGCAAGAAACTTTATTGCATTAACAACAGCATAACACAAATGAAGCTTTTCTTAGCTGTAACCCATGAGATGTTGGAATGTGTTACCCTCTCAGAATATTAGCTTACTTGGGTGTTTACTGAGGTTATTAAGTGCTTTCCAATTTGACCCTGATTATTTCCAAGGAAACATAATCTTGAGAACGAGGCACAGTGTATGTACAAATTATTTATATCTTCTAGACTGCAGATGCCGGGTGTGCGTTACGACAATTACTATTACTCCCAGGCTGTTAACAAATCTACATGTAGCAAATCCTTTGTGGGGTGTTGTTTATATTGTAATTCACAACTGCAAAAACCTTCACGAGGCCAAATTTAGCTCTCGCTTCTATTTTTAGAACTGAAAACAAGGAGTATTGATTTGAGCTGCCTTGTATTGTTGCTTTGAAGGAAAGTACACTATCATCAGACATGTAGAAAAATATTTCTCTCAGTGAGGTCCAACAGTGGTATTTTTCAGCACTGGCAGGTTTTCAAGGAGATCTCTGATGTGTTTATCTTGGTACCGGCTCTGGTGGGACTGAAGGGGAATCTGGAGATGACGTTGGCATCCAGACTGTCGACGGCAGTGAGTCGAAATTTATGCGCTTACTAGAGATGCTCTCACGGGAAGAGATTATGTCTACGATTTTCAAATATATCACTATCAGGAAAAAGCCTTAGTACTGCACCTTTGAGCAACTATACCCCCTAAACAACAATGATCTGCTTGACAATAGCATGCATTATTTTATTCTTGAATGTATATATGTATGTATGGCCTTTTGGCATTCCCAGGCCAATACAGGGCAGTTGGAGGAGCCTCAGCAACAGTGGAGGATGGTTTGCTGTAATCTGGCTCTCATTCAGGTGACACACACACACACACACATACACACACACACACACACACACACACACAAACACAAATTCCTTTCTTGAATTTATACTCTATTATTTGTGATTGGGCAGTGTGTGATTGTTACGGAATCCGTATTATGGTTCATGGCTGGCGAGGCACTGACGTCATCACAGTCAGATTTACAAAGATGTGAACCCTACGGAGTAGCTTATTCACCATTTTATTGGCAGTAGTTGACGTGTTTTGTTTAAAATATCATATCGGCATTCTTTACATATACAAATTGTAGCATGGAAAAAAAACACATGTAAAAAAAAAAACGTTATTATCTCTTACCTTTACTTATAAATGAAGTCCATGCGCCGCTCTTTCTGAAGCATCGATAACTTGCTTGTAGAAGTCTTCCGTTTCTTTCTTCAGTTTTAAAAGTCTCTCTGTTTCAATGGAAATCGCTGCCAGTGAAGACAGTCGTCCTTAATGTCCTATTCCAACTGTATGTTTTGAGTCTTTTCCGAGAATGAGCGCTCCGCCGACGCTGTCGTAGCCGGAACGGTGACCGCCGGCCGGTGCAACTTTGTCGCCTCAGGAACATTTTGAATGAAATCCATCTGGGACAAAAAGTTTAGAAGCTGCCCAGGAGATTTACATTCATCCCTCACCGTTTGTGAGCTATACAGCCCAATGAAATCGGCAAAAAATAGCTGGATGGCTGAACTTGACTTGCTAGCTGTTTACTTTAGCCTGCTATTGCTAATTCTACTATTCTGTAGCCGAGTACTAAGAAAGATCCCTGGGATCAGCGGTGCCCCCCACCATGAGGCATCGTCACTGCGTGCCTCACTTAGTGTCTCTTTGCTGTCGTTTTATGATTACCAGAAACACGAAAAATCCGTTACAGTTGTTGACGAAAAATATTAGACAAATCAGCTAAACTATGGAAATTTAGTTCATATATTAAAAGTGTTTCTTTTAATAGTGACATTAACAGAGACATCACTATGGTCTCAGTGCATAGCATGGCAGCACAGTAAGCAAAATCACTGCGCAATCCATAGTGGGCTCAGCCGCTTGCTGTGTCATCGCAAGTCTCAGTATTTGAACAGTAAATGTGTTTTTTTTAGCGGAAAAAAAAAACTAAAAATGGTGAAGCGACCTGGAAAATAACTTCATAGTACAAATCACTGAATAAATATGACCATTTCATTTTTTTTTTTTTTCATTTTGGATTTTTTTCTTTCCATGATGTCAGGTGAGGCCTGGCCTCCCCTGCCTCTACTGACTGCACGCCACTGTTATGGATGGCTATCAATTCCCACAAATGGCGTCACATAGAAAAAGTATCAATTAACATGGGGCAAATACTTTACCAGATTAGTCTCACAGATGTACTTAATGTATGTTCTAGCCAATCATAGTTGAGTGTAAACAATGATTTTGATAAAATGCAATATCCAGTAATTCAGTAATTCAATAATAATATTCATCCAAAAACATAGTCACATTGATACTTTGATATTTGTCATACATTATGCTGCTGGGGCACATCTAAATAATTCATATATTTCTGGTCAAAGATGAACAGCAGAAGTAACTAATTGTTTCCTTCTCAAGCATAGAAATATATATATGATATTGTCTAAAAGCTATATCAGTGATGATGTGACACATTTCTGGTGTTTGTAATTCAACAAGTGAAAAAGAGCTCATACAAGTAGATACTTGTAAATTGGCACCTGATGTGATTTTCAATTCTTATGAATAACTGTGGAGAAAAGGTTTTATGAATATTTCTAATTTTATTTTATTTTTTTACTATATTTGACTGACATTTCTGACCTTTTCCTTAATCTTCAGGTCCAGGCCACAGTTGTGGGCTTCCTTGCAGCACTTGCAGCGGTGGGTCTCGGGTGTGTGACCAAAGGGAGGGTGGATGTAACCCAGGCGGCCATCCTGTGTGCCAGCAGTGTGACCACTGCCTTCATTGCTGCTCTCTTTCTAAGTTAAAACAATTACTGCCACAGAAGAAAGGACAGGACTCTATAAAACACAAAGTAAAGTACAGTGCATTAAATGACTGTTTGTCTTCATCAGGCCTGGTGATGGTGGCAGTCATTATTGGCTCCAGGAAAGTGGGCATCAACCCAGATAACATAGCCACCCCTATCGCCGCCAGCCTCGGAGACCTCATCACCTTGTCTCTCCTCGCTGGGCTCAGCAGCCTCTTCTTCTCTTACAAAGGTCAGTGCGTTCACTGGTCCAAATCAAAACTGAACATTACTGTACATCTGAACTAGCATAGACAATGCTCTGCATTTATAATTGAACAAATATTCTATTTTGCACTAAATAGATACCTTGAGTGAGTCATCGGAGTAAAGTCAATGTCTAAAAATACTAATTTACAATGACCATAGGTATATTGTGGTGTGTAATATAGATCACAGTGCATGATATTATTAATTCATTCTTTACCTGTGCATGAACTGCTGCACATGTAAGAGCCATCAGCCAAACACAGCTGTCACTGGGTTAGAGTCAGGCTACACACACTTTGCCACTCAATCACAAGGCCGCATAAAGAGACAAGTTTTCACTTGATTTTTCACACCACTCGGGGGTTAAGTATACAACAAATCTTCAATTTGTTGCATACTTAATAAAGCGCCTCTCTCATTAAAAGTATAATAAAAATTTCAGGAATGATTAACATATAATAATGATGATAGTGCATTATTTTACTCTAATTATTCAACTGAAAACACCAGAACATAATGTGCAATGCATTTCAAATACTTCCAATACAAAACTGGCTGAAAATATCCACTTGGGTAAATGTATTTAGCTGCTCTTGATCTCTGGATTCTACTGTGTTTTTCAATTACTTTTCAATTAGACACAGTGCCGGCGTGTAGCATTCTACCCTGAAGGGGGTAGCAAAGACTGTCTTTTAGTCCTGCATCAGCGATGAGGCGTCTCACAAGAACTCCTGTTCACTCCTGCAGATTTTTTTTTTTCACATTGAGTGGAATGAAAGTTAATTTCTGTTCAAACTACAGTTACATAACCAGCTCATTTGACAGATGTGTTCTGTGCTCTGTTGCTCCTCAGACATTTGGTACCTGCCCCCTGTCATATGCTGTATATTCCTGCTTCTCGCCCCAGTGTGGGTCCTTATTGCTTGCCAGTCTGAAGCAATCAGGGAGATCCTCAGATCAGGCTGGCAGCCGGTTATTCTGGCCATGTCCATCAGCAGGTGAACTTCCGTCTGGAAGCCTTGAATGATTTCAAGTCATAAAACACGTCTGTTTCATCACACCACGAACTCAGTCAGGGATCCGAGTCATATTCCAGTGCTGTCATTATTTTGTTCCCAGTATCGGTGGATTGATTCTGGATAGAGCTGTGAGCAATCCAAATTTTGAAGGCATGGCAGTGTTCACTCCAGTTATCAATGGTGAGTGAAATATGACAGACTGGTAAAAAGTAATGCAGGGTTACACACAAAGGTCCTTATTTACTAACAACCTGTATGTCTGAGATAACTTGCAATCAAAATTGAAAGCTGATATAAGAACAGTCACAAGTAGGCAAATAACATTTCATTTCCATTGAGTATGTTTGCCTTATTGAATATGCAGTGAGGCACATTTTTACCACGGTGCCTAGGTTACTGTGTGTAGAAAATGGAAATAGGCTCACTCAGTACAAGGACTGGGGCGTATTGAGCCTGAAAGTTATTACAAGAGCAGTTTGTAAAACAATACATTCAATGTGAATGTGGTCATCGATTCCACATTATTGTGAAGAAGAGGAGAAATCAGTAAAGCAGCAAAAAATAATAGTGATAATAAAACATTTTTATTGACCTTACTTCTATTTTTAACCATCCTTTTTTGTATTTTGGCAGCTTTGTATTATTTCCTCAGGCATTTCTGTCGTAACTATTGAACCGGAAGAAAAAAAAATGGACTTTTTCGATTTTAGATGCATCTGCTCGCCCGAAAAGGAATGTACCAATCACAAACTTCAGTCCTCATATACAGGGGCTTTTTTTCTGATCCAAACCAATATCATTCCTTTTTTTTTGTGGAAGAGTGCAATTGTATATTTGTGAGGGGACCTCAGTCTTGACTTGCCATCCTTTAAAAATGATAAGTATGATCATTTAATTGTTAATGTTTAATTAGCGGAAATGAATCTTTTAGATGTCAGGCTGAGATGGTTCGTTCATGTACAGAGGAGAGATAGTGAATTTATTGGTAGACAGATGCTGGAATTGGCGCTGCCGGGCAGGAGGCCTCGAGGAAGACCAAAGAGAAGATTTATGGACGTAGAGAGAGAGGATATGAGGGTAGTTGGTGTGAGAGAGGAGCATACAGAGAATAGTGTTAGATGGAGGAGGTTGATTCGCTGTGGCGACCCCTGAAGGGAAAAGCTGAAAGAAGAAGAAGAAAAAGAAGAAGAAGAAGAAGAAGAAGAAGAAGAAGAAGAAGAAGAAGAAGAAGAAGAAGAAGAAGAAGAAGAAGAAGAAGAAGAAGAAGAAGAAGAAGAAGAAGAAGAAGCATCTCTTAAGCAATAGAAAATAAATACTAAATTGGTACAGTCCATAAACTAGCCGAGATTAACACGATTTCAATGTGTGCATGTGTGTGTGTGTGTGTGTGGGTAGAATGTGTGCAGTAACCCGAACTAAGATTCAAGGTCCTGCTGTTTCCATGGCACTAATCTTCATAATTACCTTTTGATATTCACAAAAAATAAATTCAATAGAAAAACAAACATTCACAAATGTAGATGCAACAGCAAAATATTATATACTTAAAACGTTTAATCTGATTATTTATAAATCTCGGTATCCTCACATTTCCTAAACAGAGGTTTGGGACAGCTAATGAATGAGTTTGGCTTTGAAAGTGGCCTAAAATTTCAGCGACTAATTATTCTCAAGGTGTCGGACTCCCCACCGCTTGGGAAAGCTCGAAAGCTCGGAGACAGAGGTCACTGCTGTACCTTCTGCTGGTTTCCCTTGAAGCGGGCACAACGAACATGAAGCCCAAGCCTGATCAGAATTCCAACTATGCATCGACGCATTCAGTGCTTCTGTGCCTCCAAAGACCTGCATGTGTTGCCATCCAAGTACAGGAAGTGCATTTGCATTCTCATTCAGCTCTGCTGACCAGAAACACCCTTCCCGTTTGTTAAGTGAGCCATGTGTTGCAAAGCTCTGTAGCCGAGAGGGGTTTGTTCTGCTTCAGATGATGCAAAGGGATGCAAGTTTTGCCATGAATCTGTAGCAACACTCAATCTCTTACAATGAAAAGAGATGGTGGAAAATCAGCTAATCCTTAAATTAACTTTTTGCTATGCCTGTTCGTATCTGACACAGGCAGAATGGATTTAGAAAAAAGCTTTTATAACTTTGCACATTTGTAGGGAAAAGCTAAAACTACTTTCGCTGTGTTACACATAAAACTGTTTATTTCTGCAGAGTATTTCCTTTACTAAATGACACATCAAATACCATTGGATTCTGCTAACCCTAACCCTAACCCTAACTAATACATTAGGTCATTATCTATTAATGTATTTTTTGGCAAACATTGAACCAATCAATCAGTCTTATCTGACAGAAAAATGAAAAGCAGAGAGGTTATATCATTAGTCTTGAAAAGTTTAGTATGATATGAGGTGAATTAAAACTGGCCTCAGCTGCATTTTTGTATAGTACAGGTACATTGTAAAATTAATGTGGCAGAATCCGTGGCACATTGTTAATTTGAATCCTTTTGCTGATCCCTACAGGTGTGGGTGGAAACCTTGTGGCCATCCAGGCCAGCAGGATGTCAACTTACCTCCACTATTGGAGCATTCCTGGAGCTCTGCCATCTAAAATGAGAATAAACTTTGAAGGACCCTGCTCTACCTTCTGCTCTTCAGGTTAGATATAAAAACCAAGATGACATTACAAATAATGCTTCATAGATTCAATTTAGCTTTTTAGTTAGTTTACTGTAGTGGCATGTGATACATTTTTTTTTTCAAAGAAGCTCCTCTTCAGTATAGATGGAGAGCAAATCTCTTGCTTATACAGATGATAGAAGCTATGTATTAATAAAAGTAAAATGAAAAAAATGCCTCATAATGAAATTGCTACATATAGGCATCTTAATTCTTACCTAAAATATCCCACAGAACTTTCCCAGTTGCTTCTGTTTCTGCTGTATTTATTCAGATGTAAACTCCAAATCAGCCAGAGTTCTAGCCAGCCTTGTAGTTCCAGGTCACCTCCTCTTTCTCTACACTATCCATCTTCTGCAAGCGGGCCACACAGCTATGACAGCCACCTTCATCATCTGCTACCTATCTGCAGCTCTGCTTCAGGTCTGTTCTGAGAATAATATAATAGTGTATTGTTTTTTGTTGTTGTTTATTTATCTACTTCACTCTCATACGGCAGGAAAGACAGACAGGAAACAACAACAAATACATTACATGATTTAACAAAAACTGTTAAAATTTAGCATATTTTCGAGAATATTGTACATCAGGCAAAATGTTTAAATCAAGGCTGCCTTGAAATGTGACTGCATGTTACCAGGACTCCTGAATTGTAATTTGGGATCCAATTCTAAACCTTTAAGATGTAATGAATTTAAAATTTGAGAAAAAATTGTAATTCATTCTTGTTGTATTGTTGTATTATTCAAAAATACTGAACATCAGGCAAAATGTTTAAAGCAGGGGTTGGCAAACTTTTTGGCTCAGAGGCCGCATTGACTTTTAAAATTTGACAGACGGGCCGGGTCAGCAAAAGATATGATACATATTAAAAAAAACTCATTTGTTAACAGTACATGTCAGACTCGTCTGAACTCGTCTGCTTGGAAAATAAAACCAGCTTGGTTTTGAAGGCTCTGACATTTGCTTGTATATCATACACAAGTCAGTTTTTCCCTTGTAGCTTCACATCCAGCTCATTTATGTGTGTCAGTATGTCCACAGCAGAGGCTAAATCACCAAGCCAATCTGTGTCATTCAGCTCAGGAAAATTCTCAAGTAGCTCCAAAAATGAAATAATCTCCTGTTTGAGCTCCCACATTCATTGATCCAATCATTCAATCATTCACATCAAGTATGAATCCTGTACCAATCTTCGGCGGGCCGGATTAAAAAGACCAACGGGCCGGATGTGGCCCGCGGGCCGTAGTTTCCCCACCCCTGGTTTAAAGCTTTCCTGTCAGATATAGGAGTTTTCATCTCCCCATGGCCCTCACGCCTCAGTCAACCCTTCAAAACCTAAACATCAGATTCTATTGTCTGAGGTCCCCCAATACAGAATTATTTTGAATTTCAACACTCTTTCTTATCTGGGTATGGTTGTTGAGCAGGTGGTGATTCTGCTCCACGTGGCCAGCCTGATGGTGAGGTGGCTGTGGCAAAGGGGCCTGGACCCAGACAACTTCTCCATCCCATACCTAACGGCTCTGGGCGACCTGCTGGGGACGGGCTTCCTTGCTCTGAGCTTCAAACTCATAACATGAAGTGGAGTTTGATACACTCCCTGTGAACTTTCTGTTTGTTTTTTATCCAAATAAATGAAACACACAGTAAAGCTTGATAAATTGAAGCGTGAAGTTGAGGATAAAACAAGAGATTAAAGAAAGAAAGTTTGAATTACACATTGATCTCTAGATTTGTCAACTCACTATGGATTATACTTGTACAATGTTGTGTGAAGTTTCACTTGTCTCAGTAAAAACGCCAACCAGCTTGTTTCCATAGATTCCAGCATGAATACTGGTATGTAATGTTTAGGCATCTGTACACCTGTTGTCAGCTATTGAATGTTAAATGGGAAATGTATTAAGGCAATAATAATATAGTGTACTAGACAGAGTAAATGTATATTTATATGTATATCAGATGCTGCAGTGTCTGGTTGATGATTTGTCTTGTATGAAGTTTTATCTTGAACCCATGAGATGCCTTGTGTTCTCTATTTTCCAGTGAGGTCAGAAATCTGGACATCAGTGTTGCCCAATTCTGACTTGACAGTGACAATCAGTCTAGTCGGCTTTACACAACTGTCTCATTCATTGCTGAGGATATAAACAGATGTGTGTTTTTGCATAGAAATGATTTAGTAGGCCTCTATCCTTACAGTGCCTTTTCAGGCATATCATGCGCAGTTTTATAGACCTTTCTATCTTCACCAATAAGGTTCTCAAAATAGCATCCAAAGATAAGGATGACCATAGAGTCAAGGTAACAACTGTTCACATGCCTGTATTTCAGATTCTAAAATAAATGCGGTTTGTACAGTCAGAATGTTGAACACTTAAGTTTAATTTAATGACACTATCAACATGCAAAAAAACTCTTTTGAAGAGATCAAAAACTAAATACCTAACAAGGAATCTTTCCTCATATGTTGTTCCTCATTTGAGGAATTTCAATTTAATTTGATGACAAAAATATAACTGCCAGGTGACTTTTCTGTGTTGGTGGAGTGTAAAAAATCCGTGGGAGGACTGTACAGATGACCAGGAGGCAGGTAAGGCAAAAGCTTAAGAGCTGCATGTTGTTTGAATTCATCTCTATATGATGCACATAGACATTCACAAAGATCCAAGTGCATGAAGCAAGAGTAGTCTTTGCAAAGTTTTAATACACAAACAACAATCCATCTGGAGTAGAGGATCGTAAAGGTCCAATAGGGACAAATGGGACAGTTTATTTGCTGGTAATGAAATTAGGATTTGTTGTAAAAACTAAAACAAAAACAAAAAACTGCACTTTCTCACGCTGCATAAAGGTTGAAATGGGGGAAAAATGGGTCGTTAAACTGTCAAATAATCAATTCTCAAACTTTGCTTTTGGGGCTCAGTTTGAGACTTATATCAGTTTGTTAGAGTGATTTTTTTAATTTTCCTCAGTGTGACCTTTTTAGTAAGAAGTGTTTATGTTGTGGAAACATGGCCAAGCTCTATTTATTTCAAGAGATATACTAAATTAAATCCAAAACATTCAGGGCTCCCAATGGCTCAAAATGTGACTGCATGTTACCAAGACTCCTGAATTACGACTGCCTCGGGATCCAATTTTAAACCTTTGAGATGAAATATATTTAAAATTTGAGAAAAATTTGTTATTCATTCTTGTTGTAGTGTGAAAGTTATCTGTTAAGGAACAGTTAAGTTGCTAACCCCTGCAAACGCTCACATTAAAAACAAGCAATGACAAATATGCCCTTTATTTATGCATTTATTTTGAAAACTGTAAGAGAAACTATATTTTGGTTTGTCTGTCTTAGTAGAAATGACACAATAAATAAAGACATTATCATAGTTTATAACAATCACTCCCTACATTTAAAAAAAAATGACACAGGCACAGTACAAGGTTGTCATTGTTCTCTGGGGTCAAAATAAGGCTGTTGATCAAAAGGCACATATGACACATTCACAGTCCAAACACTATTTGAAAACTTATCTTCCTCCTGGTACAAGGATTACATATGTCGTGCAAATTCAACTTTTAAATTGGCAGCAAAAACGAAAATTAAATTAAAATTTAAATGGCATTTCACACATTCACAGACTATGATGAACTTGTGCACTGCTTACAGTAATACATTAACAGCCCTCCAAGGCAACACCTTATTAATCATCTTCTTCGGCTCCTCACCATGATATTATGTTTGTACACATGAATGTATCTACTATGGAGTTGAAAGTCAATACACATTTTCCATACTCAGTTCATTAAACAAACATTTGTGGCTCCAGAAGGTGACAGTAAGTCTGCGCATATGTGTAGCTCCATCCTCATGTAAACTTGAGGTATGCCGGCACAGAGTAGTTAAAGAGAAGAAAATCCATGCGGAAGAGGTTGTACAGTTTCTTCTGGTAGAAAGGGCTGATGTTGTGGAAGAATTGTGCTGCCATATCTCCAGTAGTCCTGGTGCTCTTGGAGGAGGTGGGGAAGCTGACCTGGTCCTCCACCCCGGCCAGTTGCAGCACGTAGCGGGAGTCCTGCTCCAGCGTCTCATATTTACCTACCACGTCATAATGAATGAGGCAGGGGTGGCACAGCGAGTGCACCCGCTCCCAGTGCTCATTGAAGGGTTCTTCTCGCTGGGTGGCCGGGTCAACAAGGTAATAAACAAACTCCTCAAAGGAGACATCGTCACCCCTCTCCAGGGCTTCGGGCTGCGGGTTGGGCCTGTGCCGCCGTACGATCTTGGTGCCGTAACGTTTATGGAAAGCTGTATTGTAACTCCGTGTGAATTTGTTGCGGTAGGCGGACACCAGCCGCTCAAATGGCTCACGCACAAAGACAAACTTCAGGTAGGAGCGCAAGCGCTGGTTGATCTGGGAGGTTGAATACTCAGACAAGGCGCGCAGGTTCCCGGGGACGTGGGCCTCATTTGCTGGTATCGCCAACGGATTTCGGATGGATCCGGCAACGCCGGTCAGAACCATAAGCACCCGCTTCCAATTTGTGCAGGCCACTTTGGGCACATAGCAGTAGAGCAGGCCGTGCTGGTCATCCACGATAACATGTTTCAGGTCTTCTGGAATGAGAACTCTGCGTTTACGGGTGTAAGAACGACAGGCTTCTTCTAATAGCTCCCTTCTGCCCTGATGGATCGCCTGAACTGCAGATTCAACCTACAATAAAGGACATAAGAAATGTTAAGAATTTATGAGAAAGAACTATTTACCTCAAATCCTGAAGCTAAACTGATAAGCACTTTAGGGATAATTAATTGTAAACAACCTGGGCCATTTAAAAAAATGTATTGATTTGATGATCTCCATTTTTTTCTCAATGTTGTTCTGATATATGCAACATAAAAGAACCATAAAAAAGAGAATCCAACAAGTGATTGAAAAAAAAAGGTTTCACCAACATTTGACGGAATACAAAAAATGGCATACAGTGTTTTAGATGTTGCATTTTCCAACGATGAGTATTGATTTTTTTTTTTGTCATTTCGATTGGATGAGGATTATGTCAAAATATGTCAAGTTCTTCCATGATCCATTTGGATAGAAACATAAAGGGGAAAAGGGTCAGTTTGAGCTTACATCTGTAAGTGTTCGGTCCATTCGGTGAAAGTTCCTGCCTTGGAAAACGAGTTATGGGGCCCCTCGGAGGAGCGCTTTTATAACGGTGATGCGGTTGGACTAACATATTAGCCATGACATTCTTTGTCCAAGAAAAGTGGACCGTCTCATGGATGCAAATCCATGAGAGAAGAATTAGGAAACAAGAGAGGGGAGAAATTACATACAAAAGTAGTTTTGTAAAACCTCTGCTCTGGAGGTCCTAATCATCAACCTCCCCTGCTGTCCCCACGCAGCTTAATAAAACAGGTCATCAAGTTCATCTTGGCCTCCACATCACGCAAATGGCTTATTTACTTATTTGATTTACTCAGCTTGGCTCACTGCTGCAGCAGTTGGAGCTCGGGACAGTCAGTTTGACACTGTGTGGTTCTCTGTGTATACTGGCAGATACTGGAACGTCAAGGATACATCAGACAGGCTGCACTGATTCTCAATTTTTCGTAACTGATCTTGATCCCATCATGCCAGCCTGTTAATTTTTTTTTTCTGGTGCATTCCCAGATGATAAGCAAACCTGTCTGATAATAGTTTTTGCTATATCAACATTGCACTGTAAAAAAGTTGCATGTTATAATTAAGCCAGGAATCCCCAGGCCCAGGTGTTCATCTTTCACAGCAGCTTAGCAGCGGAGAGTAAAGAAACTACTAACCCACAGCCATATTACTCACATAAACAATTCTGTTAATAATATGGCTGTGGGTTTATTTTAAAACCTAATTTTAGCCATGTGATCATCATCTTTGAAGAAAGATAGACCTCTGCTTTTTCCGCTTATCAGTCAGCCATTCTGTGTCACAGGGTCAAAAGATGCATTCAAGGAAAGTTTTCTGTACAGTACTCCATAAAGCCAAATTCAGAATGACAACCGAATGCGTTTTCTGTTACTTCACTTAGTCTTTTCATTTTTTAACAGAGCAGGATGATGTAATGCCCTGTTGAACAGAATAGAGAAATACAACTCCAGCAGTTTCAGGGTAAAGTATTTCTTTTGGAGCCGATTAGTTTCTTGGCATGAAGAGCTTCCTTCTCATGTAACTGCAAACAAATCTTAACTCTTACCTTTGCAGTGGTTACTTCCTGAAAATATGTAGATTACAAAAAACAAATATTTAGGCTAAATTTGGGGCAGTTTATGGTTGTAAGTCTGTTTTATCGCTTGTCAACTTCGACCCAGATTATCAGCGTCAGTGGTGTGTTGTGCAAGTTAAGATTAATGGGGTGCATGTGGAATTATTGGTCAAAAGGTTGACAGTTTATGTTGGTGTCCAAAATGTTAGTGGTGTAAAATGACAGGAAGCATTCAAAAAGACTGAGAAGTGGCTGATAAAATTAAAGCTACCACGTCACATTCAGCAGTTACTTCCAGTGTGCAGAAAAACTTTACCATCAGAGTGCTGCTGACGGAGAAAGTGGAAAAGGTGATTAATCCGAGCTGAGGAGCCTTGTGACCGGAGAGCGGCCAGATGAGCGCATTACAAGATATAGCCGTCGATTGAAGTTAAAGTATCTTAAGAATTACAAATTCAAATTCATTTTCTGCTTTATTAAACTACTCAGGCTCATAGTGTTATCAGACCAGATTTATTGGCTAGATTATATAGTGCTACTGTTGCTTTTAATGATAGATTTTAAACTTCTCAACCAGTATGAGGCAGTTTTGCCTTCAAACCCCACAATCCAACCTTAAACATGGACAAGCAACATTTAGTGTTTAGGCTCCACGTGTGTTGAACAAACGCCCAGAAATCTTGAGGTCTGTTGCAACTCTGCTCTTTTCAATAAAAGCCGAGGGCTTTCTCTTGGCATTTAATTAAACACAACTTTCAGACTATTCTATTATAATAGAACACTCTATTCAAGTTTTTTTTGTGCTTTTTAGACTTTTTATTTTACATCTTGTTTGGTAGAACACTACTGGCTGCTGTGTATGAATAGTAACATTGGCTGTCATGAACGTCATATAATATACAATCTATTTCGAAAATCGTCCAGAATAAAGCCCTCTGTAATCCCCACTTCTTTCCAAGCCAATAAGACACTACTTCTTATTTATCTACATTCTGGCTTCTTCTGAAACATTCTGCAGAGATTTCTGAACTTTCCCTGAACATGAGAAACAACTTCAAAGCAGGCGAAAAAAAATTAAAAATCAGAGGGGGCAGAGAGATGGGCTGGATTTTCTTATCAGCCCCTAGGATTTCAAGTATTCCCTCAGTGAGCTGCAACTGAGATGAGTTTTTGATTAAAAATGGGATTACCTTGCTGCCTGCTCCTGATCGGGTTTGTATGAAAGCGCAGAGCAGTCCCAGACAGACAACAACCAGAGGCCAGTTTTTTGACCTCTCAGCTGTAATGGATGGGATTATAGCTTAGCGACCTCAGATCTGTCAAGCTTTGGATTCCCCTCATGTGGAGACAGTACATACGCGGTCTTCCTTTACAGGGGAGGGGGAGGAGGTCAAAACTACAGAGCAAAAGTGCAAGTGATGGTTTGAACACTGTGTTTAAAAATGAGGCCAGAAACAGATGGCTTGAGAAAACAACTAGGAGTCGCCTTTTATCTGCCTCTGCATGCATTCTAGGTCTGGTTACACATAAAGAGGTCAAAGTGGATAATCTGTTAAAACCTGTTAAAAAAATCTGTTAAAACCTTAAATTCTAGTGCTACATGTGCAGCACTAGATTTTAAGGTTTGTTTTAAAGAGGAAGCAAAAAAGAGAGCAAAAAAATGACAAAAGACATTGACAAGCCTTCCACATTCACCTGTGCTTTTGGATTCTTTATACTTTATTATTAATTAGAAAATTGATTCATTCATTGTGTATACAGGTTTTCTACTTGGCACACGCTGGATCAGTCCATCAGAGAGAGAGACACAAAATTATATAAGTCACTCATTCATTCATGTATACGGACAATTTAGCATTGAGGTTTTTGGGCTGTGCAAGAAAACCAAAGAAAACCCACGCAGGAACACAAAGAACAAGTAAAATTCACAGACACACAGTGCAAAAGCTTGCTGGCAATTTGGGATTTTTCTTATCAAAAAAATTTAAGGTCCGATCACTGAGATCATAGATTTCTGATCAGCGTGGAAGTAGGAGGGTTGCTCTGCCTTTGTGGTTACACATGCATTGGCTATTTTCCCATTGTTAGGTTCTTGACGCACTGTATGACCGCTTAATAAAAGCTTGACTTGTTGCTTCAGAGCTTGAGTTGTTTGTCATTTGGTCAGAACTTAGCATGGACTGGTGACCTACCGAACCTGATTATCAGCTCCCTAATGTAGGCTGAAAATGTTGGGAAAAAATTAAGGAAATACATTTTTTTTTATTAACATGCTTGTTAATCATTGTATCTGGATGAAAAGACAAATATGCAGCATGCCTCCAACATTGCTGTTTCGAAGATTCTCCTTGGAAAATGGATATAATTAAGGTCATCCTTAATCCAAAGTAACACTCAATCAACATCTGTCTTCCAACTACTTCTTTTCCTTTAGGCTGTTTCATTCAGGGGTGGCAATAGCGACTCATCTTCCTCCATCTAATTCTCTTCTCTGCATCTCATTCTCTCACACCAACTAACTTCATGTACTCATTCACTACATTCATAATACCAACTGCATAAAACATAGTAAAAATGTAATTTCACACCCCTGCTTCAAACAACTTTTTCAATCTCTATGGCTCTGACCATGCTGTTTCTTGACATCTGTGATTTCTGATACATCTGCTGAAACTTCTCGATGCTCAAAATGAGATGAACACACATTCCACCAGGACCTGTTTGCACGCTGAAGCCACACATTGTTTCTAGAAGACATATTACTGTGTTGTTTTTCAAAGCCCTTAATTCACTTCTTTACAATCAGAGAACTGATTCCTACCAAACTAACTGCAATATTTTTTTCTGTAAAGTGATGCAATGTGTTGTTTAACAAGACTGCAGGCTTTTTATGGGAGCAGAACAAAACCAGCAGCAAAAATTTCATTTAATATTGTCATTAGCAGAATTTATTTGGTACAGAAAATCTTCAGCCTTAAGCTGAGCTTTAATATTTTCTGGACAAGCTCACCGTGACGATTTCATTTTCCAACCAACTTGAACTACATTTTTACCGCAGTGGGAGGAGGTCAGAGGATGCAGGATAGAAAGTCATTACAGAAAACACCAGGAGCCAGAAGTCTCCCACTGCGAAGTGAAAATTATTCTCAACGGGCAGAAGAAAACAATCAGACACGGCATTTCAATGGAAGAAAAGCACTAACTGAAAACTAACTGGTCAAAGACTCACAGCAAACACTTAACCTTGAATGAACTTATGCAAGAATGGAGTAAAAATTACAATGGTGCTTTTAAATAACATGATGGCATGCATTCTTTAGAAATACACAATAAATATATACATAACAACATACATGTTTATATTTATTTATTGCCTTGTTGCTATTTATTGTTCTTTAATTGCACAGAATTCACTGGATTATTCTTTTCGTTCAAGGTTTTGTTGTTGGTAAAGCTATCAAATGAATGGCAATTTTAAGAGGTCATATACTGTATATTTGTCGTTACTTATATTTTAACACAGAGCAGAATAAAAATCAGTTTACATACAAATACACACACACACACACACACACACACATATATACAAATATACCAGAAGTCAGGGAACGTCGCATAATGTATACATTTGTTACATTCCTGTGCATATTGCTCTAATGTTTTTATTGTATAGACAAAATGTCTTATACTTGTTTTAATAAATTTACTTTTAATTAAACCAATGTTTTGGTTTTATTTTAATGTACTTATGCAGTAATAGCTCTTCGATACTGTATAAGTGAGGTTGCCTTGCCTGCTGTGATAAGAAAATGAAATTTGACAAAAACTGTTGATGTATATGAATTTTCAATCATCTGTCACTGTGAATAAAGCTGCACAATCACAGCTTAAAGACAAAACAGGAAAAAATTTAAATAGAATGAATAAAACCTTGTTTGCGTTTTAAGCAGAACAAATAATTATTGTAACAGCTGTAATGTTTCAATTAGTTGTAATGGAGGATCATTTAGTTAGTGGAGTTCATTGTTTCATCAGTATGACATCTAAACTAAACTAATTTCCATCTCACACACCAGTTATTAGCTGGTTTCAGGTTTTCTCCAATAAAATGTTTGGAAACTTTTGCCATAATGTAACACCTTGCCGTGACAGACGAATAGGGTTGTTGCATCCACCATTGTTAATTTCTTATGAATATTAAACTATTCATGTATTGTTTTGTCTATCATTGTGTAACCTGACTTTCCTAACCCTTATAACAACTCTTTCTCTATCACACTTTGCTTTTTAATTCTCTCTTTCTCTCTCGCTCACCTCCTCTTTCTACTGGTTGAGGCAAAAGGCCGCCCACATTGAGACTGGATCAGTCCAAGGTTTCTCCCCTGTGAAAGGCAGGTATTTCCTTGCTACTATCAACAAGTGCTTGTACATGGAAGAATGTTGAGTTTCTGTTAATCATTTTAAAGAATGTGGTCCAGACCTGCTCTACAGGTAGAGTGTCATGGCACAATGTTATTGTGATTTGGCACTGTATTAATAAAATATGACTTGTGGATAAAAGTTGTTTTTCAGATTTGCAATAAGCAAAAGGATGACCTCGTAAAAACACTTCCAGATATTGCACTGATTCTTCAAATCAGACTGTTAATTTTTTTTTTTTGCTTTGTTTATCTTCTGCAGGCACAAAGCAAGGCAAGAAGTTGATGTGTGTTGACAAAGACCACATTTTCATCAGATTTTTTCCCCTAACAAATTTTCCACTTTAATGTAAGGGATTTTCGATTTACGTAAATCCTAGGTTTTTATTTCCACCAGAAGACCAATGTATGGCATCCTAGTGTTGGAAAATCACTGAATATGATAATTGATGCCCTACTTAACATCCATTACTAAATTAAAGTTATAAATGATTCATGACTTCTACCTTTTATTGCTTTTGGCTTTTCTTTCCAGAGCGGCCTGACTGAAGTCAACAGTAACACCTCAAAATTGAGTGTGATGTTTTAAAAGTGCTGCATGCTTTGACTTCAGAGAAATACATCAATGAGCCAAAGAGGACACTTTCCGAAACGTGTGCATTTATGCTGAACTGACCTGGTCACCATCATACAGTGTCTGCAGAGGACTCCTCCTTGGCTTTTGCCCACTGCTTCTTTCACCCAGCGGCTCAGAGACTAAGGGGATACAATAAAAGCACTGGTGAAATTTGACTGACAGAGCTTATACATACCAAACTGCAGAAACTAAAAATGTTACAAAGCAACATTCATCTGTAAACTTGACTGACTCACTGGTGCTTTGCAAGGTCTATTAAAGTACATATTCAAGGGTAAGACTAGGCAATATGGAAAAAAAAGTAATTACCATTTTATGTAGTCAGTTTCAATAAGTCTCACACTTTTTATTTGGAAAAGAATCACATTAGATACCCAACAATAAACTAATTGATTCCCCACATATTTAGCAACTGGTAGATTGTACTTCCATTCACATGCAGAAAACCCTTTAAATACCCATATTTATCCTACAGATACATTCATACTATGTCACAATATCAAAAAAATTCAGAGAAAGTGGAGACAACCAAAGATAAAAACAGAGAATGCATGCAACAAAGACAGTAATGGTTTCCGTAAAACCACAGCTTGAACTGGAGCTCCCTCCTATGATGGGACGTTTAAAGGCTTTGGCAGCCACAGCATGCAATTTTCTTTATTTACGGAGTCACTTTTGTCACAATTTGTGGTCCGTGAAGACCCAAAAATGTCTGGTTGGGAAGAGAACCCATGGTGTGTCCAAACTTGGGCAATTTTTCTTTTGCACAATGACAAGTTTTTACTCTGGATAGCACAGCTTCAGTCTCAGTCCTCTGGCGGTCAACCTGAAGTTAGTGTTTCACGAAGACAAAAAGAGAATCTGGTCTTTCAACATGGCTGAAGTGTGGATGACATATTACACTTGGAATAAGGTCAGACGATACCGATTTAAAACCGGTGGATTTAATAATCCATTTGTTGCAAATCCAACCATTTCAACAAAGTAGGCTTGAAATCATTATCAAAGAAGAATTGTGTTTTATAAGTCTATGAAAGTAAAATAAGATAATTCTATCTAAAGACGTACACAATAATTATTTTCAAATAGGGCCACAAAATGGCGCAGTGGTTAGTGCTCGAGTGGAGATAGGTTCTATATCCCCCGCAACCCTCAGTGAATGATAAGTGGTACAGAAAACAAATGAATGAATTTTCAATTATAAGTGAAGTTTAATGTGATTTTGCCTACAAGAAAGTATGAAAATAAAAGTTCAGGGAGAGCAACAAAAAAGTGCCAAGGTGGGAATATATAGAGCAGCAGCAGGGGAACCAACTGTTCTCAATGAGGTGTATCTGATCAGAATTTACAGTCAGTAGCTGCTCTGCTTAGCGAAATAAAAACAGAGAATACACGGCCACCTGCATCTCAAACAATCTGCAGGGAAAGGAAAATACCAAGAAAAAAAAAAAAGAATAATATGCAAACTTTGACCTGTACATTTCAGAAACAACATTTTCTTGGGCAACTATCACAAAATTAACCAATGTTTTCCATCACTCCATTCAGTCCTGCAACACATCAAAAAATGTAAATGTTTGAAAGGTGTTAATTGTCATAAAATTGTCATAAAATTCCTGCAGAGTTTTTGATGTGGGGTCTCGGTGTCTAAACTTTGGGCAGGTCTCATTTTTGAGTCCTGGAGGACGTTTTACACTGCTTTGGTGTACAATGATGGTGAAGATGCTGACCTGAAGGCAACATGTTGCACAAAAAAGTATATGAGTTTGGACATAAACGCTGCATCACTAATGGTGAAATTGAGGGCCCTGAAATCATCCAATGTCATACCTGCTAAAAGTATTGTGCACCATTTATGATTTCATTCAAGTCCACAACAAGTCAATTTCTTCAAGAATAAATATTTTTAACTACTGATCATGATGGACTGAGCGGTTCTTAAAGTCCAGACAGCACAGTGTCAGTAGTATCAGATCACATCTTTATCATCTCAACACATATCATTAGTAGCCCTAAATTTCAAAACCAAAATAAAAAAATGGTTGAATGGTTGGACACTTAATAGATAAAGGTTCTTACATTTTCACATGTGGGTCTGTAGAGTAACATTTGCTTACCTAATATTGAAAGACAAAAAATGAAAAATAAAAGAGGGTTATTTGGGCTTCGTTGTTGAGCCTTACTTGCTTGACATGTTGTTTATACTGTCTCTCTTACCAAGTATTATTGCACTGATGAGATGTACATTCTGGGCAGGTAAAAACATGTCATTCTAAGGGAAAGAATGTAAAACGTGGAGGGGGAAAAGCGGACGGCTCTGGTGTTAACTATGTATTATTTATGTCTTGGTGAGGACATGGAGGGGTCAAATGCTCTGCAGTGTGGACCACAGCGCCTCCCTATGGCTCACAATAAACTGTAAGGATATGAATTTGCATTTGCAAGAAGTGTTTTTCAGAGATAATCCATAGAAAGTGAAACATAAATGTAGGAAATTATAAACAAACTAAATTTGTGATAACTGTTGAAAATGAATTAAATACCTAAAGGACTGACTAAATCCTGTACGCTTTCTGTTCAGCTCTGTATGGATTCCATATGAAAGAGACGGTGATCATGTTGCACTGGACCTCTAAGCTACATCGACATGTGGTTTCCATTAGGTGGAGGAAGCATTTCAAAAGCAAAGAACAGCTGACATCCAAGACCCCACCGACGATGATATCCTGCTCAAACTGTTGTTTAGAAGAGCCACGTGAATGGTACGTTTTCCAACAATCATTGCGAATGTCTACTCATCAAATCACACCTGTTTCTTTGTGAAGAAGAAGATGAAGACTGTCAACAGAAGAGGAATCTGCAAACACAGCTGCACAACAGAAAGCAGCAGAGCAGTTTTCAGAGGGTGGAACACTGAATTCTCATAGAATTTCCCCTATGGGGATCAATAAAGCGTTATCTTATCTTACCTCTTCATAACGTTGTGGCTGATATTAATGAACTATTCTTCAGTGTTTTTCAATCAACTATAGTAATGAATTTTGTTCTCACTTTAAATCACATTATTGGTGAAATCACTGAGAAAAGTAGCTGCTGTCAATAGGATCTTCAATTCAGCTTAACAGTAATTTCAGATTTGAAGTCTCATCTCATTAGTCATAAGTTAGTTTCATTGACAGCATGCAGACCAATTACACCAGCCTGAGGCCTGCTCTGTCTGAACTGCTTTGGTGCTCCTTTACACACTCACCTCACGATTGTAAATTCTGTCAGTCAGCAGTATTATCAAACCGCTGCTCACATGCCATTAACTATGTTTTCATGTCACATCAAATCATTTTTAAGTGTTTTATGCAGTCCAGTGAGTTCCTTCGCTGGTAACATTACTTGATATCAGTGAATGCAGACATATTTACCCTAATTAGCTTCCACTTAGGAGTCCAGTAACCATTGGGAAATAATGCAGTAACACATAAAGTGTGAATATAAAAGACTAATGAGGGACCATGATTTGTCAATGTTCAAGATGATTTCTATTTTTCAAACATAAATCATTTGCTGATAAATTCTTGAAAAGATGTATTTGCCTTGCTTTGGTTCTTATGCCATGCTTGGACTTTAACAGCCTTTGTGAAATTCATTCATTGTTTACAAAGCTATTCTTGTTTGTTGTGTCGCCGGGTGGAGGGGGGGCGGGAATACCACATGCCAATACAAGCTGTCACTGGACAATAGACACACAACTGTTCATGCTCTTGTTCACAGCTACAGACAATTTAAGAGGCATTAATTTACCAACTGCATGTTTCAGACACAGAAACACCCCAGTCACCCAATTTCTTGCTGTGAGATAAGATTAATAACCATAGCAGCGCTGTAACCACTGTGCCACATGCCATAAAAAAAATGCCATCATTGGGTCTTGATCTGACAGACTATGTGTTTGGTTGGTTTTAAAAAAGTCCCTTATTGGCTTTCTGTTCTCATTGGAAATATGTAGCCATGCCGGAAGAAACAGAACTCTGATTTAAGAGCCTGGATCAACTTGGCTCACTGACAGAAGCTCATAAAGTCAGATACTCAGTCTGCATGTCAACACAATGCAGCGGTATCAGGAACTGGTTAAACATGGGGAACATCACGTTTCCCTACTTTATTTTGGCTATAGCACTTGAAGTGGATTAAACAGATGCAGTCACGCGAAATACCACTAAAAACTATATAATATAAAGACACTAATCTTTAACGGGTCTCATCTTTTCTTTAAAGTGCTTTTACAATAGTCTTTTAATAGTCCTTTTAATAGTTCTTGTACTTTGGTCATCTCCCTGCACACCATGGAAGAAATTACAAAGTCTTATCCTGCTTTTAGTTAAGTGATCCGTAATATATCACTGGAAAATTTTGTTTGCTCAAATGTGTACGTGATAAAAAACTCCCTGCTGCTGCACAAGAAGTCAGAGATCCCTTGGTAATAGTCCTGGTCAAACCTTGATCACTGATAATTACCTTGTGGCGATCCAGTCATGAGAAAAACCAGGTGTGATGGCTTAAGGTTCAAACTATCAATAATCTGGTGTTCATATCTACAAACAAACTATACAATTTGATTTTCTTTTATATTTGAGATTAATGTTGGTCTATTCCAGAAACCAAGAGGCATATGATGATCAAACAAGTATTGGACAGGCACAAATTCACAAACCAGCAATTTGCGTAAACAGTGTGGCAGTCTACTGACAAACACTTGATGAATGATTCTAAACAGTTTAATGGATGATAATACATTCCAGTGTTATAAATATTTGAACATATGTGAAATATAAATCAAATATATTCGAATTTCAAACTCAGTGTATTTACTGCCAAAGCCAAGTTATGCATCTTTACTCAAATGCAGTCAAAGATGCAGTGTCCAAAGGCAGGGTTTGTCCTGTCTTTGAGTTGCTCAGTTTCTACACTGAATTTATTTATCAGTCCCGCTTGTAAATCGTATGACCACATCCTCATGGAAACTATCGCTAGTCATGAACACATGGTTGGCTTGACCAGACCCGAAGCCATCTTTTCCGTGCTCCTAAATAAAACACCTGCAGAGCTGGAGCAGAGATCAGGCTTGAAAGGGTGTCTTGTGTGGCTTCTATAAAATCTCTAATCTCCAGCCGGAATTCAAAAATAGCAGAATAATGCAAAATATCATGGCAGATAACTGAAATGTCTGAAACTGAGTTGCTACATAATAAATGATGCAGAACAAGAAATGGTGGATTTCCAAACAATCACAATTTAAGGTGTTTGCAGACATCCCCCATACACACACACACCACCACCACCACCACTGTTCTACAGAGAATCATGACCCCTGTCTATTTAAAAAGGAGCAGTACTGTTGGTTTAACCCTGTCTATTCCTCTCCTTCACATTCCTGTGAGCTCGTGCAGAAACGGGGGCTTAGCCAATGCAAAATATAGAAAAAGCCGATGTGTGTTCCCCCTGTCCGGGTCATAAACGGACCTCTGTGTTTAGGTCCCACGGGACCCAAAACCCCCCGCCCTCTGCCTCAACCATCCTTGGCCTCTGCAGCCAAAGAGAAGCTTTACTGAGAGACAGACTGTACAAGGGAATGCCTGATCCTTTTAGGCCACAAATGTATGTGTTTAAAGGGTGTTAGTGTAAAGGCAGGGTGTTTGTGTAGCATTTCCCCTTCATATATCTCTAGAGAGAGGAGGGAGCTATTTAGATCATCTCTAAAATATGTCTGTCAATATATTTCATAGAATAGAATAGAATATTCCTTTAATCATCCCACAGTGGGGAAAATTCAAATAATTTAATTTCAAAATATTTTCATTGTTTTTTTAATCAAAATTGTGCTACATTATTTACTAACGACACGCTGACATCTAGTCAAGATTAATTTACCTCCAAAATACTCTAATCCTCAATAAATTACCTTAAATGAGCAAACATTTTGTATCTCACAGCCTAAAAATCATGAACAATTTACTCAATAATACAATATCTAAACAAAAGGACAATTTGATTAAAAACATGATTTATCTGTGTGTGTTTGTTTGGTTTATCTACATGTGTATGAAAGCTAAACCTCATTAAAATCTAGCCGGTATTTTGTTTGTGCAGATATTCACACGGAATTGCCCATCAGCAACATGCACACACACACACACACACACACACACACACACACACACACACACACACACACACACACACACACACACCTCCAAAATAACTAAAGATCTGTGCAGTTTATGACTTGTAACAAGTTTACTCCCTGTAAAAGTCTGACATCTGAGAGAAAACAAATTTTAATAAATTCCTCAAAGCCCGCAAAACCCTCTGACATCAGTCTGTTGCTGATTTTCTCGAAATTCTGTTCTTGAAAGAGATATTTGTGCATTCTTAATCAAGGTAAAGAAAAACATGATTTTCTCTGATTTTCATATCTGCAAAAGTCTTCAATTATTTAATAGAAATGGAAATTTAATGTAGTGATGGCCTGAAACAGAAAATGAATAAAATAAAAATCATCATTCGATCAATCATTTGGACTTACCAGCATTTTTATATAGGTTCTAGGTTTGCCATTCTAATGTATGAATAGAAAATAAAAATCATCATCATGAACTATAGGCCTGAATTAATACAGGCTTTGCATGATTCCCCCAAAACGTTACCATGAGGATGAATGGAAATGCATGAAAGTTGCAAACTTAAACATCTTTGACTATTCCAGATCATTTGCAAATGGTTAAATCTATGTGAGCCTTGTGAACAGCATCCAAGTGTATGAGTCATGACCATGTTTGACACCTACAACGCCACACAAAACATACCGTGACATCTCTTTTGTTACATTGTTATCTTGCCATTGTCATGACAATACGAAATGTGGAGAGGTAAGCTGCTTCTGACGTTTTGCGATCACATCTGTCAGGTTAAAATGACAAACTGCCCGTGAGAGGATTAAAAAATAAAATACAAATGAAATCTTTTGTGCAGATATACAAAATCTTGTCTTCTCCCGAGAGCTGTCCAGCATTTATCTCAAGTGCTTCAAGCACTGTCAGGTGTTCTGAGAATGTCTGTTCTGGTTTTGTTAGCAGGATACCTAGAATATTGGGAATAAAGACGGAAGGCATCAGGGCTTGGATAATAATCAGATTGAGTGCAGCTCTTGTTTATGTCATTTGCAGCAGTGAGGTGACGCAATGGGCATATGGCGCTCCGGAGAAACAAGAGACGGCCAGCAGGGTTACATCTGGCCCAACTTATCTCACAAAAAAGAAAAAAATTCAACAAGATGAATTGTTTTGCTAAAACCATATATGCAAGTTCACATTCCTGGCAATTCATTTTCCCATGTTGATACTGTACCTCCTTAAAAATACTGAATCCAATCATGACATTATTATAGACTTTTGGTGTTGAATTTTATGCAACAAACTAGTTCTAAGAGTTAGTACTCTATCTTCTTCACTTACAGTACATTTAATTGTCCCAACCATCCTTTTAAAATATTCCCTGCAATGTTTAATCAGCAGTTTACTGAACATTAAACTTTGTATTCCTTGAGTCCTGTCCTACATATTATTACACATTGCTAGATTCTTGAACAAGAGCAAACCCTCAGATGGAGTATGAGAGCCTTGTGGCTATTTGTGTGGTGGTGGTGGGGTGGGGGGTTGGGCGGTGAGGTTCTAAGAATCAAACCAAAAAACTTACAAATTACATGAATAAATCCTAGCGTTGTCATAAATAGATCTCAACTGTATGAGCTAAAGTTACAAGCTTGAATATCTCATTTTAGAGGTAATGATTTCATGAAAACGCTATATTGAGGTGCTTTTGATAAGCTAGTTTGGAAATAAGGTCCTTTTAGGATTCTTAATAACATTATATGTAAAGAAAAGTTGTCATCATTTTTAGGAGTGGTTTAATAATCTTGTAAATTTGTATATATAAACGTATTTGACAATTATTCATGTCTTATAAAACAGCAAAAATATAACCTTTTGCTTGTTTCACCCTCAAATCAACTACTAAATTATTTAAATATGATGCCACATTGTCCTTTTTTTTTTACTTCTTTCTAATTATGGTAAACTATATTCTTTCCTTAATGCATCCCTGAGACACTGTCCAGGTATCCCATCACGTGGCGGCACGTGTCCTTTATACATGAGAGAAATACAAATCAACAGCCATCTCTATAACAGGGCAGGGGTTATATTTGATTTAAAATAAACAAAGCTGGCTTAAGGGACTCCAAAAAACAATCAATAACATGCCTTGGGACAAAATATAATAACAGTTATGCTAAAAAAAACATCCAGGTAGGAAGCTTGATCCCTGATCCCTGCAGGGAAGATTGTTTATTAGTGCTACATATCTGAGAATGTTTAAAGCGTATGAACTGCTGCTATTTGCTCTTTTGCTCTTAAATGCACTTGAATCATTTTACTTGCTAAACAGTAACTAAAAATAGCGCTAAAGTGCTTTCTACTTTCAGCCATTAGTGTATATGTTAATAATCTCACAGTACAGTAGTAGGAAGAATTGGGTCATAAGCAGAAGAAGAAGCCTCAACTTGATGAATTTCAGAGAATGAACAAATTTTACTTGATCGGTGAAAAAAATATAGCTCATCACTGCCCTGCTGAAGAAAAATACTCATGGTCCTTGCAAGGGGGAATATATTTGCATGTTTTCGAAGTACAAACTCACATTTGTCCATTTATAACCACAATAACCCAAACTGAAAAGAACCCGAGTGCTTCTAATGATCAGGATGTATTTGTTTTGTACAAGGTTGATTCTTTATTTTGCTTTTAAGAATCACGTGAACATCGCATGATTGCTTCAGGAACTCTGAGATATGATGTGAAACTGGGCTTTCCACCCCGAACACTGCAGGTGTTCTAATGAAGCTGGATTTCTAGAGACGGCCCTTTTATCACTCCAATGACCACAAGTCAAGCCCAGACAAGGAAGGTATGAGGTAGATTTATCTCTCTGGTATGGAGGTAATGGCTGATTCCTCAAAGCTAAAGTTGTGCTTGTGATTAAAATGCAAGGACCCTCTAGCTAAAAAATCTTAAATCATACATATACATTTGCGTACCTGGATTTTCTGTTAAAGGGTACGTGCAAACCAGAAGTTGCCAGTGCTATAATACACCTCAGTCCAGACAGCACTGCACCTCATTGACTCCCTCCTCTTCATTTAATGTGTCTGTGGTATTTTATAGCGGCACCACAACTGCCAGCAAAGCAAATGCAACTGGAATTCCAGTGGTCTTTGACAAAAAAAAAATTTGGAGTGGTGAAAAGGTGTCAGAAGGTGGTTCTCTATAAATGTCATGAAGCCAGAAGAAGGTAATATATTAAAACCAATGGAGCCTGTCTGAAGAAGTGAAACCATTTTACCAAAGTTAGTAGAGTTTTCCAGCCTGAGATGAAGAAAAGGAAAAGAAAGGTACCGACTGTTAAATATGGACAGTGTTCGCAATGTAGGAGGCACAACTTTATGTATGTATTTATCTTAAATTAGTCCACAGAACTTGGAGTACGAAGTGCAATCAAAAAGAAATACAGTGTATCTAGTGACTGTTCTCAAAAAAGAAAACATTTCCTTGTATGGCAATGGCAATGTATGGCAAGGGCAATATTTTTGTCTGTAGAGGACAGTGTCGAGTTGGACAAGGTTCAGCTCCCCAAAAGATGCTGATGCAATATATATATATAACTCACCATGACAGCTTTTGAAGAGGGCATTGTGAACCCTAAATTTCTAATCAATTTTATTATTGTGTTGAATTTAAGATTACAGATGTGCAATTTCTTAGAATTTGCAAGAGACAAAAATAGACATAAAACCCCCCAAAATGTTTTTTGTCACACTAGCAGAGCAGCTCCAATTGATTATCATAAAAGCAACTGCCTTTGGCAGTTGTGTTGCACCAATTACTGCCTGAGAATTGAAAATGAAAAACTTTAAGGATGTGTAGGAAGCGGAACAACCCGTCTCCATAGGTGCAGAGGCAGGTATCAAAAAAAAAACAGGATTAGGACTGACCATGCTAGACTGCAAGGTGTAGATTTTTGGGAAAAAAAGGGCAAAGTGTTCGCAAAGGATTATCAAAACTCCTGCATCAGCAAGCGGCTGCAGTGTCATGGTGAGATGTGCATTAGTCAGCATTTGCCATGTGCCTGTTCCCTTCATCTGGAAGAGCTTTTCTTTTGGTTTGACTCGCAGCACACCATTTAGCAATATTTTAAAATCTGAAAAAACTATAGAAGTGTAATAAAATACAGCAGTGTAAATTGCTCATCTCCTGAGCTTTTGATTTTTGGAGTTTAAAAGATATACGATTTGATAATAAATAAAGACGGCCCAACTGTACAAAATGTCTCACCATGCAGAGATTTACAGTGACTCCTGGTTCATTTTCTTTTAAAAGTTAAATGCAAAAAGATTGCTAAAGCCCCTGAACTGACTAGTGGTGAAAGAAAACACTTCGGCAAATTCTTTTCAGTAGTCTGATAGGGTGGAATGCTGCTCGTCTCTGCATGAGGCTAGTCTTTCATAGATTCCTAATAACTCTTTACATACTTCTTGCCCCATGTCGCACACACTTCCAGAACTGACTGACCTCTCTCTTACAAACCAAGATTCTCCTCACAGTATGGGCTATATAAGCATTTTTTAGCCCATGATATTGCTGGACAGGTCTGAATGAGGCCATTGTGTGTGGACCTGGAAGAGGTGGAAACACATCTGAGCCAGAGCCAACCCTGCTACCAGCCAGCTGTGACTTCTCCCAGCGTTCCTCCACCCAGCAAAGGAAACACTTATCACCAGCTAATCAGTTTGGTAATTAGATTGTTCCTTGACTCTAGGGTAGGGTGGGAATATTTAAAAAAGCAAGCATATACACATTTCAAGCCCTGAGACTAGTGCTTTGAAAAAATCTCTGGTGGGAATATAATCTACTGATTATGTCATTGACGTTTTACTTAAATTAAAAAAGACATTTGAGAGCAGTCGGTTTATAGTGAAATTGCTTGTGACTTGCTGATCACTTTGGTTAATATTTCAGACATTTGAAGATTTTTTCTTTGTATGTTATTGGAATTCCGCTTTTATTTTCAATATTTGTCATTCTAGATTCAGTTGGGGATTTTACATTGCGTAATATATAGCAAAAAAGGGGCTTTTCCGTGAAAAGAGCAGAGGAACATGTTGACCAGGGCAGAATCATCTTCAGGTCCACTTTGCAACCTTGGCAAAAATTTGAAACATATTCTATGAAAAGGTGCCATTTGTAAGTTTAAAACAAGGTAGCGCTGACTACATATTATTTCATATAATTTTTTACAGTGCATTTTAAGCCATAATACAGATTGAAAGTCAAGATAAGCTATTCAATTATAATCGGACACATATTTATAGCTATACTGTAATAGCCAATCCAGCCTTTCTCCAAATCCTTAAAATTATGTTGGGCTTTCACCCAATCACTCATGGCAGCAACAACAGTGTTGTAATTTTGATGTGGCATAGCTTCACATTATAGGAAGAAAGAATTATGAATAAATGAGAGCATTCAAGATGAAAACCCCAAATCCACTTAATTGCAGTTGAGGAGGAGTCAGCTTTATATCTCAGCCAGAAATCTAAATCTCGCGTGGGAATAGTCTATTGTTATACTCAAGGCAACGTGGAGATTTTTAGCTTATCTACGGCAAAAAAAACCTACCCCCTGACAGCAGAGTCAGTAGTTCACACTAAAAGACAGCATAGACAGCATTTTGTGGTGCCTATAGAATTACTGACACGGGGGGATGCTGCACATCTCGTCATTAAAAGGTCATCAGCAAGAGACATTGGAGACAAGCATGACAGTAACTAATGCCATATTTGCCCCTTTTTTCCATAGTTTTATGCCCTCTATCATTCAACACATGTTTATATATTTCTTGTTGGACCCAAATACTACTTTGCCTTAATTATAATGTTAAGAGAAAATGCCTATAAAGCAGCTATATGTTTTTTTTTGTTGTTGTTATTTTTTAAATCAGAATTGTATTCCGATGCATTACTGAAATGGGGTGAAATATTATATTACAGCAGAGAAAGTTTCAGGGAAAAAAATGCGGGAGATTCCAAGTTTTCAAAAGAGAAAAAAATGTTCATTTGACTGACACATAAACGGAGCAATGTGGCAACAAACAAGTTGAGTTTGTTTCCTTTTTCTTTGTCATTTGACAGGTTTGTCCCACTGAAATCAAGGATCTTGTCAAAGACATGGCAGGAGCAGCAGCAGTGGGTGTCATCAATTAGAGCAATTGAATGGAAAAACAAAACATTTCTTTGCATTAAAATGTGATTATATAGCTGTGAAAGCTGAAGATCAGTATGCACATACTAAAAGAGCTCATTTTTTTAAGCGTAAAATATCAGTTTTATGTGTGTCCAAATATCTGAGGGTTCTCTGCTGCCCCCTCGTGGTTTACAGCCTGAAACGCGGTGAAAGTTGCATATAGCACCTTTAAATGAATCACCGACACAAAGAGCCAGTGTGAGGAGAAGGAGGAGGAGGAGATGGATCTGTGGTGATGAAGGCAAATTTCTGCTCACCTGGCTTCAGACTGCTGTTAAAGTAAAAGATGACCATGATGAAGCATCCCAGACTCAAGGCGAAAACCATTCGAATGACTTTGGGTTTCCTCATCCTGAGTCTTTGGGAAGGACCGGGTCGACGAGCCAGCTCCTGCCGGGTTTCATGCGAGAACACGGGGGGTTGTTTTTTTTAGTTTTCCGAGCTTTCGTGGTCACTTAATGACGGATAATAGCAGCGACTCAGCTCGCTGACCTTTGCTGCCTCTTATCTTCCTGTACATCCTCACATGTCCAGCCGGGGGGTTGTGGTGGTGGTGAAGGTGGTGGAGGAGGAGGAGGAGGGGCAGCGGGCTCGGCCGAGGAGGGAAGCCGGTTGCTAGCCGTCGGAGCGGCGGTTCACGGAGCGGCGACTGGCGGGGACCGGGCGACGGCGGTACGCTGTCTCTCCGTAGAGCCTGAGTGGAAGCCACGCCAGCTTGTTTGTGTAAGGGGGAGTGGGGCTCTCTCTCTCTCTCTCTCTCTCTCTCCCTCTCTCTCTCTCTCTCTCTCACACACACACACACACACACACGCACACTCTCTCACACACACGGTGTCTTTGCAAAGGTTCTGTACTCATTAACACTTCACTGCCCAAAACGCACTGTGGCTATTACACGCAGGTGGCCCTTTCAAAGTAAAACGCACCTGCGTGTGAGTCGAGTTTTTTTTTAAATTATTATTATTTATCCATTCATTTGTTTCTTTATTCATTTTCTTTCACGATCTCAACCGCACTATAACCATAATTGTCAGTTTACGTAACCGCATTGGTTTTCAAGTCAAATGTATGTATCAACTGCTCAGATTTTTTTTGTAGATTTATGCCTAAAAAACGTAAAAAATTGTAAAAGGGTATTTTGGAACTGAACAAATGGGTTCTCAAATGTATCAAGGAAATGTGTAAACACAAATATTCATATAGGTGAATTGCCCTGGCATAACCAAACAGTGACAGGATGTCTGCAGAGAAAAAGAAAATGAGACGATAATTCAGTTACTTAGGATGATGTCCTGTGTTACAGGCACTCTTCTTCTTCTTCTTCTCCTTTCGGCTTTTCCCTTCAGGAGTCCCCACAGCGGCAAATCAACCTTCTCCATCTAAACCTGTTCTCTGTATCCTCCTCTCTCACACCAACTTCCTCCATATTCTCTCTCACTACACCAATTCCAGCATCTTTCTACCAATATATTCACTATCCCTCCTCTGTTCATGACCGAACCATCTCAGCCTGGCTTCCCTGACCTTCTCTCCAAAACATCTAACATGTGCTGATCTTCTGATAGACTCTTGATCCTATCCCTCCTGATCACTCCCAAAGAGAACCTCAGCATCTTCATCTCTGCAACCTCTAGCTCTGCTGCCTGTCTTTTCATCATTTTAACTGTTTCTAGGCCACACAGCATCACTCGCCTCACCAATGTCTCGTCCACTGGCACTATTATTAGTGCTAAATAATCTGTTAATTCATAATTTAATAAATAAGGAATGCACTTATGCATTTGATTGTTTTCCATCCATCCATCCTTCCCTCTCTCCCGTCACATGGTCCAGCTCCTCTGGGAGGACCCCGAGGCGTTCCCAGGCCAGTTTGGAGACATAATCTCTCCAGCGTGTCCTGGGTCTTCCCTGTGCTCTCCTCTCAGATGGACCTGCCTGGAATACCTCCCCCGGGAGGCATCCTGACCAGATGTCCGAGCCACCTCATCTGGCTCCTCTCTATGCGGAGGAGCAGCGGCTCTACTCCTCCCCCCGGATGACCAAACATCTCACCCCATCTTTGAGGGAGGTTACTTATTTTATTTGATGTTAATCATGAGTCATTAATATGTATATTTAAATTGGACTGTGCCCACAGCAGTGGCTACATAAAGTTACAAACCATTTGTAAGAATGAAAATAATAAAATGGCAAAGGGAGAATGTAGTGATGCTGAATCTCACACCTAGTAGTGCTTTTATTTTGAAGTGGAAATGAGGGAATAATCGTGGTCTTCCGGTTGCACTGTTAAACTGTAACACCAAGACCCGAATGTGAAAGAATGAGGGTTTATAGTTTGGATCCCTCCTCTCGGTTTTCGCACCTAGTTTTTAATCTGTCTTCGTCAAACCAGCTTGAATTTAATTTCACTCGGAATCTTATATAACTTGCAGAACTAATAGTGAGTGACATCACCTTCACACAACTAACACACACCCACACACAAATACACAAATACAAAGATACAAGGGTCAGACCACTGACCATTGTGCATTGCGTGATTGCGTGACAGCTTTACATATTTCCATAGAACAATAGTCGGATGAGTCGGGAAAAATTAATGTTTCTGCTTTAAGAAGTGCCTTTGAAACAACTATTTTTTATATACTATATATATACTGCAGATAAATACCGATTATGCAGACACGTCTGCATCAATATAGAAAATAAGTAACTTCTAACAGTTTTTTTTTTGTCATTTTCTGCTGCTTGTCTTGGGCACAATTTTCAGAACAACGAAATAATATCTAAAAGGTTAGTCGCATTAAAAAATTCACGCCTTTTTTATTAGAACTATTCTCAGACAAACACTACAGAGCCATGACATATTTCATCAAAAAAGTATTTATTACCAAACACAATCAATCTAGTAAGATTAAGCTAGTATTGCATCTGGAAGAATTTTCATCCCTATATTTGTGGCCAAAAAGACTGTGGCTTTGCTTTCATTATTCACTGAATGGCATGATTTACCTTTCTGGAGAGGAGTTAGGCGGATTATTGATGACACCCCCACCCCCACCTCCCCATAATATTCCACATGTGTAACTTCTGTGAAGAGAAGCCGTACAACCTGGATAACAGGCGTCTCCAGTCTTGGCAGAGTAAAGGCAGGAAGCCTCCTAATCCTGGATATATTTCAAGTGAACCTTGTAATACCTTTGACCTTTTGCAACGCAGAGGCTTTTTTGTTTTGAAAAAAGTATACTTCATCTTATGCTTTGGCAGAGTGACGTCATATGAAAACAGGCAAAAATCAAATGACGCCAGTCGCTGTAATTACTCATCATGCTCTCCAGTAGATCCCAACACAACACTGGCGTGGATAAGTAAATCATCATTTCTTCTATCATTTAACATTTATTGTTTGCAACAATGGCAGGGTTGGCATGACATACTTATTTGAAAAATGTACAAAAAACAGTCATCACGAGCTACACATGTGCTAATTCAATGGTTCCATAGCAACTTTGAAATTTCTGGTGGGCTTGTTGTTGTGCGATTTACACAAATAGTTATTCCACATTTTGGACCTTTTTATTTCTTCAAGGTCAAAGACAAAGCATTTTCAGGTTCCACTAAGCCGAATTAACAAGCAAATAAAAAAAAAAATGCAATGGATTTACGGTCATGTTTTATGAGGTCAAAGGAATTCTTTAGAACTTTTATTGATTAGAGATTCAAGAATCAGTAAATACCAATTATAAGATATAAAAATGCAGCTTGTGCAGGCGTCACAGGGAGAGGCACCCCCACAGGCAGGAGCACATGACTGCAGGAGGTTTTTCAAAGTCTAACTTTAATCCAACATGTGATACTTCACTGTGCCTAACCCTCCAGACCCATCAGGGGGTGAAACCATCGTGCAGCTTCAACCATCGCAGGCAGGAGTAATTAGAGCAGGAGGGCCTTCCTGCTGAGTTGACCTCTGACCTTTACCCCACATTCCTCATATCCATTTTGCAAAGTCATGGCGGAACAGATCCCTGATCTGAAAACTTGCTACTGATCAACTCTTGGAGCTTGACGGTAGGGAGAGGGAAGTCTGTGTTTACTGCCTGACAATGGAGAAGTCAGAGTGACACGGTTCTATTTACAGTCACCAAAGGTCACAGCAGCAGCCGTTTGGTGGAAATGGATAATAAAACTAACCACCCTTTCAGAACACTATAAAACACTCTGTTGGAGACAAATGGGACGAGCAACCAAAAGGACATACAGTATTAAACCTTCTCTTCCTCATTTTAAAGTGTGTGGTGCAGAAGTGTAATGGGACAACTGTGATTTAGCGCTATATAGATAAAATCTGACTTGACGTAAAAAAATCAGGTGATTGTGGCTGTCAATGCAAAAAGATACATGATCTTTTCACAAATGTTTCAATGTGGCAAAGTGTTCAACTGCTTTAAGAATCATTTGAAATTAATTTAATTTAAAATTGAATGTAATTTCAGATCAATTCATTAGTTGTTGTCACTTCTTCATGGTTCAAGTTGTTTTTTCCAGATATTCAGCTATTCTATAGCCACTGCTGTTGATGTGGGTTGATTTCTGCATCGCTTCAGTGTATTTCTTGCCTATTTCTGTGCATTGAATTTTCGGCAGTTATTTCATTTTTCTTAGGTAATATTTCAACCATTTTTACACCTTTCATCTGAATTACCACATATGGCCCCCTAAAAATATAAAACTTTAACAGTCCATGAGGAGCAAGGTGGACATATTTAGCAAAACTGTTGTTAATTTCTTGATTTACACAGTCCCAACCCCTCCATTGCTCTACTTTGCACAACTTGCCATTTTGCACGGCCAACCATGATCACCCTGATTCCACTTTTAATTTATGTAATGCCTGTTACATGTTGTCTGTTTAGCACCGTTAACCAAAGCAAATTCCTTGTAGTTCCTCTGAAATTCTTACTCTATTTCTACAGAATTATATGATATACTTCATTGGTGATATTTAGTAAATAGTTAAAATATTTAGGATTATTTCATGTTTTTTAAGTAAATTCATGCTCATAATTTGGTAAATTCTGGCAAAGTTACAAAGCCCCTCAAAAAAGATAATTTCTGAAGAGGGCATCACCATAACGCAAGGGTTAGTCTCTATGTGGATTCTGGCTGTGGGCCTCTGTTTGTAGCTTGCAAGTTCTCCCTGTGTCTGTGTGGGTTTCTCCTGGGTTCTCTGGTTTCCTCCCATAGTCCAAATAATATGCAAGGGTTTCATTGGAGACCCTAGATTGTCTGGATGTGTATGATCTAAATGTGGCCCTGTGATCAATCAGCAACCAGTCTGGGGGTTAACCCTACCTCTCACCAAATGCCATCCGGGTTGGGCTCCAGCCCCACTGTGGCACTGAGTGCAGGATAAGTGATATAGGATATAAATGAATTAATAATTTCTGGAAAAATGTTAAATACACCTGTCAGTAGAGGATAAACAGAAGAAAGTAGGAGTTGTGCCCCCTCTGCCCACCAAGTTTGTCTTCCTACAGTTAACGTTGACATGTCAGCCTGCCTGGTAGTCAGCTGCTGGCAGATGTGTGTATGAGTGAGTGGCTCCCATGATTCCTGCAGGTTGAGAAGGACTTTAGAAAAAACATAAAACCAAACATAAGATTCTTCCAGACTCCAAAATATGAATTTAAAGAGGAAATGGAGGAGCACTGTGGACAAGAGGCTCAGTATTTTGGATGTTTTGGGATATTTCCATTTGCTTGTTCAATTAATTTACTACAGTGCATCTAATCTTCACGTGGTGATTGTACTGCATTTCTTCACAAGTTTTGTTAAAAGTGTAAGACCCTGTGAGGAGAGCTGTCAGGAATGTCTGCATGATTTTTGTTGTGAAAGTGAACACTGGTTTGGATGAAATATTGCTGATGCATGATTGAATTTTAATTGATAATGCAACAATAATGGACTTCAATGATATTTGACTACTGCACACGTACTTTTTAAATTTCTATTCACTATGACACAGAAGTTTAATTATAACATTATTTTAAAATACATTCATATAATCAATGGATGGACGTGGACTGAGATTTTCTGAAAAAGCAATGAGCATGTGTGATTTAAGACTCATTTGTTAAAAGTTACACTGTGAGCGAAGAAGTACCTCATCATTCAATGCCATGATGGAATGTTGACATTTTTGGGACTGTACTGCCCTCTAGTGGCATAATTTCGTAATGCAATTCCCTATCTCTTCCCAGCTAATTCTCTGCAGTTCTCTTCCTGATACAAAATCTATAATATAATTAGCCTATTTATGAATTGTAGTTTAAATATGATATGAGGGATGATTAAATAATACTCAGAATGTGTGCTTTTTGATAATTTATGGATGTCCTGTTTTCAATTCGATTTGTTTTAGTTCTTTTTCAAAGACCTTCTTATATTTATTTTAGAATGTCCCATTTTTAGCGTTATTTCTAGATTGCTGTTATAACCAAATAACAAAGAAACTGAAAAAAAGGCTCCGATACTAAGAAATACATCTCATCTCAAGTGATAAAAAACAACATACAGCATTTCTACAAAAGAAACAATATGAAACAAAATATTACTTGTCTAGTGTGACAAATACAAGATTTCCGTAATTTAGAAGTTTCTCATTCTCACAGGAAACCAAATGTGCAGGTGAATAAACTAAACACAGGCAAAGATAATGTTATCATGTTTGTATATTACATACATATTATAAAAAAAAATGTTTTCAAAAACTTCTTCAACATGGACTTTTCCTGATTTAAATTGTATTCGATGGATGTTAATGATTTCTAGCAAGAACAATAAGGAGGAAATCCTGAGTCATCGTGTCAGTTTCATTATGTCTCTTCAGATCAACCATGATAAGTGTGTTGAAATCAGCAAGTCATAGTGATATACAAACACATTCACACATAAAAGAGTTTTCAAGGATTTGGATTCCCTTTTGGAAACATTAAGGCTTTTCAGGACACTTAATCCTGAACTCTGTCCTAAACATGTTAGATATCTTATGGTATTAAGACTGTCTTGGGCACAGACCCACAGTATAGCAGTTCCACATGAACATATCTCCCAAAACAACAACGAAACTATCTCAAACTTATAACATGTTCCTACCCTTTTTTTTAATTACCTTTTTTTTAAAGTAATCAATCATTTACTTATTTTTTTTACATTTACATACTTAGCTCCGCCTCAAAAAAGAAGAAAAAAGGAGAAATTATACCAAAAAGGCCAAAATAGAAAAAGAAAATCATCTATCTGGCACTTCAGAAAAAAGATGAATCAAATGTAATTGTTCAAATAATTGAAACTGCAGGTTTTTATATGCTTATTTTGAGGATTTTACCAATGACAAGAAAAAAAAAAGTTGCATGGGCCTGATGAACCAGTGGGCTGACGTCTTTTAATAGCCTAGGGAAACATTATATTAACAAATGCGAATGACAAAAACCAGTTCCTGAGCTGCAATTGAGCATAATTGGTCGATAATAAAACGAGTATCTAACTGTATAAAAACTCATCAAAGCCAGAGGTGTCATGGCAACCTGTGCAGGTGATTTTCTGAAGTATGCAAACAAAAGGCTTTCACTCCATCGTAAACAACTGATCCAGGCCGCCAGTGGAGGAGCCTGAATAGTCTCACAGCAACATGGACAAACACAACTATTCTTCCTGCACAGCCTCTGATCTGCTCACCTGAAAAGACTGAGCATGTCAATGGAGTGGGCACACACACCCACACACACACACACACACACCCACACACACGCACACACACACACACACACTTCATCTCTTGATGAATGGCAGCTGGGATGTGAGGATAAACAACCTCCCTCAGAAGACCTTATTCATTAAATGATAATTATTCACTTATTTTTTATTCATCAGTTAATTTACATGCATTTTGATGTAATTTTAGCTAATTTTGAAAGTTTTTTTTTCCTTAAGTAGAGTCATGCTGGGTTTTGAGTAATCTTCTGTTGACTTTTAAGCTTTTCTAACTTCATTAAGGTTAAATATCGGAACCTTTACATCTTGAATTTATTTCTTGTGTTTTTGTCTTACAGTTTTCAGAACATGTTCAATCACTTGCGTGTCACGACTATTGGAGTTTATGTTGATGCTTGTTTTCTGTGTGGTTTGGAGGTTTCTGGGGGTTGTTTTACCGTCACCCGGGTGTTTCCCTGACTAAAACCCAACATTACTTTTTGGAAAAGAATTCATTTATGATTTTTTTTTATTTTGAAAGGTAATAATTTGATTACTATAAATGTAAATTACTGTTTTCCCCTTAATTTAAACACGAATCGAGAAACAAAATACTGAGAAATATAATCAATTTTCTCAGGTTTTGTGGATTGCTGGTTATTAAGTGAGCATTACGATAGATATTTCACATTACCTTTCCTTTACAAATTTACTAAAGAAGAACTAGAAAACAGGTTTCAATACGTAAATGCTTGCGCAAGCGTGCAATTGCGTCACTATTACGTCATGAATCGACATTGGGGAGCGGAAAAGTAAAGCGGCATTGATGGGCTTTGTTTCATTAACAGGTCACTATAACCATGGTGGCAAAAGTGATGTAAGTCAAAAACAGGCAGGATAGAACTGAAAATTGTTTCTTGGTTCGATGTCGGATTCTGGGTGAACGCCTATACGTGCGACCTGCCCCGCTGACGAATCGTGACTTGCAATTTTTAGCAATTGGACGATTCATGAAATGTCACTTCCTGTGTTGCCAAAAACGGCGGTTGACATTTTAGTGCCCTTCTGTAGAACTGGAAGTTCTGTTTTTTTTCTGTTTTTTTTTTTTACTTCGCCATAACTCTTAAAATCTTGTTTTTGTTTGGTAAAAAATATGAGGCAACAATTTGATTTTAATTATGTTTTGCTTAAACTGTGTGTGTGTACGAAAGACAGACAATGTTTAATATATTGGTACCTTTTTAATATTTTGAAAAGGTACCAAAATAGCTGATTATTACAATTAAATCAGTTGTCATATGTCATTATTTGCTTAGGATGAGATATAATTGGCTAGAAAAAGGTCGTAACACATTTATTACATTCAAAAACACTCAACTGATAAAAAAATGTGAAATCTGACAAAAAAAAATGAGGTGAAAAGATTCTTTATTAAATCAAATGAGATGTAGTCCACAGTGGTTTGACACCAACAAACAATCCATTTATACAGATGCTGAGAACACATTGACAGGAGTAGGAACACCGTCCTTGTGAAGGTGGAGTTCTTTTGTACACACAGAAATCTGCCAGTTTATTGCGAAACCAAATTTAAGAGTCCATCAATATGCTTAGCTTTTATCATGAAGATTCAATACAGGGGTATTATATTACACATTACTTTTACAAGGTGCATTTTACAAAATCGGCAGGTGAGTATATAAAATGTATGAGGAGGCAAAACCGCAGGATCCAACAGACAAGCATTAAATTAACTGATTACAAATTTTAAAATGTTTATAAACACATCATTGGAGTACAATTCAGGCTGTATTTTCCCATTTAACACAGACTGAAAATGCTTTGATGCAGAAACCAGAGGAATGAAACGTAAATTTATCTGCGGCTTTCGACTTGAGTAGAATAATAAGCCTGTACTCTGCCATTTCAGTGTTTTGTTCAAGGGAAATGACCCTGGTTCCTTGAGAGTGAACAAATACTGACAGGCAAACGCACTCCAGCCCATGTGAGGGGCTCTAGACAAGAGACAAGATGACATTCAGCCAACACAAAAATACACACCTGATTAAATAAACTGTCACCACAAATTAGACCAGTGTTCAGAGCTGTGCATCGTTCTCATTTGTCCATATTAACTTGTCTCGCTAAAGTCAATTGCAGTCTGTATCTAAAGATATATGGGGGTGGGGAGAGAAAGTAGGGGTTGGACGAAGCTTTTGGACCTCATTATGGTGCTTTCGCAGAGGGATATCAATCCTGGCCCACCACAGTGTTGGGTTACGGGCTAGGACGTCACAAACAGCCCTGACACACACAATCAGCACTGGTGCATGTGTTAGTGCTCCTCTGAGAAAGACACACTGGTGGTGCCCAGTAGAAACATCAGCAGAGTAACCCCGCTGTTCAGCAGGATGCCCTCACTATAATACCAAAACCAGAGCAAACAAACTCTGGCTTCCCCCCCATCCGGCCTTAGCTCTTGCCGGTCAAGTGCTCAGATACCGGTCGCAGTGAAAAGACCGTTCTGTAAACTGAACTAAAGCCAGAGGAGGAGGGAGGAAAAGGTGTGTTTAGTGTGAGAGCAACCTGCTAAACGAGCAGGGTTTAACCTCAGCAGCCAGGTTGGCTGATGTCTCCACCCGAGCTCTTCGTCACTTCCAGAGTGGTAAACACCTGTGAGGAGGAGCAGAAACAAGTTATTTCCTTTCTTTTTTTTTAACCAGGACATTTAGTGTAGTTTTATTATTGCCCAACAATAAGCCAGACTTCTTTTGTCTGCAACAATGGTTTATCAAGTGTTTTAAATAACCTGACTTCTCTGCTCAATCTGGGGTTAGCAGGTACTGATCAAATGTTCAGCAGGATCATAAAAAATGCATTTTCGAACAGTGTAAGCACATATACTTAAAACACAATCAGAGCAGTTATTTTTAAAAAGACAAATTCAAATACTTAGTTGGGGTTATCGCTGAGGAATGACTAATACCTCTATTTGTACAGAGTTAAGTAAAAATTGACAAACTAATTTCCATGGAAAATCCCTTCCCTGTACATTAAGAGACCCTCTAGCTTAATGGTTGCAATTATGACAGTAATATATTAACATAATGAACCAGCGGACCTCGTCTTTGGGCTGACATGTTCTTTGAATGTTTTACCAAGACAATAGGAAAGCGTCAATTCAGCTTAATCGTGAGATGATAAATTGTATATGAATAAACACATTAAGGGCTCAGCTGCCGCGTTGTAATCTGATGTGTCAGGTGGCACCAGGTCCAGGGAAGAATAACAATGACAACTGAGAATGCAAGAATTAATTCCTGAGAGTGAATCTCATTCCATTAGGAGAAAAAGGTTCCTGGTTTAGCAAAGCTAGAGATATAGCTTTTGAATGATCGTACTAGTGTAAAACTTGTTATATCTTCTCTTGAATTCACTCCCTTTTTACTTCTACTGAAACATTATGGAACTAACTTTGTTACACAAATCAGATGCAAAACACCACTGAATGTAGCAAAACTCTTACCTCAGCACAGGTGGGGTGGATGCCGACTGTGCTATCCAGCTGCTCTTTGGTGATGCCGCATTTCATGGCAGCACTGAAGCCTTGTGTTACCTCCCCGGCATTTGGACCCAGGTAGTGGAAGCCAATGACCCTGTCCTACAGTGTGGGAATGTGAAAATACCACAAATGCTACTAGTTTTGCGAAAACCATTCACATCTATGACTCATCATGACCAAGAACGATGATGGGAAATATAATGCTTATTTCCTCTGACTCTATCCCCTATTCCTTCCAAAAGAATGGACTCCTTACTCATTACATCTGTGTGCATTTTGAATAACTTTAACAGTAGGATGGCCAACAAATAAAAAAAAAATACAAAACCTATCGCAATCAAAACAGAGGAAAAAGGAGGATGAGACTTCCTCTTTTTTGGTTAAATTAAGATAAAAGAAACAGAAAACAAAACAAACCATTTATGGTTCCTTATCAAGTAAAATTAAAGAATCTAAGGAACCAGCAGGAGTTAACCATTTAATTCTTTATTAAATAGAGCAATTGTGCTAATTATATAAGATTACTTTTGAGAGTATATAGCTTATGATATTGTTTAAGATAATCTTGTGAGTCTTACATTGTCCAGTTTGTTACAGATGATCTTGGCGTAGCATTTGTTGTTATCCCTTCCAGGAAGCGTGAACTCCAGAGGCCAGAATAAACTGTGGTACACCTAACCGTAGACACACATACACACGAACATTAAAATAAGTATATTTCAAAAAAATAAAAAATAAAAAAAGAAGCAACACATTTCGCTGACAACCCAATAAGCCTTTAAAGTTGACAAAGGATGATTAGCTAATTGTTCAATTTATATGCACAATGACACACATTTGTGTGGTATTTACTCTCAGAAAGTTTAAAGTAATTAAGGCATGTGTGTGTGTGTGTGTGTGTGTGTGTGTGTGTGTGTGTGTGTGTGTGTGTGTGTGTCGGTGTCTTACCTCGATGTTGTCTTGCCCATAGAGCTCAGTGGCTCTGTCCTCAGATAGACCACATGAGCCGTACTCCAGTGGAGTGAAGACGGTTGTGGGAACGTTGATGTAATCACACTATAAACACAAAACAAAAGCCCAACAAAAAAGTCAAATCAAATCAAAAAAGCAAATCTTTCCATTAATTGAGGTTTCTGTAGTATATTGTTTTGTTAGGCTAAATTAACTGTGTGTGTGTGTGGGGGGGGGGGGGGGGGGTAAGTTTCATGCCAGTTATCAAATACAGATCTGAAATCAGATGTCATCAGACTGCAAGTGGCAGATATTTAATCATTTAACTAAGAGGGCACAGAATGTCACTGTTGTTACAATGTTAATACAGAATGTTCTTTGACAGATGCTTACCTTTGTTGTTGAGCCGGCATAAAGGCGGCGTGCCAGCAGCTTTCCAGCCTGGATGGCAACCGGGGTCAATTCCCACTTCCCCTCCAAAATGTCCCCGATGGCATAGACATAAGGGATATTGGTCTGCTCTTCATCATTGACTGGAATTTTTCCATTCCTAGAGGGTGATTGTGAGTGATCAGTGACCACAGAAAAAAGAAAACCCCATTTTTGTCAGAGAACAGATATTTTTGTCAAATGGAACTATGCATTATGTTAAAAGAAATTTAGAAATCTACTTTTATTGAGAATGTAATTGAAATTAAAATTAGTCTGGATATTCTTATGCATATAACTGTTGTTTCTAATTAAAGAGTAATTTATGTTGTCTTCACTGTATTATAAAATGTTTCTTTCCCCATTTTTCCACAGGGGTTTTATTGAACAATTGAGTTTTAATTAGGAACTGAAAATTCTGTAAAATTTTATTCATGTATTTTTACCTATGCTTTTTAAATTACAGGGGGCTAAAAGCATTGCAAACAAACAAACCAAGACAGCAGAGACCAACAGTAGGTCTACATAACATTATGAGGGCCATCAGGTCAAGAGGGCAAAGAGAGTGAGAAACAGCTTCCTCCTCAGGGCTGTGAAAGTTCTACTGGAAGTCTGAACAGGATCCAGGCATAGTACTTAGTACATTTCTATTCAGGGACACTGCCTCTTTCAGCTGCTGTTGTCGAGTGAAATATTCATATTTTGTTTGGTACTACTGATACCCCATTCTTCATGAATATACTTAAGCTGCTGTGAAAACAACTGTTTGTGAAGCATACATTTGAAACACTAAACACTGTTGAAAAATCCAAATACAGTAGACATTCACACAGTCAAATTTGGGAACTATCTGATTTTAGACCTATATAAGAGTTTTGAGAAGACATCAGAAGAACTCATCTGAATTGTAGAAGTCACTGACAAAGACACAGTGAGTTCGAGTTCAGTTGCATTTTGCAGAAAATTAGGTTTTGCCAGGATAAAAGTGATCAAATTTGAATTTGATGTGCTATGTAGACTTGTGTAAAATGATCATAGATATTCTCTGAAAAACAGACCTAGAACTTCAAAAACCATATTCTTGTTATCTCAAAATAAGAAAATTGCTGTTCAAGCATTCAAGATTTCACTGAGGATGTATCAAGAGTCTGCTGCTGCAGCTGGAATCATGTTTATAGCAATCTGTGTATGTTCAGAACAAAGAAACCTGCCAATGGCCCCTGACTGCTGCATGCCGGCTTCTTCAGAATGTTACTATGGTCATGAGACTATGGCATATGACTCAAAGATCTTTTTAGGGCTTACCACAAGCTAACTTAATCCCTGCTGACCTTGTGTTATGAACAATTCATTCACAATCTCTGGGTAGACTACATCAAAACAGAGAAGAGTAAAAACCATCTTAAATATTTGTGTATTATATTTGTTTTGAGATGAGATTTTTCGAAATTGTTACTTAAGAGCCTAAAAAGGCAACAAGTGGAACATAACCAAATATGGTGAGCTTATTTTCAATTATTTTAATTTCTTCTGTTCAAAACCTGTTGAGTTGCTGCATACAATCTTTGTCATCTTATTAATGACTTGCACACACCGCCCTGCAGAGCCAGGGGACAGCCACAAATGCTGAGTCACCATGACTGTAATGCTGATCTTAAAGGCACAGGCCACCACTTATCACAAAAGCAAAGCTTAAAGAAGAGAAAAGATATGAGATACTAAACTTACTTGGGATTGACTTTGACCCCGATTTTTTCTAGCCCGATCTTGTCTGTGCACGCATCCCGGCCCACTGCGATCAATACCTGAGACAAATCAAAAGGAGGAAACCCCTTCCTCCGGTCAATCATGCACTCAAGCTGGAACAGCTACAGCAATTCTACAATGCGATCATGCAGTTATGCTGGAACAGCTACAAAAATTCCACAAATGAAATTAGACAGTGAAGTACCTAATCATGAATTGCATGCGATTTTATAAGCAACACTTAATATTTCATAACCTCAAAATTTATGTTTTTCATGTAGCCACTGTGCAAAAGACAGAAAATTAAAGTGTACTGAAATACAGTGTGGTAGAACACTTGTCTCAAATGACCATTTAAAACTTGAGATTTTTAATATATACAATCTATTATCGTTGGAAAAAAAAATTACAAAAATATATAGATAAATAAAAAATAAATAAATAATAAAAAATTGAAGGGGAAAAAAAACCAAAAAAACAAGAAAAAGCTTTTACCCCTTGTGTCATTAAAGTGAAATCAAAAACAAGTTAACATCTACTCCAGAATTTTTTTAACACTTTTCTTTGATTCAGTTGAACTAATTCTAATAAACCTGCTGTGTTCAAGTGTAATTAAGTAAGTAAACATTGTTAATTTTTTGCAAGCGTAGCTACATCTTTTAAAATCCATCCATGCTTTTATAAATTTTACCAAAAAAATATACCGGTAGTAGAAAACAGTTTTCTTCTGCTTTTGAAGTATGAATGAATATCCTCACAATCTCATCAAATTTCATCACCACTCGTGCAACCAAACTTATTCTAAAGAGAATGCTATTTGTTTACACCACTTAAACTCAGTTTACTGAACTAATTGAGTCTAAGTAAGATTGTCAGTAAATATTGCTTTTGTTTTATTTCCTGGCAAAGTAACAGATCTGTACGTACAGTGTTGAACTCTTCCTCGAGGACCTCATCGGTTTCTGTGGACTTGGCTGTCACTTTCAGCCTGCCAGGAGTGCCTGCTTCCAGCTCCTCCACCTGACACACAGACACCACACAGCCACAAAGGAAAATGGGTTTTCATTTTAGTATTAAACCATAATACTTCATAATTCATAACCCAAATAGACTGTTTATAAACACATGCAGTCTGAAGGTCTCAGAATATTATCTGCTGGCGGTGGTAAAATCTATTGGATATACATACAATTACACACAAAAACTTTGACCAGTCTCTAAATGAATATGTTTCTTCAATTTTGTTGAGGGCCTTCCTGAAACTCAACAGGCAATTTCACATCCTAGGTATTCAGTAATGAGTTTGCACTCACCTTCACAGGGACAAATTTGCGGAGGAATTTGATGCCATGTTCCTCCATATGATCACCAGCACGGTTGGCCATTTCCTGGTCGAAGCCCCTCAGCAGAATGGACCGGACCATGACAGATACATCAAGACCCAAGCCGGCAAGGAAGCCCCCACACTCAAGAGCCACATAGGATGCCCCAATCACAAGGGTCTTTCCCGGACAGTATGGCAATGAGAAGAGGTCATCACTGATTGACCAAAAACATAAATTAGTTTTTGCATGTGGGACTGCGTTAAAAACTGAATATCTATTAATAAATTCACATTCATTCAAATGAAAGGCATATCTGAGAAATGACAACCACAAAAGGAGGATGTCTTTCATTCAGGAGGACTCAGGAGTTGTCTCTTATTTCACAAAATCACATTTTGGTTTAATTACTTGAGGCTAGAAATCAGAAACATGACACCGTCTGAAGCAGCAGCATAATCACTGAGACAACAGGGACAGTATTATGAAGCAGGATCAGTGGATTACTGTAAAGGGAGGGAACTTCAGGTTCAACTTGGGACTCTTAAGTGTTACAAAGCAATTCTTTTTGAGTGTGTTTTATCACCAGTTAAATGATGTTGTACACTTTACTTTTCAACATCTAAAACAATCTACTGACAGAACATTTCTCCCAAGACAATGATATCATCACTCTTGGACATACACATGGACCTCAAGCCTAAGATAACCCTGCTCTCTAACAGAAACTTGACTACAAATGTATTTTGTATTTAAAGTCACTTCAAAGTTCTATATATGTATACAAACACTATTCAGAAAATTCAACTGATCACATGAATTTATGAACAAATATTACTGTCTCTCTGCCAGTGTAGATTTTGTTCTAGTTCTATGCAGCAGGTAGGATAAAAACCGTATGTCAAACATTAATATGCTTACTTGTAAATCTTACAAGTTCAACAAGTACAAGGAATTAGTCCTTAGAGTTTTATCTTACATGAAATAAAATTTAAATCAAAGCAGCCAAGATGAAGGAAATGTAACCAGTTTGCCTAAATATTTAACAGCTCCACAAAGAGTTGCAGCATTAATGGTGATGAACCCTATTAAAAAATGATAATGCTACTTTGATAAGCAAGCTCTGCGATTCAGCTCTGGATGGGGCTTCTCGCATCAAAGCAGATGGTTAGACAAGTCCCAACACTATGGTTTATAAACTCACCTGGTGATGCAGAACTCTTTGTCTCCGGGAATGCCCAAGTAGCGTGGCCTCTCCCCTGTTGCCAAGACAAATTTTGCAGCTGTGTGTATTGTCTCCTTCCCTCGTTTGTTCGTGGCCTGCAAGAACAGGAAAAAAGCAACAATCTCCAGCAGTCTCGCCAGTGATACCAAAGATATTCTGGCTTGATGTTCAGGTACCGGCACGGTCATGCAAACTACAAGGAAAAAATAGCACATTCCAAGGATTCATTTGCTGACAAAAACAAGACTGCTACATGAGAATGAACACAGGTCAATGATGAAAGGCTAGTGGCAAGTTATGGAATGGAAACCTTACCCAGTAAAACACTGCGTGAAAACATATAATTTGTAAATTACAGAAATTTTTATACCCAGACAATTCTATGAAGGTGATGTACAAACTGAATTTTGTAGTGCCTCAGGGGAACAATTTTAAACCAGACTAAGATGATGAATGTAAAATTCTGCAATTTTTATTTTTTTCAGAACAATCTAAAATAGTTAATCATTAATTTCCAGTTTGCAAATATTCTTATTATATGACCTTTATATGATGACATAAACAAGCACATTAATGAAAAATGCTACGAACATTGTGAACAACATCGCAGTTATTATATGCAGTGTTCTATAAGCCTAGCATTTCTGGTGTTTATCAAGAGAACAAAATACCAAACAGTAACTGGACATAGTGAAATTTGGATAAAAACCACACTCATTCAATTACTGATGTACCTTTGGTTGACAACTAATAAGAGTCAGCTTGCATAACCCTTAAATTGTACAAGTAATATCAAAATTCACCTACCTTGATTTTGTGTGGTTCAATGAACTCAGCATAAGCATTGACATAGCTGACTTTCTTGTCTCTCAGAGCAACCCTGTAGCCCCAGTTCAAAGACCCAATGTAGCCGTTCACAGCATTCTTCATTGTCTCCCAGTTGTGTTTCACTGTGGACAGACACACAATCCCCACCATTGGAGTAAATTAAACAAATGAAAAGTCACTCTGGAAGTATGCTACCAAAAGTTGACTTCTGGCGCCTGAGTACTTACCTGTCTCATCAAACTCCCAGCCATATTTGCGTGCGTCCTGCATGGCAACACCCAACATGGCTGTCTGATGCATCAGCTTCTTGGGGATGCAGCCAACATTTACACATGTTCCGCCAAGACCTAAATACGACAACATAACAGAAGTTAAAACTGTTGTGGATGCACCAAACAAAATCAAAATTCCATGTACTGTCAAGGCTTTGTGAAGTAGGAACCTCTTACCCCAGGTGGTTCCTTTTGGTGTCGGTACAACATAGTCTAAAACCATGACCTTCTTCCCCATATTAGCAGCTTCCTGGAGTCACACACAATTTCAACATTAAATTGGCAAACAGGTTTCTCAAAATGTGGAAATTAACCTTACAACTTTAGCTCGAGTTTTATTGCACAAAGTAACAGCCACTTTAATGGCGCCAACAAACAAAACTGGATGTGTCGCAGATTAGAATGTCACCTTTGAACAGGCCAGACCTCCAGAACCCCCTCCGATAACAATTAAGTCGTACTCGTACATTTCATTGTCACCGTTGAGAAGCTGCTGCAGACTACCATCTTTATGTGCCTGTGAAAAATAGTAATACAGAATTCTACTGTTAAAGCTCTTACTTATGGAGATCATATTCATTGCACATAAGTCGTTCAAAAGTGTCAATCCTTCAGTCTCCGTTGGACCTCCTTGTTAATGCAGTATGTCAATGCATGTTCACTTTTTGATCATTTGTCCCACAATTTGAAACATATCATTGTGACATCTGGAGGTGGGGAATATGCATAAAGTATTATGATATTTGATGTTCAGGTGTGAATGCAACGTAACTTTTTGTAAGCACTGTTGGAAATTCAAATAAGAATACTCTGAACATGACTGTGACAAACAATTTGAGGGGAATGCTTAATGTGTAAGCGCTTCTGATTCAGTATGTACAATATTAGAGAGGTTATTGAAGTTTGCATACAGCAAATGTGTGGCGCGATGGTGTTCCAGTTTAAACTAAATTACACTCCTTTGGTGAAAAGCGCTGGCTGGAAGCTACACACACACACACACACACACACAGGTGTGCACACACATGCACTTTTAAAGAAAATACTAGCTTACCACAGCTTTTACTCTGCTTGCCGAGGTAATTTAACAGCTGACGCCATCTTAATAATCAGCCAGTGACTTATTTATTTAAAAAAAATGTAAAGGTCAATCACAAGCACCAATCTCATTACGTATCCATCAAGCTCAAATAGTAGGCTATTTCTATCGCCTATCATCAGGTCCGATAATCCCAAACAAATTACTGTTTCCTCGAAAAAATAAATAGAAAACTGACAGACGTGCCGGCCACAGTAAAACAAAGATATGAGCGCATTATTTCAATTGGCCTATGTGTATCAACTACAAAATAACCGTTGCAGCTAAATTCAAAGATTTCATCAGGGTGAAAACATGAATGAGTATATGAGTCTGTGTATATTTGCATGCAGGAAAGAGAAAGGCCATTTTAAGGAGACTCAATTTATAGCACTTCAATCAAAAATGCTTTACACATATATTTATCTTATTTTTATGATTTAAAGTGTCTACTGGTGATCAAATCATTGAGAGCTTTCAACTCAGGCTCACTCGTCCCTCCTATGTGGGGAACTTATTCTTATAACATTACCTTGCAATGAAAATATAGGAATGTGTTCTAAAAACCTTAACCTGCCCAACTAAGTCTGCTGGGGGATCAGCACACTGTGCACTTTTATGTCATTTTATGCTAAATGAACATGTTCAATTTTGAGTCTTCCCAAAACAAGTCATGTGGGAAAACAGGTAATAGGAACATCACTATAGTGGTTTGTATAATATGTTCAACAGATATTCATCATGATATGTGACCTTAAAATTCAAAGGTCAGCACAACAGTCATTCATTCTTTCTCTCTCACAGAATCTCGCACACACTTACCTGCATGGTTTTGTCACACCCTCCAATGTGTGTCTTGTTGATGAAGACATTAGGAACAGTTTTTTGTCCAGTCATCTCAAGCAACATCTCCTGGTAGTTTGTTCCATTTTCTGGACACGGGGGTTGAGATAGGATGAGTTCAATCTAACTACTTTCATAACATGCAGTTTAAGAAAAGCTAAAACTTTAATTTGGGAAATTCATGTCTGAAGCAAGTATATTTTGAAAAGTTTTTTCAATACTTGCCAAAAAAAAACCCAACTATTTATGTTGTCAAACTAAAAATGGTTGTGTATATTAGAATGTTCATTTTTACTATATCAAACTGCTCAAAGGAAAACAGACAACCATCAATAGAGAAATATGTCCAAGTTTAAATTTTACAGCTGAAACATCCCATAAAGCATTCTGATAAACAGATGACCAAGTATCCATCATGCCTTTGCTTATTTGACACGTTAGAAACGAACAAGGCACTATTTTCAACTAAGGTTCGTTTTGGATATGACCCCTAATTTAATTGTTATTCTATGGCAGGATGTCTATTAAAAAAAAAAAAAAAAAAAGAACTGGATTTATCAGGCTTTATGTGAAATTTTTCCACTCAGACATATAAACTACATTGAAAGCCACTATAGACAGCCTCCTGTCCTGAACATGTGTACAACTCAGAGATGTCCTCTTCTAATGTTTTCTCCTACAAAGGACAATATTGTTCATGTTGATTAAGTCACAATTTTAATTACCAGTGAGTCAGAAAACTGCTGTTAGTAGGATAACCAAACTGGGGAAAAATATATGTAGGACAGACGAGTTTACAGAGATATGGCAGGAGGCCAAGATATTGAAGGTGAGTGACTCAGCATGTTCTGTGCTGCTGCAGGGAGGACTACAGTTCTCTCTGGGGTATCACAACATCCCTCTCTGTCTATGGTTTGGGGGGACAGAATCGACCAACACGAAATGATAATGAGGGTCTGTAAATTACAAATTAAGCATACAGCGCAAGACGAATAATAGAAGAGCTGTTAATCTAACAGAGGAACTGTGTATAGAAACTTATTTTTATACAACTTTGACATAGCACAGGACAAATGTTTATTATCACATGAACATATAAGCTGAGCTATTCACTCCAAAAATATGTACAACTATTCCCTCTGTCAGTGTTAACTGTGGTCCAGCAGCTGTTCGGTTTTCAAACGGGAAACTAAACACAGCAATTAGGGGTTCACAAATTTGCATTGCTGTGTTTAGTGTGGGGTTTTGACAGATAACATGCTGGGCATATTTTAGCGGAAGAAAAGACAAGAACGACTCTTATGCTTCACCAAGAATAAAAACACCTCTCTCACCGATGAGATCCAACTCCACCACGTTACACTCGACCTTAAGTTCTTTGAATAGGTCTTTCACCTGCAAAGAGACAAACAACGGTGATTAGATGATTAACTACTTTTAAATACATCAAAATACATTAAAAACACCACACCTTTTCCAGTATTCATCTCAAAATAGCAATGTTTTTCTGGTAAAATGTCACTGCTATTGCACAATGTCCCGTTGGCTTTTAGCTAATCTCAGGCAATATATGGCACTTATATAGTAATGTAAGAAGTTTAAAATGAATTACATAACATGGTAGAATAAAACTATAAAAGACGTAAGGAATCGTGAAGAGTTTCCTTTTGACATACTGTACGAATACGCTGTAAATTGTGTTTCAACTACTTGAGACTGATTTAAATTCAATTGTGTAAATTAGATTTAACATGTTATTTCCGCGGTCCCAGACGTAGCTGGCGGTTTGTAGAGGGAACGACCCAGCAACTAGACCCAGCCCGTGTACTTCGCGGGAGAATATAGAAGTTTCCGATGTGCCAAAGCAAGGTCCCCCGGATAGATTAAACACACCTCTTACCTTCAAACAATAAGGACAATAGCTTTTGCTGAAAACCATCACTTGATTGGAGTCAATGAGCTCCTGTATTCGGGATTTGAGTTCATTTTTCCCCGTTTCATTTTCGATAGGAGGCATTTTCAAGGTATTTCCGCCAAAGCCTGCGCAGCGCAAGCTTCAATTGACGACAAAGTCGTCAACACGGTTGAAACAAATACACCGACACCGTCCGTTAAGTTCAGTGCACGGAAGAGTCTTGAATTTCTCTTTGTCCTTTCCTCGGGTGAAATTTCACACGGTGAAGAGATAAAATCAGGAGAGACCGCGGCAGGGTGACTCTCTGGCGCTCCTCTTCTCCGGTGAGCAGCAACTGGTCTAGTGACCGCGCCAAACGTCTCTCCATTTGTTGCGGCGAATCTCGGGGTGTGGTCGATTTAAGACACGTAGTTCCGCGTATTATACGTTTCTTAACATTACGGACGCTAATAACTCCGCCCGCTCGGCCGATCCCGTATTATAATCCGAACACATCCAAAAACGTCACAGGGTTTCCGATTTACAAGCCTCAAGGCTGCAAGAAATAACATCCCTTCTAAATGTTTCAGTTTAAATCTTTGTATCTCAGTGTTAAAAGATTGGATCTCGATTAAAAAAAAAAAAACAAGCTTTATAGACATGAGATAAAAAAATGGAATCAAGGGGGCCTACAGGCGCCTCACTAAGACAGCTATTCTTAAAGCAATAAAGCGAGAAGGGCATGCGTTTTGATAGTAAGTTAATTAAAGAATATTAAAACATTGGAATGATGATTGACAGTTGTGGACACCTGCAATTAGTCCTGGCAGCGGATTCCGTCTGCGTGCCTGTGTTAAACTATCCGCCCTTTCAATTCCAAGCGAATTTGTAGTTTTATACTGCCATCTGCTGGCGAGAATACGCTACGACAATGAACAGGTGCACAGTCTACAAATTTCAGCACGACTCCGATCGTGCCTTTTAAGTTATCATTATATAAAACATCTGAGTCTCTTTCACATTTTAGGCTCAGAAAAGTAATAGATAAGTCATCCGACACAGACTGGGGAGTATTCAAAGAGGGCGCTGATCTCGAGGAATACACATGAGCTTTCTTGTCTTATGTTCATTTCTGCAGCGACGCCGTCCTACCCACAAAGACAGTTACTGTATTTCCAAACCAAAAGTCGTGGATGGACAGTACAGTGAGGCCCCTACTCAAAGCCCGGGATCCTGTCTAAAGGGCAGGCGACAGGCTGGCCTACAGCAAGGCCCGAAGGGATCTGAGAAAGCCCGTACAGCTGGCCAAAAACAGACACAGACAACACACTCAGGACAATTTCAACAACAACGACCCACGCCACCTGTGGAGGGGCATTAGGGCCATCACTGACTACAAAAGAAGTGCCCAGCGGATCAGCCACAACCCCATCCTGCCTGACTCCCTGAACAGCTTCTTTGCTCGTTACGACTCGTCAAACTGCCGAGAGGCTCCACATCTTTCTCAGCCAGACGTGCAGCACCAGCCTCTCGTCCCGAAGCTGCATCAGTTGAGTTCTACCCGGAGGAAGATCCACACCAACAGGGCCGCAGAACCAGATGGGTTGTCAGGCTGGACCCTAAAGTCATGCACAGACAAACTGGCAGGGGTCTTTCTGGATATCTTTAATCGGTCCCTGCAACCGTCCATGGTCCCTGTCTGCCTCAAGTCCTCAATAACTGCCTGTGCCAAAGAGATCAACCATCACCTGCCTCAATGATTACATGCCGTTGCCCTAACGCCAGTATTCATGAGGTGCTTCGAGAGGATCCTCCTCAGACACATCAAGGATGCTATCCCTGCTGGGCTGGACAGCCTACAGTTTTCCGACAGGGAGAACCGCTCTACGGAAGATGCTGTCTCGTGAGCACTTCACGTTGGCCCTGAAGCTCCGGAAACTAGGTCTGCCTGCCTCCCCGTGTTTGTAGATTTACAACTTCCTCACCAACCGGAACTCCGCATCTTCCTCTCGGATCTTGAACACTGGCGCGCTACAGGGCTGCGTATTCAGCCCGGTCTTCTTTAGTCTCTTAACACACAATTATCGTGCCACCCACTCCACAAACAACACCATCATCAAGTTTGCAGATGACACCACCGTGGTGGGTCTCATATCAGACAACGATGAGACCCTCTGCAGAGAAGAGATCCGGCACCTAACTCAATGGTGCTCAAACAACAACCGGAGCCTAAACACAAGCAAGACCAGGCAGATGGTTGTGGATTACCGGATATCTAGGAGAATGGCACACGCTGCTCACCTACAGTGGAGCGCGTTAACAGCTTCAAGTTCCTGGGCATCCACATCTCATCCGACCTGACCTGACCCGCCAACAGCTCACAACTGGTAAAGAAAGTCCAGCAACAAATCTTCTCCCTCAGGAAGCCAAAGCAATCTGGGCTCTCCTCTGAGCCACTCATCGACTTCTACAGATCGACAATAGGAAGCCTGTTCTTCCTCAGGAGGCTCAGATCTTTCAACGTCTGCAGGACCATGCTGCAGATGTTTTACCACTTGGTGGTGTCCGGCGTCATCGTCTATGCTGTTGTGTGCTGGGGCAGCAGGCTCAAGACAGCTGATGCTAACAGACTCAACAAGCTCATCAGGAGAGCTGGATCTGTCCTGGGAGTCGAGGTGGAGTCTGTTGTGCAGGTGTCAGAGAGGAGGATGCTGAGGAAGCTCCTCAGCATCATGGACAGTGTTCATCACCCCCTCCATGCCACACTGACATCCTGTCAGAGCTCTTTCAGCCGTTGACTGATACTACAGAGGAGCTCCACTGAACGCCACAGGAGGTGGCGACTTTTTAATTCCTCTCCCTTCAGCCACAGAGAATCTTAAAATCTTAAACCTTAAAAAAAAAAAATCTCATCCACTTACTGTAAACTGTAATAATTTATCTGTATATATGTTCATAACTGTGCAATATTTCATAACAGCTACATGTACAATATTTTTTCATACTCTTGTGCACTCCTTATCTTTCACTTGATACTTAAGACCTTAAGACACTTTATAGCTTTCACTTGTTACTTACAGGTAAGACACGTTAGAGTTTATTAGTATTTCTTATTCTCCCCTTTTTTTCTGTTTATACAATTTTCTACAATTATTTATTATTGTTATATTTTTCTTGTAACTCTGGCACAACAATTTCCTTCGCGATGAATAAAGTTGTTCTTATTCTTATTCTTATCCTCTGTCTCAGTGCTTCAGTGTGGTATGGCAGCTGCACGGCAGAAGACAGAAAGCTGGCCCAGGTTGTGAGAACAACACAGGGGATTGTGGGCTGTCTTCTAGATCTGGCCTCTATTTAAGATGTCCGGATGGAGAAGATTTTTTTTTTTTAACACCCCTTACCGGATGCAGGACAAGGCTAAGAACATTGCAATGGAACCCACCCACCCGGGCAATACCCTGTTTGTGCCGCTCCCATCAGGAAAGCGGAACAGGACAATCAATAACCATACGTCTTGGCTGAGAAACACCTTCTTTTCAAGAGATGTAAAAGCTGTCTCTCACCCCTTGCAAGCTACCACACCCACGGAGTGCAGAGCACTCACATTCATACCTAGACCCACACACACCCAGCCACATACTAATATAATGCCCCTCTGCTGACATAGGGACAATACCTTGCACAAAGTTTTTGCACTTTTTAACTCATTCATATTCATATCACCCTTCATAACACCCGCATCATGTATATAACTACACACCATGTAAATAACTTGTCTGTCTATTCATTTATTTTTTTTTATAAAAACCTGTACATGCTCCAAATCGGTAGCTGTCATCACAAAATTTCATTGTGCCTGCAAAATGACAATGAAAAAGCTTTATTCTTGATTCTTAATTCTTGGTTCTTGATTCTTGATTCTTGATACTTGATTCTTGATATAAAAAAAACCCAGAGGAAGAGGGTTTAGAAAAAATAACCTTCAGAAACATTCAGGAAACACAACCCCAGATGCTATATTTTTTGCAAAATTTGGACCTTTAAGGTTCCGAGAAACTAAGACAGAACTTTCAGCAAATGGTTTGGCAACATTCCCCACGGTTTTATGAAAATTGTTAAGAAGGCCCCAAGCCATGGGGACTTACACACACACACACACACACACACACACACACACACACACACACACACACACACACACACACACACACTCACACACACACAGTCCATAAACCCTTAGAGAACTTTTTTTTGTCTAACCCTGGGATAATTTTCTTTGAAGGTTAAATCCCTCAGAGAATGTTTCAATAACATTCCTCAAAGGTATTGCATAAAACCATTTGGGAAACTTCAGGTACAGGAAAAAATGTAGGATATATTTCATTCAAAAAAAGCCTCGAGGCTCAATGAGGAATATACTGCTCATCTTTACCCTCCAGACAACCTCAAATGTGATTCTTTGAAGATTCTTTGAGCCTCTTCTTTTCTTCCTTTTGAAAAATGAGAAGATAGTTCAGTTACTCAGGATGATGTCCTGTGTTACAGGGACTCTTCTTCTTCTTCTTCTTCTTCTTCTTCTTCTTCTTCTTCTTCTTCTTCTTCTTCTTAATCTTCTTCTTCTTCTTCTTCTTCTTCTTCTTCTTCTTCTTCTTCTTCTTCTTCTTCTTCTTCTTCTTCTTCTTCTTCTTCTTCTTCTTCCTTTGGCTTTCCCCTTAGGGATTGCCACAGTGAATCAGCCTCCTCTTCTGACCCTATTCTCTGTATCCTCTTCTCTCACATCAACTAACTTCATGTCCTCTTTCATTGCATCTTCTCTTTGCTCTTCCTCTAAACCTAGTGTCTGGTAGCTCCAACCTCAGCATCTTTCTACCAATACATTCACTATCCCTCCTCTCTACATGACCAAACCATCTTGATCTGACTTCTCTGACTTTCTCTTCAAAACATCTCTGATAGACTCATTCCTGATCCTATCCATCCTGGTCACTCCCAGGAAGCTCAACATCTCCATCTCTGCTACCTTGTGCTCTGGTTCCTGTCATTTCTTCAATGCCAGTGTTTCCAAACCATACATCATCACTGGTCCCACAGCTTTCATTTCTTTCCGGTTGATATTCTTCTATTACACCGTAACCCTGACTCTTTTCTCCACCCATTCCAACCTGCTTAAACTGGCCTCTTCACTTCTTTTCCACACTGGACTGCTTTCTCGGGACTGTTGACCCTAAGTACCTGTAATCCTCCACCTTCTTTATTCTGTGTCGCTGCCACTAACCTTCATTCCTCTCCTTTCTAGAGCATACCTCCACCTCTCTAGATTTTCCTCAACCTGTTCCCTGCTTTCACTACTGATCACAATGTCTTCTGCAAACATCAAGGTCCGTGTAGATTCTCATCTAACCTCGACTGTCAGCCTGTCCATCACCTCTGGAAGCAAGAAGGGGCTCAGAGCTGATCCCTCATGAAGTCCCACCTCCACTTTGAACTTCTGTTACACCTACAGCACACCTCACCACTGCCTCACATCTAGCATACATGTCCTGAACCAGTCTAACATACTTCTTTGCCACTCCAGACTTCCTTATACAAAATCAAAGTTCCTCTCTTGGCACCCCGCCTCTCTCTTTTTCTATCTATCTATCTATCTATCTATCTATCTATCTATCTATCTATCTATCTATCTATCTATCTATCTATCTATCTATCTATCTATCTATCTATCTATCTATCTATCTATCTATCTATCTATCTATCGCAACAGTTTTCTAATTGTAAAAATATGACATCAAATACAAAATGAAGTAACTTTTCATTCTGTTTAAAAAAAAAACACTTTGACATCTAATACCTTGAAATTTCTTATTGAGACATTTGTGTGAAGTCTCAAACTTAAAGCTTAAAGTGGGCCCATGCAGTATGCAAATTATGACAAAGTACACAGGAATTATGAAAGAAGTCTGAAGAGAAGGAGAAGTTCTGGAATGAGTTAGATGAAGTGATGCAGAATATTCCCAGAAATGAGAGAGTGGTCATTGGTGCAGACTTCAATGGACATGTTGGTGAAGGCAATAGAGGGGATGAAGAAGTGATGGGCAGATTTGGTATCCAGGATAGGAATGCAGAGGGACAGATGGTGGTAGATTTTGCAAAAAGGATGGAAATGGCTGTAGTGAACACCTTTTTCCAGAAAAAACAGGAACATAGGGTAACTTAAAAGAGCGGAGGTAGGAGCACGCAGGTAGACTACATCTTGTATAGACGAGGTAACCTGAAAGAGATTAGTGACTGCAAAGTAGTTGTAGGTGAGAGTGTAGCCAGACAGCATAGGATGGTGGTTTGTAGGATGACTCTGGTGACAAGGAAGATGAAGAGGACAAAGGCAGAGCAGAGGACAAAATGGTGGAAGCTGAAAAGGGAGGAGTGTTGCATGGTTTTCAGGGAGGAGTTGAGAAAGGGTCTGGGTGGTCAGGGTGAGCTTCCAGATGATTGGACAACTACAGCTAGTGTTATCAGGGAGACAGGTAAAAGAGTACTTGGTGTGTCATCTGGAAGGAAAGTAGATAAGGAGACTTGGTGGTGGAATGAGGAAGTGCAGGAGTGTATACAGAGAAAGCGGTTAGCGAAGAAGAAGTGGGATACTGAGAGGACTGAAGAGAACAGACAGGAGTTCAGGGAGGTGCGGTGAAAGGTAAAGATAGAGGTAGCAAAGGCAAAACAAAGGGCTTATGATGACTTGTATGCTTGGTTGGATAGTAAGGAGGGTGAGAATGATCTATACAGGTTGGTGAAACAGAGAGATAAAGATGGAAAGGATGTACAACAGGTCCGGGTGATAAAGGACAGAGAGGGAAATGTATTGACAGATGCTAAAAGAGTGATGGGAAGATGGAAAGAGTACTTTGAAGAACTGATGAATGTGGAAAATGAAAGAGGCAAGGGTAGAAGAGGTGACTATTGTAGACCACAAAGTAGCAAAAATTAGTAAAAGTGAAGTGAGGAAGGCATTGAAGAGGATGAAGAGTGGAAAAGCAGTTGGTCCTGATGATATACCTGTGGAGGTGTGGAAGTGTCTAGGAGAGGCAGCGGTAGATTTTCTGACTAGATTATTCAACAGGATCTTAGAGAGTGAGAAGATGCCTGAAGAATGGAGACAAAGTGTGATGGTGCCTATTTTTAAGAATAAAGGGGATGTGCAGAATTGTGGCAACTACAGAGGGATAAAGTTGATGAGCCACACAATGAAGTTATGGGAAAGAGTAGTGGAAACTAGACTGAGAGCAGAAGTCAGCATTTGTGAACAGCAGTATGGCTTCATGCCTAGGAAGAGTACTACAGATGCAGTATTTGCGTTGAGAATGCTAATAGAAAAGTACAGAGAAGGCCAGAGGGAGTTGCACTGCGTTTTTGTAGACCTAGAAAAAGCATATGACAGGGTGCCAAGAGAGGAGCTCTGGTATTGTATGAGGAAGTCTGGAGTGGCAGAGAAGTATGTTAAACTGGTGCAGGACATGTATGCTAGCTGTGAGACAGTGGTGGGGTGTGCTGTAGGGGTAACAGAGAAGTTCAAGGTGGAGGTGGGACTCCATCAGGGATCAGCTCTGAGCCCCTTCTTGTTCACAATGGTGATGGATAGGCTGACAGATGAGGTTAGACAGGAATCCCCATGGACCATGATGTTTGCGGATGACATTGTGATCTGTAGTGAGAGCAGACAACAGGTAGAGGAAAATCTAGAGAGGTGGAGGTATGCTCTGGAAAGGAGAGGAATGAAAGTTAGTCGCAGCAAGACAGAATATATGTGTGTGAATGAGAGGAACTCGGGTGGAGCGGTGAGGCTACAGGGAATGGAGATCAAGAAGCTAAAGGATTTCAGGTACTTAGGGTCAACAGTCCAGAGCAACGGAGAGTGCGGAAAAGAGGTGAAGAGACGGGTCCAAGCAGGTTGGAATGGGTGGAGAAAAGTGTCAGGGGTACTATGTGATAGAAGACTATCGGCCAGAATAAAAGGAAAGGTGTACAAGACAGTGGTGAGACCAGCGATGATGTATGGACTAGAAACTGTTACAATGACCAAAAGACAGCAGGCAGAACTAGAGGTTGCAGAGATGAAGATGTTGAGGTTCTCTTTGGGAGTGACCAGGATGGAGAGGATCAGGAATGAATCTATCAGAGGGACGGCACATGTTCGATGTTTTGGAGAGAAGGTCAGAGAAGCCAGACTGAGATGGTTCGGTCATGTACAGAGAAGAGATAGTGAATATATTGGTAGACGGATGCTGGAATTGGAGCTGCCAGGCAAGAGGTCTCGAGGAAGACCAAAGAGAAGATTTATGGACGTAGTGAGAGAGGATATGAAAGTAGCTGGTGTGAGAGAGGAAGATACAGAGAATAGGGTTAGATGGAGAAAGTTGACTCGCTGTGGCAACCCCTAACGGGAAAAGCCGAAAGAAGAAGAAGAAGAAGAAGACACAGGAATTATGAAAATAAAACCAATATGTTGTACCGATCTGTTTGTATGTCTGCATGTATGCAAGCATACACTATGTGACTGTGCATGTGTTATGTATGTATATACTTGCGCTTCTGTGTGTTATACAACATATGTTTGCAGTATATACCCATGTTTGTAATTATGCAGAGGTATATGTGTGAGTCAATGATGATATGTTGATATGTAGTAATATAATTATGTATGTATTTGTGGCTGTCTTTGTGTATCATAGTGAACTGTGGGTTCTGCTACTTAGAAATGACAAAGTCAGTCACTCTGTCATTTTCTGAACACCGAACACAGAACAATTGCTGAAGCAAAATCCTATTGGCTTTGACACTAACTAACATCAGACATAACTAAGCAATCCCCAACACACTACAAACCCCTTTAGATCAGTTAAAATAGTCCTGTGTTTTACAAATGTATGCATGTGTATATATACAAGCATACAGATGTTTAAGTAAGTATGTATATATTTCTGTATGTATTGTAATATACTGAGTTGTATCAATGCTAATGTATGTATGTATTAGTATGGATATAAATACACAATTGTTTATGAATGTATGTATGTATACATGCATGTTTATATACCTATGTTTGTATTGATCCAATTGTGTATATATATATATGTTTGTATACATGTTTGTACTCATTCAAACATGTATGTATATGAGTATTAGATTTCAGTTGTTTATGTACGTGTTATGTGACATACACATAATATACAAATGTTTAAGTCTGTACAGTATGTATGTATGTCTATATACTTGTGTTGTTATTCAGGCAAATGAATATTGTATATAATACAATATATCAATAACTGGAATGCAAAACCTCCTATCAGCAAACTTTTTGATTTTGGGTTTTTGCATTGAATGGTGAGAAATGGGATGGCTCCACATTTTCATTCTATCTGCAAGATAATCCCGCCCTTTCTTTTGACATTAATGTCACATGACAAAACTCCTATACGCACAATGAAGCAGAAAAAATTAGGAAAAAAACATTTATCTGCATTGTCAAAGTTAAAAATACATGCTAAGTATTTTTAAATTGTGAGATAGAAATATAGTCTGTGAACAATAGAATATTCTTGAATATCTTTAACAAAGACCATAGTATAATCAAATGAAACTTTTTTTTATTTCCTGTAAAAAGTGTTTTTTTCAGATAGGAAGTTTTGCCTTCCAGCCATCGATATATAAATATTAGTATTCAGTTTAGGAATGTATTTGTGTGTGTGTGTGCGTGCGTGTGTGTGTGTGCGTGTGTGTGTGTGTGCGTGTGTGTGTGTGTGTGTGTGTGTGTGTGTGTGTGTGTGTGTGTGTGTGTGTGTGTGTGTGTGCACTACTCATACAGTAAAGTTGTGACGCAACCAAAAAAAGGTGAACACGTGACTCACCAGCCGTCGTCATCACCTTCCTGACTCAGCGTAGCATCACGACGAACGCGCAATTTGCACACATAACTTTCAGGTGAGCGTGTGTGGATGCGGCGCGTCTCACAGGAATACTTTTGAAGTTTTCTGACTGTGACAAGCGGGAACACGCCTAGTGGAAAGGCTCGTAACAGTTTTTTTTTAAAATATTTTTAATAGGAAAAGACAAGCCGATGATGTGAAACGCACAGCCGAGCACCACCTGTGTGCGTTCGCCTCGCGTATGTATGTATGTAGGTGTGGGTGTGTTTGAGGTTTAGCACTGCAACCACGCATCTGTTGCTCCACCTCCCAAACGCCCTGAATTAAAGCAGCACAAAAACCCCGCGAGGAAGCAAAGGACCGAAGAACTGCGTTCGGGGAAACAACTCAGACAACCGGGAGTATGGCGGAGAGTAAGCTGGGTCCAAACCTGCTCGCCGTGAGAGTCAGAAAATCTCTCAATCGCGCTCAGGAGAAGGCGAGTCTCTGTTTTTATTTATTTGTGTATGTATGTATTTTTATATATTTTTACAGGCGTCGGCTTCTTCAAACATTTCCCCGATCGTTCGAAAACCGTTGGCCAACGAACAAGACAGTCGTAACGTCTTTATAAGCCTAACTGACTCAGTATTTCACTGCAAATCAACAAGATATCCGGAATTTAACAATTCAGATTGCAATGTATCCTGTTGTCACAGAGATAATTTTCAGAAATCACGTTTTTAAACTTCGGCATAGCCATACAGCTATAATGATTTATCTTTATTCGCTGTTAAATGGGCATAAATTACTTTCAGTAAGAATTGCCAGGTATTTATTTATATGCTGGGTTTATAGACAAGCTTTTGGACTTGTTTCATATTGGTAGCGTTTTAAGTTCATCTCATCACTTCAGAGCAAATACACTTTGTTTTCACAAGTGAGAAAATACAGTTAGGAAGCTGAAGGGATGACCTTAAAAAATCTGCAAGAAGTGCTTCTAAAGATCTGCAAAAATGACTCATAAATAATCAGGAAATTTGATAAAACTATGTGATCCATAGCATGACATTGAGACTTCATTGAGATACCGTGTGCTACAGTACTATTAGGCTGGAAAATGAGCTTATCTTTTGGTTTTGCACAGTGTTGTGAAGTGGTGCTACTCCCCTTTGACCTGTTAGACAGTAAAATAAAAAAGAAAAAGATATCCTAAAATTATGAACCGCGATGCTTGGTCAGCTGTGTCACTCCTCAAACCGTGTTGGTTGCTGCATCACCTTTTGGGGCATAAATCAGCAGCATGGACTTTAGATGTTTCAGCACTGCTGTCTTGCTCTGTGCTACACAGCATTGTGTGTGTATTTGTGTGCTCACACAAGCTGCTACTTCCTGATCCTGCACTTCCTCTCCCTCTCTTAGCCTTTTCTCTCAGTTTTGGCTTGAATCACACCCCCCAACACACACATGCAGTCACAACCACATGTAACAATCCAGGCTATAAAGTGGGTTGCTTTTCAACCGCCTTGTTGGACAACATTGATAAACTTATAAGCCAAAAGTAAATTTCCTCTCTTCTCCGAATGAGTTATTTTCGTTGACATGTTTTCAAGTTTCCAATGTCTCCTTCACATGTAAGACCCTCAGAGTCAACACAATGGGTTGCTTCTCTTTATGTGTTCACCGTCAGGCCTGGGAAGCCCAAGGTTTTGTATTATTCTTATTGCTTACAGTCTGGAAAAAGAGTTAATACAGGCTCCAGTTCAGCTTGACATTTTACTTGCCCAGCTACTTGATCGTTTTGTTGCACATGAATTGTTATTCAAGGGGTTGACCAGCTAAATGAATTGATGAAACGGACTTCACTTCAACAGCATTAAAATTCTGTCATACCATCAGTCACATCCATAAATCAGTGTTTTATACTTTTCATTGTACACTGACAGAATGTGTACTGTTTGTCACAATACAAATATGATGTATGGTATCACACTGAAATTTTTAATTTTTACTCAAAATCAGTTCAGGTTAGTGTTTTTTATCTTGGGAAATGAGAGGATAGAGATGGTAATGAAAATAAAAGTTATGTGGTGCATAAAGGACACTATGCATGGAGTGTTTTAGTCTTTGGCTTAGAACTCAGGGACCAGTGAACAAGTCTGGCCAGTGAACTTTCATGAATCCCACCAGTAGTCTTTTCTACTAAGAAATTGCAGAGCAAATATCCCAAGACTAAATATTTAGAAACAGGAGAACAATTAAAAGAAATGCATTTATCACTATCAATACCTTGACTGTATACTAGACCACTGGCTGGATGTTAGGAGTGGAAGACCTATTGTTTCAGTGGGCAAACATCTGATGTAATGATCACAGACATCTGCTTTGTTATTAGAAAAGCCAAAATGTAGCTGAAGATATGGTTGACAGGGAAAAAAAAAAAAGAACGAACTCTGTATCACTTTCATATATACGTGTGGATAAAGCAATACTGACATTTAATTGCCATGCTGTTTTGGCACCAGAAAAACGAAACCTTTAAAGTAGCAAAATAAAAATGTCAGCTGTCAAGTACTCAGTGTCAAGTGGGTGGCTGGGGAGATTTTCATGAGCCAGCTGGGGAAAAAGGAACATGGTATTTAATAATCAGCATCTGAGCTCACTCTGAATCCCCCTAATTCTCACCCCCCTTCAGGTCCTCCAGAAACTCGGCAAAACCGTGGAGACCAAGGATGAACAGTTTGAGCTGTGTTTTCAGAGCCTCAACAAACAACAGGTACAGTGACTTTAAAATTCAGTCTGACATGGGGGGGGGGCTCTAACAATCCACAGCAAGGCTCAAAATAATCCAGGGGCTTGGCTTAGATCCGTTTCTGAGTAAAAAGGTACCCGCTATCTGCCTTGCAAAAACCTTGAGTTAAATCCGGCACCACTGTGTGTAAAAACAATAACTTTGCTTTGGGTCGACTAAATGCCAACATAGACGTTCTGCTTGCCTTTAAAGTGATGTACTACAAAGTTATTTTTACAAGTAACTCAGGCCAGTGTGTTTTCGAAAGGAATGAAGTTACTCTCAGATGCAGAGTTTGAATTGGTGGAGTGATAGGAGCCACAGGAAGGAAGTGGATGCTGCTTTCACTTCACTACCGCGATCACTCCACGAGCTGTTGTTTAAACTTGAGATGGCAGATTGTGGCGGTAATCGTCCAACAAAAGTGGAAATCGCACTGGCTGATGTGTTCATTTGTTGTCATATTTTTAAGGACATTATGACGCTTTGCTGTATAGAGGTTTTCAACCACCTGTTTAGGCATTCATTTTCATTCTGTTTTGTTGAAAGAAAATAAAAATTGTAAATTGTGAAAATTCAAGAAAAGACTGGGCTTGTGGAAACTGTGAAAATATGACTTAATACAGATTCAATAATTTGATGATGGACAGAGGAATCATGATACTTCAAGAATGTTGCACTAACATAAGTTCAATTTGGATGTGACAAATATGTCAAATGGTTGCCATACGTTTAAAATGACCTCAGTGCAGCCGGTTCTTCTGCCGGGCAGATGGCTTGCATAATTTCAGTGGATAAAAACTAATGCAAATTCAAATTGTTTTCCCTCAATTAATCTGAAAATACAGCTACCCCCTGCTAATATTTGGATTAAAACCCAACTTGTTTCATAGAATTTAATTTGTTTTTTTGTCTTATTCAAATTTGTGCCTCATGTCGTCCTCATGTAGATCGATGGAAGCAGATTGTTAAAAGATGTCAAAGCCTACCACGCAGCTGTAAAAAGTAGGTGTCTGAAATGACTAGCTTTGCTGGCAAGAGGAATTACCAATCCTTCACTTCTCCTCTTTAGCTGAATGAGGAAGTGAATTTGTTCTATTGTTTGCTGTCTGTGCTGGCATGGGATGAAAACAGCCAATGCAGCAATTTAGATGTGATAATGTGCAAGAAAATGGTTTCTATTCTAGTGGTCAGCTGTAGCTCCCTGAATTAAGAATTCCAGCCAAGAAGCCAGTGTTGCTCTGACCTTCTAACCGTGGGTGTAGCAATCCTGCCACCAAAATATACACAATACCTACTTGGTACTCTTTGTGCTGCTGATATTAGATAGGCTGTTCTTCACAGTCACGATAATCATAGAAGAATGTATTTTTCTTGTCATTTTCTGATTTGTTGTGCATTCCGTTTCCCTGGCAGCCGTACATGAAGCTTCAAAGCGGCTTTCCCAGACACTGCGAGACATCTACGAGCCTGACTGGAACGGAGTTGAGGACCTCGCTGTCATTACAGACGTACGTGTATATAGATCTGTTGGAAGCTTTTGCATGAGGAGTCTCTGTTCATTCCTGTCTTTAAGGCCCCACAAAATATATGTTCGTCAATGAAATATCTTAAAGAAAGGTTGTCCTGTTTTTGATGTACTGATACAATAGGATTCACAGCATAATAGAAAAAGGGGCACATGTATGAGAAAAATTAATGCCATGTGTCGATAGTAATTCCATCAATTCAATAAAGATTTATTTATTATTCAGGAGTGAAGAACCTTTTAAAGTGCTCTTTATATCAAGGAATTCACTTGTTTCTGCAAGGACAGAAAGGACGCATGAAATATAATTGGACATTTACAATGAATAGAGACATGACATGAATATGCCAACTTGCTTCTCATATATGAACAGTAGTGTCTCTCTTACTTTACTATAAATATATGTAAAACCTCTTTTAGATTTAGATTTTTAGATATTTGCAATGTCAATGTTTATTTGCAATGTCAATATTTTGATCCAAACAACATTACTATATTGTCCACTAAGTAATCTATTTAAATAGATTTTAAGAGGAGGATAAAATAATATCTTGTCTCCATTGGGTGATGTGTATTATTGCATTCATTTAGGGTTTCATATCATGCAACAAAAAAACATATGCATCGTTGTGGAACACCCCTTTGCTGGACTAACATCTGTGGCTTGGCTGAAGTTTTAAGGTTTTAGTAGTATGAGACTCCGGACTGTGTCAGCGGAGGCTCTGTGACTGGCAGTAGAGAATTTGAATGCTCTCCCACCCTCTCCTATCGTCTGACAGAAATTAAAGTTTTTGGTTTGGCTAGTCTGGAGATATTCTCAACTATAGTATCTGGCTGCTGCAGCTTGGCCTGACTACTGGGTCTCTCATTGTTGAAAAAACTTGATGATCCCACAGGCATCCAGGAATTTAACTAAACTGAGCAAGTAAACAGGGGCTGTAACTGAACTTCCAATCTCAATTGCTGTTTGGTCCAAAAATGTAGAAAATGGAGTAAACATCAACAATTAGCAGCCCAATAATGTTTCTATCATCTGCAAAAACCTATGAATAAAAAAAAATATGTCTCTTTGCTTTTTAAATAAGACCAAAATGCATCTCAAATTGTTTTACATAATACTTTCATTCCATACTCCAACATAGAATCTGAAAAACAGAGGCAAGATTTATGAGAATGGGCAAAAACTGACTCAAATATATAAGTGGACAAGCGATTCTTGAAATGGAGAATGTATAAGTCAGGCTTTTGGTATATTTACTCACATTAGGATGTGACAATAATGGGAAGAAATGAAACACTCCATTTAAGATAGTTTTAAACTAAAATTATAATTTGGCTGTCGATCATCCAAGCCTTGTCTAACGGGAGTCTCGCAGTCTCTGAAATTGAAACCCCTGCTCTGTAGCCATCAATGTGACTCTGGCTGTCTCCCTCAGAGTGAAGACTTGCTATGGAACGACTATGAAGAGAAAGTGAATGATCAGATTGTGCGCATCATGGAGAACTACACGAGTCAGTTTCCCGAAGTCAAGGTAACCTGACACTTCCACTGGAAGGTGTTCTGCTCAACGGCTCTCAAGTTGTGAAATGTCTTAATGCCACGTGGACAGTGATCCAGTGCTAACAGCCTGGAGCTGCTGCACAATGAGGAACATCCTGTTGAATGCTGTCTGTTCTTCCAGGAGCGAGTAGCCAAACGCGGCAGAAAACTTGTGGACTACGATTCAGCACGTCACCACCTAGAGGCACTACAGAGCGCCAAGAAAAAGGATGAAGTCAGAATTTCTAAGGTATATACAGAGTTCATTTTCATCGACTGAACACCTTTTTTTGGCTTCAGCTCAAGGGTTTATCCTGTTTTAACAGGCAGAGGAGGAGTTCAACAAAGCCCAAATCGTCTTTGAGGATATCAATAATGAGCTGAGGGAGGAGCTACCTGTTCTCTATCAAAGGTACCAATGTTACCACCTATATGTTATTGAAGTGATACTGTTGGAATTCCAAAAAATAGACAAATCAAAAAAAAGGAACAAATGGCAGCAAGGAAAGTCTGATGAGATAATATAAAAAAACAAAACAAAGTGGGAACAAATGGTGCATGTACACAATGCAATGCCTGGCTGGAGAGTTTTGCGATATTGTCTTTGTCGTGTTTTGTTTTTTAGCCCATGCTAACATAAATGTAAAAGGGACCCATATCCAATATCTACTTTCTTAATGCTTCCAAAAAAGGCTTGAATAACAAGGGTTATGAATTAATTGTTATGTTTCCAAAGCAACTTCAGTAGTGTGCATTTTATACAAAGTTTGATCCCCCTGCTTAGATGACCTTGTCAGATTTCTGACTAATTCTGGAATTATTTCAATATATGAAGCCTTCTTCTCCCTGCTTAACACCACCCTGATACATACAATGATAAGGGCTGTGTTGGAGGAAATTGGTTAACTTACAATGTAAGTGTGAATGTGGAAATTGTGAATCATGATGTTGCAACATGTTCCACTCCCTCTCAGACCAAGCTAAAATGACAGCTTTTTCAGCAGTTTACTGAAACTTAACTATACATGTCTGAGCCCCTGAAAGAAACTGATTTGAAATCTCACTCGAGTTGTTCCATGTTTAGTGAAGTTTGTGATGAAGTTTATGATTCAGGAAATTTTGCCATTGATTGTCCACTGGCTCATGATCTGGCTCTGAGTGACTCATATCTATCAACAAAATAATAAACAATAATAAACAACAAAATAAATAAATGCAAACCTTTTATACTGTATATCTGTAGCCGAATAGGTTGCTATGTGATGGTGTTTCAAAACATATCAAACCTGAGAGACGTCTTCTATAAAGAGATGAGCGTGGTAAGATTTGCCTTGACTTTAATTTTTCATTTTTTTCTTAGTCATGCATTTTTGCCTCTTAATGTGTTAAAATGACTGCTAAGGAGTGTGTTTGTCCTGTAGCTCAACAGTGACCTGTATAGTCTGATGAAAAAAGTGGAGACCCAACACTCAGGCAAAGCTTTCATAGTCAAAGGTCTGAACAGGTAAGGCCCTGTTTACCCCTTAATTGTTTTTCTCTCAGAAGTAAGTGACATATTTGCTTCAGAACTAAATGACCAGCACCATTTGGACATGTTTATGATCACAAAATTGAATAAGTATCATCATTTAGCAGCGCGTCACTCAAGTCAAAGAACAGGAAGTCTTTGGTCATTTCCAACCCCATCCCCTGCAACACGGCCTTCCCTGCAGACCATGTGTCCATTCATTCCTCGAGGCAAAATATGAGCGACAGCCAGCCCCCTTCTCCTGCCCCGCAATCGCAAAGCACCCCTGAAGAAGTCCGTCTCGCTGAGGACACCTGCGTCTCATCAAAACATGTGAACCGCTCAGACTCTGACCTCAGCTCCAGCAGTATAAACACACCCAGAAGACCGTCTGTATGCGTCAATGAGGGCAGCGACGGCAGCATAGGCAACGAGAGCACGGAGGAGGTAGAGGCTGAAGCAGAGCTGGCCACAAACCAGTCGGATGACTCTGGCGTAGCCGTCCCAAAGTCTGAGGCTGTCAGTCAGGAAGTGTCAGGACACTCCGACTCGGGTGACAGTGACGTGCCGCAGAGTCATGAGCAAGATGGTGTGAGTGATCCTCCTTTAGAGGAGGCCAAGCCCAAACGTGGCCCAGTTCCGGCACCTCGTGTCTCTTTCCGCTCCACGGATGGCGGTCCGCTCCTGCCTGCCACAGAGGATGATGAGACTGAAGAAGAGTCGGGCAGCCAGGAAGCAGCTGAATCAGATGAGGATTCCACATACGAGTGTCCACCTGGCTTTCTATACAAGGTACACAACTACATTTATTCATAACTGTGAATTTTTGATCCGCTAAAAACTTTGAATACATGTCTTGGTTTAAATTAAGGCAGTAGGACGGTTCTCTTCCATGCATCCACAATGCTGCACTGCCATGACTCTTCAGTAACAATGAACAATCCAAAGACTTGCTCTAGATGTGGCAGTGTAAACTTAATCTCATATATGCTGAAAGGAATGTAGTATCTGTAGGCAAGGGATGTGATTTTTTTTTTTTTTTTTTTTTTTTTTTTTGATAGTGTGGGGAGAAGTCCATTTTATTGTGAAGTCTACAAAATTTAAAATGCCCCGCTTTTACATTGAACAACATAAAATTGAAATCCTGACACAGCAGAATGCCATTACCCACAATCATGTCAGTCGTTTGCCACATTCATTCCAGCCATAGTAAGCACGCTCAATCAGTGCATTATATTTGGGTTTTATGACATTCAAGAGAAAAAATGCCAAGGCCCCAGTTTTTAAACTGACAAGTATTTGAACTGGTTTCTAAACATATGTATACAATTCAGGATAAGTACCTTTTTCTTTTTTGGGGGGGTTTTAGCTAAGGTTGCTCTTTTTTCTATGGTTGCTTACATGACCGTCTCTTTCCTGCAATGAACAGACTGTAATGTGAACATTTGAATTGTTTAAGCAATGTATATGATTCATGTGATGCAAATGCTTTCAACTCTTAAGACCGTTTGCTGACCACCTCAGTACTTTTACTTCAAGCAAAGTATCTAGCATTTACTTTTTAGTAACAATTATAATATTTAATGAAGCAATATAGTGTGCCTTAGATGAAACAATACTGTGCGGTCTCCACCCAACACATTCTTTTTTGGTTAAAGTAAACTGGATATTGAAAAGAAACCGAGCAAACACTGTCGTTATATGAGGAAACACACAGGGCCAGTATAGAAAAGCTAAATATGCATAAACTGAAAGATGTTAAAGGAATAATATCAAAATTAGAGAATGCAAAAAGAGAGAATGCCAGATGGTAAAATTGAAATAATCCCAGGTGAAGAAATTGAGTCACGGGCTGTGTAATATTTACATGTTAAATAATAACAGAAGAAGAGACAAGCATTACCAATTATGATGTTTGATTTTTCAGTAAATATCAGCCAACTCCTATTGAAAGCATTTTATCTAGAAGCATGAGAGTTCGCCGCAGCAATTTAGTTATAAGATATCATTCTGTTCCATAATGTTGTCTGTATTGAACACCAGGGGGTGGCGCTAGAGAGTCTTAATGAAGATGGCCTGCTGCATTTTGAACAAGGGGACGTCATCCTGGTGCTTGCTGAAACACAGAAAGTATGTTTGCACACACTTGGTGCTTGCCGAAACACAGAAAGTATGTTTGCACACACTTGTTAAGCATGATTTTCCTATTGGCTCTGGAATAAGACTGAAAAAGAATAATTTATTGTTATTTCAAACACAAACCATTAAGGTGTATCAACTGGTAAATGTGATTTTCATGACATTGTGGTTCAGAATGCAGCCATCATCAAAATATCAGTTTCATCTGACACTGTTGACGACGTGTGAAAACCGTTGGTCGAGCTGTTCCCCTGAGATGGTGTGCTTGGGTTTGTGCAGGAGGAGGGCCTGTTGAGGGGGATCAGGGAGGAGACCTGGAAACTGCACCGGGATCTCGAAAATCACACTGGGATCTTCTTGGAAAAACTCATCAGTCCTGCTCAGACCGAATGAGGCAATGGTTTCTCCTCAGGCTGAAATACTTTCTTCCTATGTCGACCACTTAATGACTCACTCAGAGGGAGTAAACCCGCATGTCTTGGGTGTGGAAGCTGCACAGTGAGGTACCACACAAATTCTCACGTGTACCAATGTTGCAACATGAGGACAAAAAGTGACCAAGGCTAACCGTTTCTTAGAAATTTTTACAGTTTTTTTTTTTTGCTGTTTTTGGCAAATCAGTCTTCCTATGAAACACTGTGAAGCAAAAAAGTTTTTAATACTCTTTATACTGTTATGTTTAAATTTTTCCAATAAAGATCAGTTAATTCTGTATTAAGTTCTCATTTGATGAAGGAAAGGATTGCATTTACTGGCTAAAGTACAGTAACTAATTAGCGAATAAATCTCACAATCTTATTCAGTACTTTTGTCTCGGAACTGCCATCCAGAGGATGAGGCACAACATTCATCAGGGCGACGATGAAACTCAACAGGAAGATCTTTGTAGGATGAGAATGTAATATCAACAAATTTTTATAGTATGGTTAGAGCAAAGCTTTAAAAGCTTAAGATAACATTGACTATAAAGATCAGTAAACTTAAAAAAAACTTGGTTGTACAGATTCTTGTAGGCTAAAGTTGCTCTTAATTTTAAATGTTGACATTTTAGGGCACCTTCGGACCAAGGTTGAATGCACTCCCCTTCTCTTATTTCTTTTTCATTAAAGCTTTTGACTGGCCACGAAAAGAGACTTGCAGGCCCTTAAAGTTGAAACTGTGGATAACTCATCAAAGAAATCATAAGTTAAAGAAAGTAAAGCTCAAATCTATCTATCTTGTCTGTTAACACATATCTATCCTCGCATCCCCTCTGTTGGATTTTTGTTTTCATCATAACTCAGAACTAATGCTGTATTTCTCAGTGTCACCTAGTGTTCTCTTAAAGCACCAGAAAAAACATGTTGGCATGGTTATGCATCGGAGCAGACATAACCAGCGAAACACCAACCCTTGCTTGGCCTTCAGATATTTACTCAGACACAGGACAATGATTTCTCCTTCTTGCACTGTTCTGATATGATGCTCTCTTTATTTAAGGGCGGACCCCAATCTCAACCAGTAGAAGAAAACAATAACATTGATGGTAAAACCATCTTCATGATAGATAATAATGAAGAGTTAAACAAAGACATATCTGGTCCCTTATGAACATTTGAGTTTTTAGGTCACATTTATGATTTTCCCCTTGTTATACGTTTTTCTTATTACCATCCATCCATTATCTGACCTGCAGTTAGTGTCGCAGGGATGCTGGAGCCTTTCCTAGCTGGTGGGTGAATGTTGGGGTACACCCTGGACCGGTTGCCTGTTGATTGCAGGGCCACATTCACTGTCTCATTCACACTTCTTAGCCATTTTTCCAACGTATTCCAATTCCTGCATGCTTCTAGACTGAGAGAGGAAACCAGAGAACCTGAAGAACATGCAAACGCCACACATAAAGGTTCCCTGTGGGAATTGGTCCAGGGTCCTTTGTGCTGTGTGGCAGAAGTGCAACTGTGTTGCCTTGCTGCCTGTATTTCTTATTACAGTTGACTTTAGTTTTATCTCTTTAGACCTTTTTATCTCTCCTTTCAATTGCAGATTGGCCCTCAGTATTTTTCTTCGGAACTGTTGTCATTTTTGGAATTCAATCCTTTATTTTTTATCACTTCTTGTTATTACTGCCATTTTAAGAAATTCCTGCCACTTCCAACTATTTGTGGTGAAGTACATCCTGGACCTGTTTCCAGACATTATTAGTGTTAGAAGTAGAATTAGTGTATTTTTTGTTTGAGGCATACTGGCCAAACTTGCTGCGATACAATTCCACAGTTGTTGGTATACAAGTATTTGTGCACTGCCTTGCCCGAGCCAGATGCATTTACTTTTATTTTTTCATGGTTACATGCTACTCCAAACTAGTGGCACTATTTTAAACAAAAATGAGTACATTTAATACTTCTCTGATTGTCCTTTGAGAGAATATCATATGTGCCCTCACCTTAAATGAGAACATCCAGGATTCAAGCCATGTTTCCCACATTTCTAACAATGTTCCACTCAAATAAAGGAAATGGTTACTGCTTGCCCAGAGGTAAACAGTCTGAGCTTCACAAAATAGGCATTTTAAAAAGTTGTATCCAGTTGAACTTATAAAACTTGATTATGGCTCAGCTGTGTTTACTGTATCAGCCAATAAGCACAGCCGTAGGGTCCGCAGAATGGAGCAGTCAGCGAATTATGTTATTAATTCCACCTGTGTTTACCTTGTAGTGACATGTCATGGTGGCTGCTGTTGAATTGGCCCATGATTCAGTGCAATGGAATGAAGAGCTGGAAGCTGAGACACACAGACCGATTGACAGTCTGAAGGTTATAGAGGAAAAAAAAACTCCTAGCGGGGTCTCTCTGCTCCCGGTTTGGCAGCCAGGATTTGTGGAAACAGAAGTCAGAGAGTGTTGGCGTTTTAACAGGAGGATAATTGTTAACTCTGGCTACAAGGCAGACATGTAACATGGATGATTCAGGGGATTTTAGAGAGATTATTGTTTTTTTTTATGTGGTGTTTGCTGTGGTGAGGTTTAGGTCAAACAGCTCAACATACTGCTTATACTGCTGTAGCTAAAAGATGGTCAGAATTTTACTTCCAATGGGATGAAGGCCATCTGATGATTCCAGTGTTATGAGTCACATGACTTGGAAGCAAGTCGCAGATTTGATGACTTCGGGCTCGACTTGAATAGAAAACAAAAAATACACAGCTTGACTTGTTTTAAACCCCATGCGAGCCTGAATCCTCATACAATAACTTCATGTATTGAGCTCTTCCAACCTACCACTCAACTTTGACTTGTCTTCCTATATTTCGATTTTTGAATGCCTATTTGTCGTAAAAAAATAGATAAAAAATTCAGTGCAAGAACATTAGATATTACCCCTGCGGGAAATCCCATCGCTAAAATACGTAGAATACAAAAATGCCAGTTTAAACATGTGTTAATGTTGATTTCAGTTCGCAGTTCCAAAAAGGCTGCAAATGCTAAGGAAGTTGGAGCTGGGGCTAATTTTAATTCTAACCTTTCAGTGCTCTTTAATATTTCACTGTAACTTACATAGCAAGAGTATATTCTCCCTAAATCAGAATAATGTTTTACAGAAGTTACTACCTGTGTCTACCTAAATCACCACAAGATCCTTCAATAATGTTGCAATTTTTGGGGGGCAACCAGTCACAGCATAACTGTGCACCTGAGAATTACTGAAATGTACACGGAGGGTGGTGTTGACTGGCCCTGCTGCGCTCACATTCACATTGCCCCTTTTAAAAATGTATCGCTGAAGCAAAATTCTACTGTCAAACTGTAAGGCGTGAGTGTATTTTCATTGCTGCTAAATGAAATCAACAGTGAAGTGAGAGCAACGGTCAAAGGGTTCGTGTCAGACTTTGTCCTGATTCACGGAAGAACATGAGGTCAGTTGAAGTAGGGGAAAGGGTCTTCTTTTAGGAGCGCTTTGTCACCATGAAGCTCCAGTTTTCGAAAATTGATATCAGTGAAGCGTTCATCATTTCATCCCATATCCGACTGGTGCCTAAAATCTGTTAGGCATGTAGGATTGGATTTTGTTTACAGAGTGAAAGGATAATCTAACTAAAGCCACCCTATTTAAACAACAAGGAATAGGTCAAGCTCTGAAATGTGGATTGAATTTTAAAATCATTTGGATATTTCAGCCAAAATTAAACATTCAGAGCATGAAATGTTGATGTCCAGCTGGAGCTGAAAGATTTTTTTTTTTTTTTTATGAAAACTATTATTTTTCCAGATGGAGGGAGCCATGTTTATACTATTTCATGCATACATTTCTTCTGCTGGAGCTTCTTTGAATATACATCTTTGGCCACAACGGTTCTACTTACAACAGGAAGAACCCAGACATGTTCTCTCGTCTGCAAAGAATTTTGGATTTGGAACCAACTGTAAAAGTATTTGAGGTTGTTTTTTTTTTTTTTTTACAGTCATATTGGTAATAGATCTGCTTTTGTCATCAGATTGTGAAGACCGATGTGTATCACTAGGTTTGTGGTGTAGAGAATATCACAAACACATTCCAATATAAACATCATCCGGATGAGTGGCACAGCAATTTACAACCACAACAATAAATATGTAGAGCCTGCTTCCCAGACAGATTACGTTTAGTTATGGATTAAATTGAATTTGAAAAACCCACTTAAATGTAGTATTGGTCCAGGGCTCTGTTAAATCTCTGGCTGGGAAATTGTCCCCATGGATGAAAACAGCAGAATAAATTCTTCTCTCACTGCACATGTTTAAACATTCTTATGTTTGTTGAGTCAAGATGTTGGATCACATTTAGATTTCGGTCAGGCTGATGAAGTCTGTGTCAGAGGATATTGTAACTCTTTCCTCACTACCTGTGCTGATGACCTGAAGTTTGGTTTATTCAGGTGACAATGGAGGTGAATTATGTTAGACTCCATTTTAGTTTTGGTTCCGTTTTCTTTTGAATTGAATTTCCTGGTCTCTCAACTGGATGGTCTGATATGTTCTTTGCATATTATGCTAAACAAACTACAAATCCATCAAATTTACTCCTGGCTACGGTCTGCTGTTTTTTTCCTGTATAGTGGTGATGATTGAATTTATGTGAATTATTTATTTTCATTATATGATAAATCATTGTGTGGTCTCATTTTGCCCCTAATTAATTTCGTCAAACATTAATTTCTTTATAACCTGCTGCTTGAGCAGCATTCTCCACTCATTGCATCTGGTGGCCCTTACAAAATAACAGCCCATTATTCCCAAATAGTCATAGGACAAACAACAATTTGCCTCTTTAAAACATTTCCTTTTCACGATACCGTTATTGTTGCCAAGATAAACCTTAGTTGCCAGTTGATAAAGGGATTCAAGTGTTCAAGTTTCCCTATTCCTTCTGATCTAACACATAAGAAGAAATTAATGCCGCACTTCCTATTTAATTCCCAACTTCCTATTCAAGATGTTTTTCTTACTTTTCTTTATTCTTTCTATCTGGTTTGAGAATTTCAGTGTTGCACCGGAAAAGGAACGATATACTGTATTATTGGATCATTATAGAACAACCACTGGGGATCACACTGATTGATCAGGACAAGAAGAACAACACTTGTCTACTGTCTATGTCCAACAATGACTATTTATGCACAGAGCTGAGGGTTTTTTTGCATGAGAATATCTCCGAGAACAGTTTCTTCTCTGCTTGTTTGCTGTGTGGAGTTTTCCCCGTGGGAAAGGAAGATTAGGTCACACAAGGCTGAATGCATGATGCCTGATGAGAGGTCACTGACAAGGCACACATTTGACAAAGTTGATAACATAAAGGAGCTGTTGAGTTTCCATCATTTCTCAAAGCGATTGCGAAACAGTGACATTTTTCTTTTTCATTTTTCTTTTGTGCTCTGACCAGAAGAAGAAGTAGTCATGAGCCTTTTCTGAGGGGAACAAAAATCTGCTGACTTTCCCCTCCCCAGATTCAAGATGATTAGTCAGTAAAAGGTCAGAGGTCATGCTCCATCACACACAGTCATGCCCAGTGTTGGTTTTTGAGTAACTTTAGCAGTCTAGATGATTACAGTCACTGTAAGGGAACTAGAGTTAAATAAAACTAATAATGTGAAAAGAGAATCGTGTAGAAAATGTTTTTATTTCTTCAAAATTTTATCCATGCTGAGCAGTAAATGTTAACCATTTTATAGCATTTTGCAGCATATATTGTAATTTGAATGAATAGATAACAATAAATAAATAGAAGATGAAACTTGGATAGTGGCTATTGTTTTCAGCAGAGAAAAATTACATCCATCTCACAAACAAAGGCTCTAATTGGTAAAATAGGTGTTCCAACATTCCACTCCCCCCCCCCCTTTTAGTTAGTTTGCAGCTGTATCTTGCACAGTGTGATTTTGTGGTTTTCACATTTTCAGCATGATACTTGCTGCTCAGAGCTTGTTGTTTTTTCCATTGTCTGAAGCCACATTAGGATTACAGGAGTCAACTCACTTCCTCCCCTTCTCCTCTTCTAAAAAAAAATTGAGATGAAACAACATAAACTTTTGTTGATTATACTATTATGATTTCTGTGGGTGAGATCAATGAACATGTTTGAATTTAAAGTAAGATTAAAAACCAACTCCACACACATGCATCATTAAAAGAAAATGCCAAAGACACTCAATATGGTTAAAGAATTATTATACAATATATTGGTCATACATTAAAAGTGTTTGTGTGCAGTTTTGGTCTGTGGCTTGGACTTTGACAGTCTCTCATGTGTTTGGGGAAAGAGTTACAGAGGGATTCTTGCATGAAAATGTTGAAGCTACAAACAGTAATTTGTACCTGGGAAATATTCTTGACTTTGTTCATAAAATGTATTTGCCAGTTGTAGGATGCTGATAACTAAAGTAAACAAAAAGCTGGAGTTTGAGCCCAACTTACTGAATGTTTTGAGAGTTGTTTTTTGGACTTTAATGGCCTTCTGAAGAGCTATAATTTGGTATGGTGTTAAATGATAGCATTAGATTTTGACATTTTTCCAACATTTCCTCCCCTTTTCTGGGTTGATGTTGAAATGTTTGATGAATGATGGGAATTATATGAAAAATGAGACACAGTCTGTGGGAATACATCTGAGAGAAGTCCTGCTGCTTGCTTGGTTGTTGGGTAGTTTGATGATGTTACAATACTGAAAAAAAACCCAGCATTTTTAAACACTGTTGAAAAAAAGCAGCTGTAAAGCCACCACAAAGACAGTTTCTATCATTTCTGCATTTGAAAAGTTCAAGTGGACACATTAGGATGCAGATGCCCATGTACATATATACATACATAAATACAGTGACGTAATAGTGAAGCAGTAATTGCCTTGTCCCACATAAATAAAGGTCAGAAGATATCGATGTTTGCTCAGCTTCTCAAGGTTCCTTAGGGTTAACTGTGTTGTTTAACTGTGTGCTGCCGCTGGGGAGGTAGCATGAAAAGCCTTTTTGTGTAAACAGATGACTGTTGCAGCTAAAAAAAAATAATATTGAAAATGAAATTGAACTTCTGTTGGAAGATTTCAAAGTATTCACTGCAGCAGGAATGGAAATATTGAAAGCAAATGTGAGGTACTGGGAAGATGTGGCTGTCATCGGTTAGGTCATTCTGGCGTATAATAAGATTGTTAATAATGAAACATAATCCGTAAACAGGGTGTTATTGTGGGAGTTGTCAAAGTTGAAGCTGGACTGAACTAGTTGTGGGGACATTGGAACAATCTGTGGGGCTAACAGATGATTCTCTGAAGAGAAAAAGTTATCGCCCCATAGTTATTGATTTGTAAAATTCACTGATTCAAATTCACAGTGATTCTAAAGGATTACCCCTCTAGATCAATGCTGTAAATTATTCATCGACTGTCGGTACATCTTACGACTTCCTGGCTAACAATTATAATAAGCATGTATTAGTGCACAGATTTGGGGGACTTTTGACACAGACAGAATGCACACATCTCTGACTGAATTTAAGTGTGGACTCATTGGCTTTGTGATGTGACATGTTGCAGTTCATAGTTTTTGACACCAGAGGTCACCAAATATGTCACTTCAAAGGCTACATGAATTGAAGAATACAAATAATAATAATAATGCATTATTCTTACACATTATACTTGAAGGCACCTTTCTTGACACTCAAGGAAACCGTACAGACACATATTAGTAACTAGCAGGTACCAAGTCTATCCTGCTTTGTTACTTCCTTCTTTTTTTGTTAAATGCGCTTGTATCTAATGTATCATGGCGAAAATGTGTGTGTGTGTGTGTGTGCGTGTGTGCGTGTGTGCGTGCGTGTGTGCGTGCGTGCGTGCGTGCGTGCGTGCGTGCGTGCGTGCGTGCGCGCAAATAATATATCCATTACAGTTCTGTCAGTCACCGAGGCTGTACAGGAGCAGCATGCTGGTCAAGGTTCTTGCAGTTTGTGAAGTTGGGTCACTGACCATTTTCAGGGTCCAAGTTCATTTTTTTTCTTGTCTGTTTTTAGAATAGACTTGTAAACAAATAGTTTCATTTCATAGGTCCTTTGTCAAGAATGTCATCCGAGGTAATTTCATACACTATATGGCTACTGATTTCCTAACAGACAGCTCTTTATCCTACAATCATGGTATTATTGTTATTCCATCCTATTTAGCTGGAGCCTGGACACTGTAGGCCAAGTCTGAACTGGGCTTTTTAAAGTCTGAACTGGGCATTTTGTTTTTTGCTCCTCCAAGAAAAGGTCCTGGAGAGATGTTTCTGTGTGTATTGGCTCTGAACTGAGAAATAAAATATTAACTCTCTGCATTAACACAATTATAAAAGCATAGTTTTCAAGGCAAATTATGTAACAGTAATTGTGTGCTGAAAATAGCAACTGCAGGAGTAATTAGATCAGTTTATCATATTCCTGCATAAATCATCTACTTCTGCTGGACTATCTTGCACTTTAATAAATCAGATAGCAGTTGCCAGTTTATGAGGCAAACTGCTTATCAGTTGCTTCAAGGCGCCTCTGCACAATGTGAAAGTGTGTTTTTATAGAGAAAAAAAAACTTTCTTAGTCCAACCTCTGTTGCCTTTGGCAGGTAACTTATTATAACTCACGGCCCAAAAAAAAATCTGTGGGCCTCTTTTTCTATAGGTTACTCACAAACATACATTTGATCAATTACAATGATATTATGCTGACTTGTATCCATTTCCTGGGGACATTACCAACAAATTTCCAACAAGTTAATCATACAAATATTCATCTAATCTTACATCCTTGCCATTAAATCCATTAATTTTGATTTTGTTCCAGAAAGTGAACTCACTCGTCACGCAACTGTGTAAATAAAGTCATTCCATGACAACACACACAATACATGGTGAATAAACTCATAAAGCTAAATGTCAGAATGCGACGATCTGCAGATTTTCCCCCTTGAGTCATAACAACCTCTGCCTCGACATGTAAAGCATGTTACGACAAAAAAATTGTGTAGTAGCAAAATGCACCTAATCTGAGAATGTTATATATTCCAGCTGGGAACATAGTGGCTGAAACCTATTTAAAAACATGTTCTAACGTGTGCATATAACACGTATTAAAGGAGAGCAGAAGTGTCTTTGCCCATTGACAGAGTGACACATCATTATGATGATGACAGGAAGGTCATAAACTCTATCAGATGTTAAAGTGATGGAATAAAAAGACAGCTGTTGGTTAAACACCACACACATCAAGAACAATTTAACTGATCTGTTAAATCTGATCTGGACTTTTTTGTGCAGTTAGTTCCTAATGGAAAGAGTGAAGTGTCTACTGAAGGAGTTATGAAGATTCAACAGGGAGACTCTTAGTTAGGAGATGCAAATGATGTCATTTTAATATTTCAGTTGTAAACCAAAAACTTGGTTGAACACAGTGCACTTTTCATTTCCCTCCTGAAAATTCCCCTATGTCTTGACACTGGAGTTTGTGAGGGCGGAAAATAATGTTCAAGGTTATTCCCTGAGCTCAAGGGTCATGAAGAGTCGTTCTGCCTTAGAAGACTTTCTGTAAAAGAAGACAAGTTTCCCCGATTTCCTGGAACGAAAAAAGTAAATTAAAAAAAAATACTGTTAATATTGTGTCTGTGAGCACTGACAATTCTCAGAACACCCACTCTGGACTTTCCTTTCAGAAAAAAAGAAAAGGTTTCACAATGTTAACACAACTGAAAAATAATTTCTGCAACCACCTCTGGGCTGAACACCAGTCATGAGCTCCATGGCTGGTATGACAAGACTTTTTTGCACATACATTATCTTTTCTTCCAAAAGGATTCTTACAAATGACATGGGATATATAACATTCTGGTTACTGAAAACAAATATAAAAAAACCTTATAATAAAAAAGGAAGTATAGAGACATTGTTTAAATACAATCAAGAAATTAAACAGATGATTCAGAAATGTAACAATGGTATTATATGCCCAAAGGTTGTAATAACAAAATGAATACCTCCATTTTTAAACTTGTAGCAGTTTTTAAACAAGTAGGAAGTAACCCCCCATTCCAGAGGGGACCCCTAATCTGGCTTTGAGCCTCCTTGTAATTCAGATCTAATCCCACCGAGAAATGGCACAGAGAAGACAAATTTTTAACCAACACAGGGACTGATATTCCTTCAGGCATACTTTTCTACCAGTGTATCCTGGCCACCCCCTTTCAATAAATAAATAAGTAGATAAAATCATCAAATAAATAATTAAATGGAGAAATACAAAATTTCGTAAATAATTAAATTTATATACACACACACACACACACACACACACACACAGACATACAAAAGAAATAATTAAATCAATCAGTAAAATACATCAACAATAAATACATTAATACATATATAATCAAATAAATCCATAAATAATCGTCTTCTTCTCGGCTTTTCCCTTCAGGGGTCGCCATAGCGAATCAACCCTTTACATCCAACCCTATTTTCTGTATCCTCCACTCTCACACCAACTACCTCCATATCCTCTCTCACTACATCAATAAATCTTCTTGGTCTTCCTCGAGACCTCTTGCCTGGCAGCTCTAATTGCAGCGTCTGTCTACCAATATATTCACTATCCCTCCACTGCACATGACCGAACCATCTCAGTCTGGCTTCTCTGACCTTCTCTCCAAAACATCTAACATGTGCTGGTCCTCTGATGGACCATGCCTGATCCTATCCATCCTGGTCACTCCCAAAGAGAACCTTAGCATCTTCATCACTGCAACCTCTTGCTCTGCTTCCTTTCTTTTTGTCATTGGAACTGTTTCTAGGCCATACAGCATCGCTGGCCTCACCCCGGTCTTTTACACCCTTCCTTTCATTCTGGCTGATAGTCTTCTATCACATAGTACCCCTAAAACTTTTCTCCACCCGTTCGAACCTGATTGAACCCGTTTCTTTACCTCTTTTCCACTCTCTCTACTGCTCTGGATTGTTTACCCCAAGTACCTGAAATCCTCAACTTCTTGATCTCCACTCCCTGTAGCCTCACCGTTCCACCTGCGTTCCTCTCATTCACACACACATATTCTGTCTTGGTGTGACTAACTTTCATTCCTCCTTTCCAGAGCATACCTCCACCTCTCGAGACTTTCCTCAACCTGTTCCCTGCTCTCACTACAGATAACAATGTCATCTGCAAACAGCATGGTCTATGGAGATTCCTGTCTAACCTCATCTACCAGCCTGTTCATCACTACTGCAAACAACAGAGCTGATCCCTGATGGAGTACCACCTCCACCTTGAACTTCTCTGTTACCCCTACAGCACACCGTACCACTGTCTCACAGTGAGCATACATGTCCTGCACCAGTCTAACATACTTCTCGGCCACTCCAGACTTCCTCATACAATACCACAGTTCCTCTCTTGGCACCCTGTGATATGCTTTTTCTAGGTCTACAAAAACAAAAGGCGGCTCACTCTGGCCTTCTCTGTACTTCTCTACTACCATTCTCAAAGTAAATACCCCATCTGTAGTACTCCTTCTAGGCACGAAGCCATATTCACAAATGCTGACTTCTGCTCTCAGTCTAGTTTCCACTACTCTTTCCCAAATCCATAAATAATCAAATAAAATTAATGTACAAATGGAATGAGCCTAAATAACATCATCAAATTAGATTCTTAAAAGATGTCAGTATTATAAATTCACAGGGCGATAATCCTTCACATAATCCTTTTTTTTTTTTTTTTTTTTTTGGAGGCAGGGGGTTTCGAAGGGAAAAGCTCCACCCCAAAAGGAGGTTGTAGTGATTCCCTCCCCTCCCCGTTACTCCTCCCCCACCCTCCGGTCCTCCGAGCAGATCGGTGCTCCAGACCTGCCAGAGTTCCACGGATTAACCGCCGCGCTCCTTTCATGACCACGACCCGCACAGTCCTTCACTGGGACCGGCACGGATGATGCGTCGTGCGCTGCAGCCGTTCAATGAAAGAACCGACGCTCCGAAGAAGAAGAGATGGGCACCCTTCCTGGAATCGCATCATCTACCCGTTCGCGGGAAAAACGCTCCCCCTGCGCCGCGCTGCTTCTACCTGTAGCGGCGGCGCTTCTGCTGCGCGGCGGCGCAGCGTTTAACCTGGACGAGGAGCGGCGCGTCGTTTTCACCGGACCACCGGGAAGTCACTTCGGCTACTCTGTGGAGTTTTTCAGCGAATCTTCCAGGTAATCCCCCCGCATCATCATCTGGAAAAAAAGTTTATGGAAAAGATCGAGTAATAGATAAATAAATTCATAGGCGTTTCTTCCAGTATCTGAGAGGGTTTGGAATAAGAGTGACATCTTCCTACATTGGAAATTCTCATTGATGTTTTTTTTTTTTTCTTTTTTTTGCTCTTTACCCAGATGAACGAAGCCACATTTCTCACAAAACATTTACAAAGTCGGCATGGATGTTAAAGTTTGATTTTCAAAATCATGATCAATGATGACACATGAGAGATCGAATGATTGAAATGTTTGAATATAATGTTACATCAAATCCTCAAATAAAACTCTTTTTTCCCCCCCAACACACACACACACACACACACACACACACACACACACACACACACACACACACACACACACACACACACACACACACACACGCCGGATTCCAGCTCAACTATGATTGGAAACAGACATGCGAGTCTGTGTGTAATGGCAGTGGATTAAAAGCAGGGGGTTAAACTGCAGAGCAGCGATATGTAAATCCTTCACTTAATAATATTCTACAGTCATAGCAACAAGGGGTTTCCTGCCGGATTCAATCTGTCGACAGATGAGTTACTGTGGAGTGATAAAGTCAAAGATCAAGCATGTTCTTCTTACCTTGACCCAGCGGTAATACCTTCAAGTGTGGAACACACACGTTTCCATCCTGTTAAATAGAGACACACACATGTTGAAATGTAGGTATAATGCTATACTTGGTAAAATCTATGGCAGGTTATTTTCCGAAAGCCTCTTAGGATGCTTGTGCAAAAAAGTTTTCCAACTTGAGGTTTAATGTCATCATGTACAGGAGTCACAAACACTGATAAATACCCAAGTTTTAGCAGTTTATGCAGTAAAATGCAAGAGCTGTGAGTTGTAACTTTTTGTCTGCTAACAAAGCTTTACTGCTTCCAGAAGGGATGTGTGGCTGCAGCTTTTTGAGCTGAATTTCTGTTCGAGGTATTTTGTAGTATTAAAATAAAAAAAAGTTTGAAAAATGTTGTGAAGCAACTCAGATGCATTGGAAAAAAAGAAAGAGTTAAATAACAGATGGAAAGAAGTTTGGTATGATCAATGAGTTACTTCAACTGTGTGTGTCTTTAAAAACATGAAAACATTAGCAATAGATATATTTGGAGGACGATTTGACCATAATACAGTTCACATCTGTTTTCCTAACATTTAAAAAGTTGTCCTGAATATACTCCGAGCTCTGGACAGATGTCCTTGTGGATAATTAGTAGTGAGACTTAAATGGCTCTATTCAAGTAGATGCATCGGGGTATTTTTTTTGTCTTAATAATGACAAAGGATTTTATTTGACATTGGTTTTGTTTTAATGTTGCATGGGATTTTGTGGTGGTGGTATTATGTGGTTTTAAGAGGCTGTGGTCATTGCACCCTTTTTTTTTTGATGTAGTTGGCTTCATGACATTGATTACTAGACAGTGCTGATGATGGGTCGTGATGTTTCATTTTTAATGTTTTATGTACTTTTTAGTTTTTCCACACTAAATAGCCACAGTATCAGTTGTTAACACTCAGTGTTCCTCAAACCTCAGGAGGTTGTGTTACGTCATCCGAAAGCTCTTAGTCGATGATGACAGGAATCCCATGCATATCTGCATTTAAGCTTATTTTAAAATCTTCAATCTGATAATCTGATAACAGCAGGTTCTAGAAGACGCCAATTAGTGAAATACAGACCTCCATTTGTTGAAATCAAACATCGGGATGAGGCTTTTATTTTTGTTTGATAGCAGCTTGTAGCAAAAAAGTATTCAGTTTCATGTACCCATGTGTACACAGCTGCTCAGTTTAAACTCTGCCATATGAGTAAGTATAACATGTTATTGATGTGTTTCCCTCACTTCGTCACATGTTTGAGGGTTAACAGTAGTGGAAGTAATGTTTTAATGATTGTTGATATTTTCCTGTGAGGAAATACTCAGTTTTTGTAACTAAGCTCTGATGATTAAAGTAATTTCCAAGATGTTGAATTGGATAAAGTAGAACTTTTATTCCTTTCTGACCTATTCTTTACTTCATAATTCTGCTGAGTAAAAAAAAAAAGATGATTTACAGAATTGCATGTAAATAAAGAGCTTCTTATTAAATATATCACAATAGGCAAATTATGGCAAACACTGTATTCATAATCGGTTTAATCTCTGGTGTGATGCAGTCGGTCTATATGCATGTTGTAGCCTGATTACTAGTTATGTACAATAGTGACTGCATTGTTTTTGTCTCAGCACAAATTTCCAGTCAGTAGTCAAAGGCGCATGCAGGTGCTTTTTCAGAACACATCATCACTCAGTGTTCCACTTTGCTCTGTTATACGTTAGTTCATTTACTGTATCATGCTCTCAAATGGCATTTGTGGACCAGCACCACTGTGGAATATGTGAGGTGTGACTTTTCCCCCATATTCCTTATGGCACATAATTTTTCCTAATTTAGACATTAAACACATTTTAATTACTTTAATTACTTTAATTAAAATGTTGTAATATGAGTTCTGTAACTTTTCAAGCCTGCATTCAATTTCTAAAAGGAAAAGAAAGGGATATGTAGACATTGATAAAAAAAAATGATGTTTTGAATATCCCTGCCAGTTCAACGTCTCAACCATAAGAGATTTATTGCTTATCTTTTGGTTGTTCCAGATGTTTGTCGTCACTTCTAGTGCTTAGAAATGTGAAACAATGTTTGCAGTAAAAGATGAATATCTAAAAATTGATTAAGTGATATATTTTTTTTTTGGTTCAGAAGGGTTTTGTTCAGTCCACTTTAATTGCATCAGCAATCCGTGAAATCACATATGATCTCATTCCTTTAACAAACTGGCCACTATTGTGACCTGAGTTTTACTGAGGAACTGTTCTAATCAACTGGTGCCTTCTGTATAAGAGTTCAATGCTTTTTCTTGACAATTTATGAAAACTTGGTAAGACCATGGAAAGATATAGCAACAACAAGAGAATGGACACAACCAGTCACTCAAGAAAATTATCACAGAAATTAATATCACAGAACGATTAATGAAAATTGTTGGCTTGAGTTGCTCACGTCCTATGCTTGAATGCAGTATTTGTATTGCAAAAGCAAAATATAACTGTACAACTACTGCAAGTAAAAACTACAATGTTTGCTACACCTTGTCTGAGCTATCTGTGTAGAATGAACCATTACCTATGTAATATGCAGAATGAATCAGGGAAGAAAAAACCTGACTAGGATGCAAATATATATGACAATTTAATTGTTTCTAGATGCTGCATTCTATAAGAAATCCAGAAATTCTTAACTGATACATTGTCATCAACATATGTAAGCTTTTCTAGTTTGATGTTTGAACCTTCTGGAGTGGTGTGGATGAGAGGGTGAATCTCTGAAAATCTTGTTGTAAAAAGAATGGATGAAACCATATTTGTCTGCATGCAAATTTTGAATAGAGGGGATACAATGGAGAATCTTTGTCGTAATACAAGTGGCCACACCAAGAGTACTTGCTGACCATTAAACCTCTAAAACAATTTAGATTTAATAGCTTGCACAGTCTGCATTATGGGGCAAGGTTTGGGTCACGGTATTGTAATTGCCCATTTTCAGGCACTCTATTGTGGAAGGGGCTTATGGGAACTGTGGTCAGAACGTCATCGGTACTTGTTATGGTGGCACTCAGAGAGCCCATTGGTTGAAACCAGCAGTCCAGCCTGAGCCTTAGAGATAGGTTGAGGAGAACAGACATCTTACATCTTTGGTGGTGGTGGTGGGGGGGGGGCTCTCAAAGTAGAGCTACTTCACCTCAATTGAGGTGGTTTGGGCACCTGATAAGGATGGCTCTTGTGTGCCCTCCATTAGAGGTGCTATTGACACATGCAGCTGATGAAGGGCCATGTGTTTGGGCCATGATGCACTGTTTGGTATGAGAACACCTCTCAGAACACTCTAGGAAGTTTTCTGGGAAGTTGAAAGGATGGGTTGACTTACTCATCTGGCTGCTACTGGACTCTAGTCCTGGAAGAGAAGTAGGACTTTGAATGAAAAAATGAATTACTTAATAGTAGTATTTTGAGCTTTCAAAGTCACAATTAAAAAGATCAATTTTGAAATTTAATTAAGGGGCACAATTAAGAAGAACATATGTCCGTTAAGTAGGATCATTTCTATTTTGAAGGTTTGCTGGCCATTATAAAGAATCAACGTTAAAGGGTCTTTGGCTGACTTTGTGACTTTTAGCATTTCAGATGTGGAAGCTCCATCCACTACTTGTATTCGGTCTCTGGGTGTTTAGTCTTTTTGTGAAGTCATAAATCCTTCAGCAAAATGATGTTATACTTTGAACATGTAATGCCTCTAAGCCATTTCCTTCATTAACAGATGTTCATGTTAAACATGGCTTGAAGAAAAAGAATGCTTATTTCATTTCCCATTAAACACACCAGGAATTTAAGTTGGATAACATCATATTATTGAGTGACTTATGCAATATTTTAGGTTCTAATTTAATAGTCTTTTTATTGATTCAGATTGTACTTGTAAAGATCATGGAGACTTAAAACATGCACTTACAATTCAGTCATCTATGATTCTTCCTGTTTCCTACACTTTTTTGAGTGGTGGTTGGGGGCTGGTACAGGGTCTGTTCTCTCTCTGCTAATGTCATCAGTCAACACTGCCATTCACTTTAGGCCAGGTCTTATTAGTATGGCTGCTGAAAACCTTGAAACTGCATACGCGCAGATACAGAGCCCTGTAGCTGTAAATTTGGACGTGTACATGCATATGTTACTCACACACAAACAGACACAGAGATAATGTTTGGTTGAAGCATCTGTTTTGCTGTTAGCCTCATATGCTTTTGCTTTGCTCTCAGTCTCAGACTGTACTGGAGTGAAAATATGCAGAAATACTTTTCACTTTTTGTCTTTAAACACCCTTCCTGTACCTTACAAGACCCAAGGAAGAAGTATGTGGGCTGGTTTTTGAAGTAACAGATCTGTTTCTTATAGCATTCCTTATTGATATGATGTGGTTTTCTCTAATTAACAAATCCAAGGAAGTTCCTTGGTTCTATGTATAAATATATATTTAATGCTTCCATCAGCTATGGGAATGCAGAAACCTTATTTGTACACCCTAAATGCATACAAGTTCAAATTATTGCAGCTGTTTCTTGAACTTCCTCCAGACTAATTTCTTCACCGCAACATTGCATTCTCTTTTCCCCCCTTTGCCTTCTAGTGTCAGTATTTTGATCGGCGCTCCAAAAGCAAACACCAGCCAGCCCAACATTACTGAAGGCGGAGCAGTGTTCGTTTGCCCGTGGAGCCAAACTAACTGCAGCATTATCAACTTCGACAAGCAAGGTAGGGTTTCCTGTTAAGTGTAAGCCAATGTTCAGCTCTTTTACAGCATCAGATACAAAGAAGCAAAGCAAGAATTGAAAAAGTGCTCAGTGTTTTAAGTCCTGAGAAGATCCCTTTCCCTGAATCATAATCACAGCAGCGGTTGGTAAATCACATGGTTCCAGGGAATAAAAAGCCACTTTCCTTAATGGCACTGTTAAACAGTTGAGACAGAACTATTTATGTAGTAAAAATTCAGCTGTGTCTAACCAGCCATAAAAGTGGCTGAGGATCGCTATGGGGAGCATCATGAGTTAGGGGGCCGCTGTGTTCGCCTCCGAGGTCAAAAGTGTGTCTCCCTGCCATCCTAAAGCTCAAAATCCATAATTTCCCTGTTTTGATGGAAAGCGGCCTTTCATGTCCCTCCTGTGTTTTTTAATGGTGGCTTTATCTTTCCTCCATCCTTCGGTAAGGTCTCCTTTTTGGGGCATGGGCCATGTTTTCAGTGTTTCCACAGAGCTGTGATTTCCTGTTGGACTCGGGCCCAGTGTTGTGATCCGTCTTTAATTAGAGCGGTGTCATTATGGGGACAAGGACCCCAGAGGACCTGGGCTGCCCCAAGCCCTGCTAGAAAGTAATTATCTTCATCAAAAATGCAGGAAGCGATAAGGACCTCAGTGTTTGATGATCACAGGGCTTTTCTAATCGCACGCATGATATGGAATTGTGGTTTACCCAGTCTGAGCCCCGTGACCACACAAACGCTGCGTACATAAATAGAGACTTACAACCTGTTTACAAACCCAACCTGCGTCATGTTTTAGACCTTGTTGGCTAAAGCTGAAATACGATTTAAAAGGCAAGAGAAAAACAAATATGTCGAGATATACTCATTTTTAAAGATAATTATGTTAGTTAGTTGCAACTTGAAACAACCTGTATGATTCTAAAATGTTGTGCAAACAAATTTTAACATCCAATAGCCCATATATATTTGTAAGGTTTTATATTGTGCTGTTGCAAAAGTCTCTCATTGCATTTTTCGCGTAAGAGTTTTTATAATTTTTCTTTGATAATGTGGCCTTCTATACAAAAACCTCCAAATGTAAACATCTTTGTATTTACAGTATCTAAGATTGCAGTATTAGTTTCAAAAGGCATCAAATACAAATTTGTATTTACCCCTGTAGCAACTGTAGGCTGTATTAAACAATCAGTAGTAACCCTAAAAAATGTTATTTGACTTATGATTCATTATATTTTTTGACAAATATCAAAGGCAGGTCTTGATTTATTTCAGTGCCACCTAAGATGCAGTTGTATGTGCTGCTGTTGAACTTGCTTGAGAATACAAATGTTTCATTTAAATGCATCGGGGTAGAGAAAATATTCCATATGTTCTTTACAACCCAATACATTTTAACCACACCGTAAAACACTGCCTCCAAAGTGACCTCTGAAATAAATCAAGCCCTCCCTGAACCACAATAAAAACCAAACATTATAATTCTCTTGAACATAGTAGTTGATCCAGCTACTGAATTACTGTCCATTACCTTCTATCTAGGTGTATCTTAAGAATTGGCCAGTGAGCACGTCTTAGTCTGTGCTCACGTTTTTTTTTCTCCTCTTTCTCTTGCATTTCCCATTACTGGCCCCAGAATTCATGGAGTGTTAGAAGACAGAGCCAAGTCTCCAGTAACCAAACAAACCCACTTTGTTGCCGCCAGAAGACTTTATGTCATCACTCTGTTGAAGACAGTCGCCACATATATCAAGAAAAGAGGAAAACTTATGGTTACTTACAAATTTATAAATTGTTTGGTGATGCTATAAGCTTCAGGCAGTAAGGTGTGTGTGGACGAAAGTTTTCTTTTTTGTCTCGCAGTAAATGAAAGAAAGGTGCAGAATTTACAAAAAGTGATTAGTCATAAGATTTTACTGAGCAGGTCGAAGGAAAGAAAGGAAAGGGAATTTTTTTTCATAGTGATTGATATGACATAAAGGCCACCTGGCTCACTTATCTGGCATCGGCAGTTATTTTTTCGACCAGGAAAAACAATTAAACTAGAAACATTTTGGGATACTTCCATTTGCCTCTCATTGTATTAACAGCATAGAGTGGAAAATAAAAAAAAACTGCATTGGTGCTTCAAAAGTATGGCCCCTACAGCTGACCTCCCCCTTCCCATCAATGTTTCTTGCTTAGCACTGCTCGGGCCTCTTAAAACAGACTCTGACAATGAGGTACAGCCGTTTGGGTTACAGTAACAACAAGGTCCAAGTCCCTTTGAGCCGTCTGATGTCTGCCATAGCATGGAGGATGGATTAAGACTGCAGACCCCGGGAACAGCGCCATAAAATATCCATGTAAAAAGCCAGGAACATGTGGGGAAAACTCCCGAACGAAGTTCCGACACCACAGATGACTCCAGATGACTGGATGATCATTGACTAACTTAAAATAGAAACTTATGACACATCATTTTTTTCCTTTCTCGGTCCCCTGAATGTAGTCAACTGACTATAAGACATTTTTAAATGAGTGTCTTGCACCCCTTTAATCCCTTCTTTTTCTCTGTCTTTATCCAGGTGATCAGTATTTCTATATAAACAGAGTCAAAACTCAGGTCGAGTTCAAATCCCATCAGTGGTTTGGAGCCACAGTGCGTTCCCATGGCAGCAGTATACTGGTAAGAATGATTCCTTAATGTTTGGTCAATCTGAGTTGTTAAATTACAGCCAGAATCCCACATCAATTCTATGAAAGAGCTCCAGAAATGCATCTATTGCCGAGGCTTGTTATTCACAGTATGTTCTAATGAAACCACAAAATGTAATGTCTTCCAGGTGGCTGTTTTCCGTATTTCCCTAAGTAGAGTTGCTTGATGTAGCCTGATGATCTAAAAAGAACGAATAGCTCGTTCATCTCAGTAACTGTTGTCTCTCTGTTGATGATGGCTCTAATGGAGCTGGTGCTCTGCATGCAAGAGGTGGCTTTAACTGGCATTACATGATGTCATGCTAACAAAGCAGAATGGAGGGGACACATGTTTTGTTTATTCAAAGGTAAATGGTCAGTTCCTCCATTGTTTGCACTCTTGTGTAAGACTTCCTTGTGTAAGAAACTGTTTTGTTTTTTTCATTATTTGACTTTAAGATAAGTCTGTGAACAGTTGTACCTTAGAGGCCACAAAGTTATTATAAGGTGTCACTGCGGTTGCAATTTCCTCCAGGTTGGTATCAGTGTCATACTAGAAAGATTAATTTGTTTCATTTATTTTTCCTCAGACGATACATTTCAATAAAGATTAAAATCAAGTTAACTAACAAACCCCTAAAGTTGAAACATTAAAGTCTGAAAGTGTATTGACAGCAAACTTAGGAGGAAGCACATGTGTTTAATAGGTATAATGGATGTCCTAAGATTTGATTTGTTGCAGCTCTTGCACTGTCAGTATTCAAGTGAGGGATGAGTTAAGGAGAGTATGTAACTGAAAGAAACTAAATGCCTTGATGCGCAGTTCCAATGTATTTTGAAATATATATATATATATATATATATATATATATATATATATATATATATATATACACATACACACACACTTGCATATATGTATATATATGTAGCAAAAAAGTATATATACTTTATGTATGTATATATATATATATATACATACACACACACACATATATATATATATACACACATACTTATATGTATGTATGTATATGTCATAAAAAACTATATATATCTGCATATATATCTGCATTCACACTTTAAATATTAGAAATAACCTAGATGTGAACCCAGAGAGTCACAAATTGCGCAACAGTCAAATTTCCAGTGATACGATGTCCAATCTGTCTGGTTAGATGATTGGTTCTTTTGTTGTCATCAAATTAATATTTTCTTCATTTTCACATACAAATCAAGGTCAAAATGGATCTTCCAATATTCAGTTTTCATGTAACTTTTTCAAGCTTACGAGTCTACAAGACCAAAAAAGGAGATTTAGGTCTTAGCCATAGTCATATGGCTAAGACATATGTCATATGTTTTCTAGCCATAGCTAGAAAACACAATCAGCTTGTAAAATGGCTCCATCTTGGTTGTTTTTCCAGGCTTGTGCTCCCAGGTATTACTGGAGGACAGAACATGACATCCCCTTTGCTGATGTGACTGGAACTTGCTACCTCTCCGTCGATGGCCTCAAAACATTTGTGGAATACGCTCCCTGCCGAACAGGTGAGTTACCGCAATGCAAGGCGTCCTCGAGGTCACAGGAATAGACCGCCAACAAGTTTGTCCATCCAATTTAGTACCAAACTTGCCTCAGTCCAAGAGAAACGTAACATTTATAAAGCGAAAAAAAAACAGTTTTGTATGTTTGTGGAATAATTTTTCATTCTGATTGCACAATTCAACCAGATGGTAAACTTGACAAAAGCAGAATGAACAAGAAGGCAAGAGCTAAACTCTTTTGCATCCAATTGCCATGTTTCTTGCTTTTCTCGACAGAAAGACATGGACCTGCTGGACAGGGTTATTGTCAAGGTGGATTTAGTGCTGACTTCACCAAGGTAGGAGCAATATTAGTTGAAGTAGTTACAGGTCATTGTTTTCCTTTTTGGCTGAAATAAGCACTGGAGATTACACTGCCTACATCAAAATCGCAGAGGTTGTTGTATCTCCTGATGAAACAAGCAGAGTCTGAGGTTCTGCTATTTTTTTGTTGTGTGTTACAGGATGGAAGGATTGTGCTCGGAGGCCCTGGCAGTTTTTACTGGCAAGGTGAGCTTGCAAGAATTTGCAACAACAAATAGATTTTTAGGAGGTATGAGGAGTCAGAGGACATTAGTTCATTTTCTATTTCAGTCAATGGGCTCCAGTTTGAAGGTCATATGTCCCAATCTAACGCTTTATCTTTTACCCTTTGATACTTCTCTGTTCTGCAGGACAGCTGATCTCTGCTGCCCCAGATGAGATTGTTAAGGCCTACTACCCCTCTTACTTTCTGCTCTCAGTTGCTGGTCAGATTCAAACGCGGCAGGTGCAGGGGAGCTATGACGACAGTTACCTTGGTGAGAAAAGTACAGTGCATTTATATCGGGGTACCATATCGTACCATCACAGCTATACAAAGCAGCGGTTTACAAGTGTTACAATTTTCAATGTGACCAGATGCAACACACTTTTCCATGCAGGGCCTTTCAAAAACTCCTCAAATTTCTTACCTTTCTCACCCACCCCCTCGTTTCATTGTTATTTTCATTACTATTTATAATGTAGCACAGCTGCTGCACACCCTGTACTAGGACTTTGATTTTGAAAAGAAAAGCTGGGTAAAAGGCCATCTGAGCTCAGCGAACACATCCACTAGCTAGTTGACCCCTTCTTCCATGTTTGTGTGTTCCTTTTTGTCAAATAATTCTTATCCTGCAGGATAAGTCAAAACAAATCTTGTCAATGGCAGGGAAGTGGTAAATCAATGTGACGTCTTCCCTGTGCCTGATATCCCTAACAAGCAATCTGTTGACTGTTCACATGTAGACACTTCATAAAATAGTTTTCAAGATACATTTCCATGAAGACTTTTCTTCTGCAATATTCATTGTAATAAAAACATTATTCCTCCAGCAATCATCCAACCATTTCTCTCTGTGTCTTTCCTGTAGGTTATTCTGTGACTGGTGGAGAATTCAGTGGGGACAGTGAGGAAGGTGAGGGTCATCTATATGCTGCAGAGTTCCCAAAATACCCCCTTATGTCTGTCTGAGTTGTCAGTCTTAATTCACATGATCAGGCTGATCTGATGCAGCTGGAACATAAAAGGAAAAACCAGAAAGATGTAAACTCAGCTGTACACTATCAGTTTTGGACCGACGATTCTAACGGTTTGCTCTTTGCTTTTCAGATTTCATCACTGGAGTTCCAAAAGGACTCATGCTGTATGGTTTAGTAAGGAGTCCCAATACATTTATTGAACTTTTTTTTTTTTTTACCATATCACAAAACATGAAACTTGCGTCATTATTGTTTTTTCACTTGCTATGCTCTTGAATGAAGATGACACACCTTCAATCATTCAGTTTGCTTTACATTTTGGAATTCTGAACCATGAACTCAAACCGATTCTCTTTTTACAGGTGTCCATATTAAACGGAAGGAATCTGGAGTCGTTGCTGAATGTCACAGGGGAGCAGGTATGTGGACATCTGGCTTTCGTCCAGTGTTGCTCGCTTATCGTGTGAGTACACATTTCAGTTGCCAATTGCAAAGGAGGATTGAAGGTAGAGGACTTATATCTGGGCGGAAGTGGAACTACACAAGTTTGAGCTTTTACAGTATGAACCACTGGCATTTTTGAAAATCTGTGAATCACACCGAGTTGCAGCCAATGCTGTAGGACACTGGCTAGAATATTGGTCATTATGCCATAAATAGAGGAACTATTTTCTTGCTTCAATGTTCTGTCAGTTATATTTTTGTTATGGGTAATAAGCAGACAGATTACTCACCCACTGTGCATACCAAAGCTGGAAATGTGACTAAGAATTTCAGGCACATCCATCACTTACTGACATGGTAAAGTTCCAAACTAAAAGTGGGAGGATCTAATGCGTGTCTGTTGAACAGAAAATTTCCTGCTCGGAAAATTGGTGTGTTTTGTCAGGTTAGCAATGAAAGAAAGGAATATCCTAGTACTGTGCTGGAATAAGTTATTTTATGGTGGCTTTGGCTTGTGCTCATAAGCACATCTTATTTTGAAGTATTTTTTCGTTTAAACTTGATTTATTGACCGAAGGTGAGAGGAGGTTGACACACCAGTGCATTCCCAAGCGTCTCCAAAGTCTATAACTGCTGGTCGCTGAACAGCTCAGTTGAGCGGGAGCCATAGTGAAAATGAATATAATTTAATTTCTCACAGAGATTTATTCTGGCTAGTATATCAAAGACACAATTGTGTTGTTAACTATTGTTTGTCTTTATAATTTTGCTAGTTTTCACTACTTAACATAGAGTAGGCCTCCTGGTTGGCTAATTGTATGAAGGAGAATGAAATTGAATATCACTTTAATCAAAATACATCTGCTCATATAGCTAGTAAATAGGTAAATGTCACAGGTTATTTTAAAAATTAAATATTCTTGTCCTCACTAAAAAGGTAAACAGGTTATTTGTAATATATTTCCAGGCATGTTATTATTCTATGTAGGAGATACTCACTACGTTAGTGGCATAAAGACAAGACAGAGTGTGCCAATAGTCAATGTATATCATCATTGCGAGTGTATAGAATGTGTGACATTATCATTTCCATGCTGTGGAAATGTTGGCATGAAATTGGTGAAACCAATGTGCTTTGTAATTGCCGTAAAGGTCAAACACGACTTTGACCTCACATCTTGTTATATGATAGTATTGTCCGTATATAGCAAGATATAAGTGTGCAATGTTCAGCTGGAGAGTGCTGAGTAAATTGTTGATATAAAATAATATCCAAGTACTTTCTCTCTCCAGCAATTTAAGTCTAATTTTTCTCTGGAAATGCAATTTTGTTATATAACCGAGAACAACAAAGATGACCAAGATATCTCTTTTGAAACCATAAATAACATTAAGCAATATATTCTCTTCAATCTGCTCTTGACCTCTGTTCTCTCAATCTGTCATGCATCATATCTTTCTACAGATGTTATTTTTGTCACTTTCCATTCCCTATTATTTTCTTGACTTTCACCTCTGCACCTTCTGCTTTTTGTCACATGAACATTACATAATCAAAATTCACAAATTTCACGTCATTGCACAAGTAGGATTTTTTTTCATATCAAACGCTACTGAAAGCACACACTAAGTATGAGGATAATATGCTTTGCAGATAAAAATTTACTTAAAGACATCTTCAACAGGATTTTAGTAGGTCCCTCGCAAATACCCATGAAAAACCTATAACTTCATATGTTAAATTACCTGTCCTACTGACATCTATATAAATTTGACACACCTCCACAATCACTTAAAATGTCTTTTGACTAACTGTGAAGTGCAGTGTCTTTGGATCCAGATTCAAACTTCAAATTTATGTTTTTAGAAATTCATGTTTTAGAAACAGTATCTGCTCTTCATCGTGAGATACAGTAAATCCAGGGATTTTTTTTTCCAAATGGAGAAGGATGCTTTTCATTTTCTATTTGCATAATTTTTAAAGTGTCACACTATGTTGTCATGTTTAAGGAAAGTGTGCCAGACCCAAAGGAGGGAGGGCGTCTTAAGGGGTTTTATTGACAAGAAAGGTGGGTTGGCAAGGAGAGATGTCTGGAGTCACAGGAACTGGGAGCTATCTAATGCATTTTCTTTGCATTTGTAACTTTTTTTGGCTTTTGCCAAATTTCAACTGAAAAACAGCTCTATTTAGCTGCTAAATTATGAACAGTATTTTTCATTTGATGCAGCCATCTGCAGATTAGGTGCCATTAGGGAGTGTATAGCACACATTGCAAACTCAGGCAATTCCATGTGGCCTATTAGTGCTTGCAAAGTTTGGAATACAATTTTATGCTATATTAGAGAAGGTGTTTATGATTTACCTCTCCCTGAATGCTTGTATTGATTTGCAGTGTTCATACAATTAGCGTTATTATTATTGTTGCAATGTAATTTTATAACAGGAAAGTACAACCCTTGCATTTTCTACCAGCCCTTTAATGAAACCAGATTTCAGATTGGACTAATTTGGTCAAGAGAATATTTTTAAGAATTTTCTGAATGGAAATGGTGAAAATGAACCCAACACCAGAAGCAGATACATTTTTATACGAAAAATAATAAGAGAATTTGTAAACGTTGATTCAGTAACTGAAGCTAATGTCTTAACAGATTTTTTTTCTGGAATCCTTACCCTTCAACTCCTTCTAGTACTTTTAACATGAATATATTTTGTTTTAGAGACAAAAAGAAATTTTATCAGTAGTATATTGGGATTCTGTTTTGGTTTCTTTAGTTTGCTGATCCCACATCTCTCTCTAAAACACGACTACATTTTTAATGACTGCTCTGCAGGAAGTGCTTGCTGAGCAAAAGTCCCTGGTTGCCAAATATGTCTAGGGGCTCGAAGTATCTCAGTGATTTGATTCATACTGATACGAGCCGTTTTTCATGTGCAACGCAGTAAGACAAGCCTGGGGATTGAAACATGGCTCTCACATGGGTCTCTACACTCACTAATGTGTGGCTGTACTACAAATCACTGTGAAGCCAAAGTCGCACAGGGACGTAATCTGACCCTAATTTATCATACGTGATATGAGATTAAACCAGAACCGAGTCCCTAAAGTATTTCTTGGAGTAAAATTTCCCCAAACCCCCTATCTCCTGTCGACTTTACAGAAGCCCGAACACTGCTCTCAGTGAAAGGCGAGCAGAGGAGACCCTAGGGGCTTGTGAGATTGAGAGATTGAGGAGGAAAGTCTCTGTTGGAGGGTACAAAAGCAAGGACACAGGGAAAGTAAATAAAAGAAAAGAAAGGGATCTATGCACAGTGATACAATTACAGGCTAACTGGGTCTTGTTTTAATGCGTTCCAGATGGGGTCTTACTTTGGCTACGCGGTGGCAGCCACTGATATCAACAACGACGGGTGAGTGAATGGTGGCACCAGTCCTGGTAAAGGGAGACAAGACGGTAAAGTGATAGAAAGCAGAGAATTATGAACTGAGACTAAAAGTAAAGAGTGAGGTTGTAGATATAGGGGTTGACCTTTTGGAAGTTTCCTACTCTGTGTTCTGTCACAGATGGATGTGTCATAAGTGTCTCTGAAAATATCCTAGGAAATATCCACTCATTCTATCTTTAGTTCTGCTTTATCGAGATTCACTTCTTGGCCTCGACAGAATCACACCCTTGGTCCCCGCAGCTGATTGTGCAAAGGTTAAATGGTCTTGTCAGTTATGTAAACTGACGAACCGTCATCCTTCAAAGTTTTGATTGATACTCTAACTTTCTCTACATGCCATAGTCGGACAGGATTGTTGATATGATGTTCATCGTCAGGGGCAATATTGGGGTGCAAAGTCCTCTATTAAAAATAATATGTACAAACATGTACTAACATGAATAAGACCACTAAATCACTGCGCACATTGATGTAGTGTAAATTAAGCTATACTGTTCCTTTTCTTATTCTTAATTATCAACCATTTTTATTTACAAGAACTGTAGACATGTAAACATACGAAACGACAGTGAATAATAAAATACTTTAATTTCCCGTTAATTTTTCATTTGTCATGTTATAATGTAGAGCTGAAAAAATGATTGGTCTCAATTCTTGAAAATCCTGATGGATTTAATTGCTGTTTAATTATTTGGAGTAAATGTAACTTTTGAAAAATGTGTCTCTAAGAAGGAGTTAAAGATTACGCCTGGGTAAAATCAAGTGGGATACAACAAGAAGGGCATCTCAATGCAACAGTAGACAGGCGAAGGAGTCATCCAACAATTATGAAATAAAACAAACATTTTATTTATTATTTTGTCACAAAAAAACATAGTCTATTTATGTTAAGCAGTGTAGAATTTTAATATGAAAATAGCAAATCTAAAATTAAATCTAGTCACTACTTAATCGCTTTGCTGTGTTTAATGAGAAAAACTAGTAATATGAAGATGGACAACATTTGGAGAATATCTCTTGAGATTATAACAACAGCAGCTCAACAAATTTTTAGTATTTAGTATTTTAGTATTTGATCTACTGATCCACAATAGAGCAAATACATGATTTTGAAGTGACTTTCAGTCAAATCACTAAGTACAGTAGAGAGTAAACTCGAGTAACATAATTTATAGCCATCCCCTCTCTGTGGGAGGTTGTCAAACAACAATGATAGCTACTCTCAGCAACTTTGGAGAATTCAAATGTTCTTTTTTAGGTTCTCCACTGAAGTTAAATCATGAAAATGACTGAGCAAAACAGAGAAATCTAAATGAGCATGTAAGGTAAATACTCAGTAACAATATGTTCATTTTTTTTTTCCCAGTCAGGGTTCCATGGAAATGTTACTCAAATAATTATATTAAGAAACATCTGTTTACTCAAGAGAATTTTTAATGTAACACACAGCATGGTTTTACAGTCCTCTCAGTTTGTACTCTGACCGCATAACTGATGCTTACTTGGCTTTCCCAGACTGGACGACCTGGTGGTCGGTGCTCCAATGTTCATGAATCGTGGGTCCAGCGGGCGTCTAGAGGAGCTCGGCAAGGTGTACGTGTACCTCCAGAGGGGTCCTCTGTTGCTGGAGCCCAGCCAGCACCATCTCCTTGGTCAGCAGCCGTTCAGTCGCTTTGGCACCTCGCTGGCACCTCTGGGTGACTTAAATCAAGATGGATTCAATGGTATGGGACCTTTTTCAGACACTCATTTACTGTTAAAATCAGAATAATCTTGTGTGCTCCAATGCCTGTCTGACAAAAACATCACTGATGGCCGAGAGGCAATGTGCAAAATAAACTTGTTACTGTGCTGAGAAATAGTGCCAGTGTGTTCGCTTAAAATATTGGTTGAAGACAGGGATATGATCTGCAATTATATATTAAGTCTCAGGTCTATGCTAAAAGTTTGTTAAACATTGGGTTTTCACACCTTAATAAGAAGTAATGCTTTCTTAATGACCGCAATTTAATTGCAATGACAAAAGAGTTAAAGTCTTATTCAATGTACAGTGTTTTGCAAAAGATAATCAATATGTACCAGCAAACAGAAAATAAAACCTTTGAAAGCAGAGCAGGGATAGCAATATGTCAGTCAGTTGAAAACTGAGTAACCCACTGTGCCCTCTTGTGTTGTGGAGGTCAACAATCTTTTGATAAGCAAAAAAAAAAAAAAACATACAAAACTGTATACCACGTCTTGCATGCCAGTAACAACTTCAATAACTGAATCAGTAAAATAGCTATTGTCTTTCTATCAACTTGTCAATTTCTTATTGTCAAGCACCAGTTGGAAAAAGTAGATGAGATTTTTTACGAAGGTATCTGTGATGGTTCTCAGTCATTTATTATTGTAGCTGGACTTTGCTTCGTTCCTTGCAGATGTTTCACCTCTTATCCAAGAGGTGTCTTCAGCTCTTATGTTTCCAAAAACATCAGTTTTTGGAACAAACCAGTTGATAGTTTACAGCAACTGGAATCTTATATTCTATCTAAACTACTGTGTTGTTGTTGTTATTTACCGTTAGACATGGCCATTGGCAGTCCCTACGGAGGAGAGGACCAACAAGGGCTGGTTCTGATCTATAATGGTTACACTGGGGGGCTGAAGGACACGCCTACACAGATGCTCTCTGGCCAATGGGCTGCAAGCTCTTTCCCGGCCAACTTTGGTTTCGCTCTGCGCGGGGACAGAGATGTAGATCAGAACGGCTACCCAGGTACTCCAGGTCCACATTGAGATCCCTATCATTCTCTTTTACAACTCATCTCATGTTTTTTTTTTTTTTTTTTTTTTTTTTCTTGCTTTGTTTTGCAGACCTGATTGTTGGTGCTTTTGGAGTTGACAAATCTGTCCTGTACAGGTTTGTTAAAGGAATTATAGTTACGGGGTTATTATAATTAAGGACTGCTATACAAATGTTTGTCTTTTATCTTTATTTATTCAGGTCACGACCAATAGTGAGTGCAAGCGGATCTCTTACTGTGCAGCCGAACATGTTCAACCAGGAAGAGAAGCTTTGTCAGTTGAAAACTTGGAATGACACCCTTGCAGTTTCCTGGTATGGATGTTCAATGTTTCGCTTTAGAACTCAGGCCCATAAATACTGAAGAGGAAGTCAGTCACTACTTGTCACTATTGAGGAAACATTTGGGTTGACAACAAGCCTAAATGTTTAGGAGCAGCAAGAGCTCTGTGACAAAAACATAACATGGAAAGTCTTGCAAATGTTATGTAACTCACATCTTAGTTTAATTTCAGCTTTCCAGAGTTTGACTCACGAGAATGTCAAATGACTTCATGTTTGCCAGTTTCCTGTCCAAAGTGCTAAAATACAGACTTTGTATTCTTAGAATTGGGAAAGGAAATATTGAAATACTCATTTCTGTTTGAATGAAGGATTTTTCCACGGTGTTCATTTAAATATCATATGAGATGTGAGGGGTTTAATTTTGTTTTTTAACTGCTACCGTTCACTAAACTGCACGCTGTTTTAGCATCTGGCCAAGTGGGAGAAGTAAGCCTTGTTTTGATGTTTATAAAGGTTAACGTTACCTTGAAAAGAAAAATAAGTGGGAGAAAAGTGAAGCAACTTCATGCAGAAACTTCAAAATGGGGAAATTAAGACTTACCATGCAATGTATGCAAAGTTTGATACATTTACGCTATTTTTATAGACTGAAAAAAAATCGAGATGAAAAACACGATGATGTATGTTACAAAAATAGTGGCTAAATACAAAATAGTAATTAAGGCTAACAACCTAGTAAATTAAAATGCATGGAGTAATTAGAGAAAACACAATAAAAGAAAATATACAATGGAAAAGAAAGAGTGTGTGAGAGGGTTTTAGGAGTTGGATAAATGTTTCAAAAAGTCAAGGGGACAAAAATGTCTAAGGTTTTGATTTTAAAAACAGACATGAGGAGGTCAATCCTACACTGTGTCGATTCTACAGAAAACGGTGTTATGTTACATTAAATAAATGAAATACTTTATGGCCTCAGTATTATGGCTCTGATCCATTACTGCACGAGTACGAGTGTGTGTCTAATGTCTGAACCATTTGATACTTATGTGAAAAAGAACACAGATGTATCACAAATCAGCACATTTTTATAAGCTTTGAATGCATCCATCTGAAGTTTGTTTTCATTTTTTTTTCCCTCATATTTCTGTCTTTAACCTCTAGTGTCAGTGTAGGTTTCTGCCTGCTGGCAAATGGAAAGCACCTTCCTTCCCATCTAGGTGAGGCACACACACACATTTGCTTGCATGCATGCATGGGCACACACACACGCACACACACACACACACACACACACAGATGGTCCCTATTACCTTGCTTTCATTGTGTGGCCACAAGTATGCTGGACCTCGCTGTGGTCAATTTGGCTGTTAAGATGAAGATAAAAGGACAATCATGTGAATGCAGGGTAACTTGGTGGCTTTGCAGCAGCGCTTGCATGTTTATTTAAAGTGTGCAGGTGTGTGTTGTCTGTGTTCCCTGCATAGTTGTTGTCATGTGTGTCTGGTAAAGCGCAGACATTTTTCTATATTCTATACAAAATCAAAGACACACAAGTGCACATAAACTATAATGAAGTTAACCACCATATGTGTGGATTAGCTTGTATAGTGGCAGGCATAGTGCGTCCGTGCATATGCAAACATTTATATCCATTTTGCAAATTTGGCATGCAGATCTATGCAGATCCAGTTTCTTGCCTTGTGTGCATGTCTAAATGTGTGTACTGTCAAGGCTTTGTGGTGGAGATCCAATTGGACAGTGAGAAGCAGAAGGAAGAATCTATCAGGAGGACTCTTTTCTTGGAAAGCCATCAGCCCAGCCTGCTGAAAACCTTCAGCATTGCCAATGGAGAACGTTTGTGCCAAGACACCAAGATTTACCTCAGGGTCAGTCAAAACAATTGCTTTACATCGTCATTATGAAGCAGTGTGATGAATAACATCTTTGAAGTCATCCATCATCAGATCACATCAGACGTGCAACAGTTTTTCATGGATGAAATGACTAAATGGCACCATTGCAAAATTACATGAATCTACATGAATAAACATAATATTGCCAATTTAGGTTCAGTCAAATATTGACATGTGGCTCATTTTAAGTAAGCAACCCACTAAATTCTAAACATCATTAGACTGGACAACTAGACATTCTAAAAATATGCAATAGCTTAATTGAAGATGAAATTGTCAGTAGGTGTCAGTTATAGCAGGAATGGCTTTATGTCTCCACAGGACTGTCTAAGAAAATTAGAATATTGTGATAAAGTTCTTTATCTTCTGTAATGCAATTACAAAAACAAAAATGCCATACATTCTGGATTCATTACAAATCAACTGAAATATTGCAAGGATTTTATTATTTTAGTATTGGTGATTATGGTTTACATCTTAAGAAAACTCAAAAATCCTATCTCAAAATATTAGAATATCATAAAAGTATTTTTTGTGTTTTTAATTGCATTACAGAAGAAAAAGAACTTTATCACAATTTTCTAATTTTCTGAGACAGTCATGTATATGTGGTATTGGCCACTGGTCCAGAGTGAACTCAATCTCTTAACCAGTTTCAGCTGGTATTGGCTCCACCAATCTGTTGCAGTATAAGCTATATAAACAATAAAAGAGTGAATGAATCTTCATTCAATCATAATACTGTGCCAAATTTCAAATGCAAGCCTTTCAATATTGAGTAATTTCTGTATGGATATTCAGTAGCAGACAAACAGGCCATTGTAACAGAGCTGCAAAAAGTGTTTGTTGGTATTTTTGCTGCACAGGCTTGGTGTTTAACAGCAGGCAGATGTTCCTAAGCTTGCAAGACTGCACATACCATATGCTGAGACTTATTAGAGGAGCTCATTGTAATTCCTGCTGACCCAGCAGTTATTGAAATAACACTGGCTCTACTGTAGATCTGCTTGGTTACATCCTCATAGTGTAATGTAGAAGAAATGTTTTGATGTTTTGAAGTTTTATAGTTGGATCTAGCCATTACTAACAAGCTCATGTTGGTGAGAAACTACATTGTGAAATGTAGCAATTTTTAAAAGTCCAAACTTTTATTTTCATTGCTGGAAACAACCTCCATATGTGCCACCCTCATCAAATAGTTTTCTTTTAATTGTATAGATGTAATACAACTGAATATACACAAAGATAATATAACTTGAAGGTCATAGTCAAGAAAAGATGACTGTGCGTGCCTGACAGCCACAGTGACACACATGATTAACGGCAAACTGATGACGTGAATAAAAGTCAGTGTGGTTACAGTTGTAAATGTGCTTCTGTTAAGTGGTTGAAATAAATAAAAACTTCTGACAAGTTCTTGGGAATTGGGGTCAGGGATCACGAACCAAACCCAAGGCAACCATATGATGGGCGAGACGCTATCTATTGAAACATAAAAGGAATTAGCTCAGATCTATAACGGGCTATATAATTTCAAATTATACGGTGAGGCTCCCTTCTGTTATCTCCACTTTTAACCAGAGAAGTTGGGGAAATAAGACTGATGCATGTTTAAAACTACTATAGTTCCTAAGTCAGATTGCAGGCTGATTGTTTTCAGTGACAATTAAAAAAATAATAGAATGCTGTTGTTAAGTCTAGAGATCATTAAAATACATACATTCATACATACATATCATCCTTGTTCTTGTCATCTGAACATTATATTCAAGTAAAAGGTCAAAATAATGTTTCAAATAAATCCTGACCTCTGCACATGCAGGTTCCTTTTTGAATGTGATTCAGTCTGACTGGTGTTGATGCATTCAGGTGAATGCAATCAAACCTAGCTGTTGGGATTAAGGTTAAGTCATTTAATGGACAGAGTTTGGCAGTTATTTTAAGCACCGTTCTATGATGTGCCCAAAACTGAAAATGGAGCAATTGTTTCATCAGTCAGTGAGGCCTGATCAAAGACTTGGCCTGACAAAAACCCTTACATCATACATATTCAACATAAGGACAAAATGATCTGAGTGCTTTACCCTTCAGCAGGATAAACAGTGCTATGACTTGAATCCACTCACCTGTCAGTCAACAGTTAACTCTGAACAATAGTCTTTTCTCTGGTTTGTTTCTATCCCTAAGGCTGGTGAAACTAAATTCTTGTTGGGATGTAAGGGTGAATAAATCCTACAGTACGAACGATGTGATAATTAGCTGCTCAAAATGTCATGCCATATGATTCATCTATATGTCTGTGACTGTACTTTGATCTAAAAGAAAGGCTAAAACCATCCGCTTTGATGCAAAACTGATCCCTCAACTTCAGCGTGTCAGAGTAGAAAAAACGGCATTGGTCTCTTATCATATACAGGCTTGATTCATGTCGCCAACAGACCACACAAGGATTTGTTTCTCACGCCTCCATATCTGTCTGTTTCAGGGTGAGGAGGAGTTTCGGGATAAACTCTCCCCGATATACATCACCCTGAATTTCAGTTTGGATCCTCAAGCCCCAGAAGACCAACATGGCCTGAGACCTATCCTGAATTATCTGACTGTTCAGCTTATAGAGGAGAAGGTGGGTACAAATAAACAAAGTTAGGTATTGCATTGTATGTTTTGTTCTCTATATAAAATAATCACAAGTTTATTTTAGATTTAATTCAAATCTGCATCAACCTACATAAAATATATGAAGTTAAGATGAAAATCAGAGGTGAAGACTTTCATCCAATTTTAAAATCAAATGCATAATGGTCCCTCGCTTATTTATCAAATTATTGTGCTACCTGCTACCTGATCGAACACCAGGTGATAAATCCAGCAGCAAGAGGCTTTTTACAATGAATGACGAGCAGTTGATTTCAGAAATTGAAGAATTTGGTGACTGAGCTGTATGGACTTTGGGACCTACCACACTAATTTAGAAAAAAAAAGCATAAATTTCAGCTGTAATAACCGTAAGCAACTCTAGTGAAACCACTATGTAGATGCTCAATTGTGTTAAAATTCACAATTCTACGTGACAATTCGGAGATACTTGCTATCAGTATATTGGCCAGACCTACGCTTAATAGTCTGTAGCTTTAATAATCTTTTTAAGTTATCGGGTTATATTTCAAATTCAGAATGGAAATTTTGATTTACACAAAATATTTTTTTTTGGATATCACAATTAAAAGACAATCATGCAATATAACCACTTTGCCAAAATTGTCCACCCGAATCCTCACTAAATGTGTTGAGAGTAAATCAGCCCATGGATGTGTGTACAGAACCTCCGGTGATTTAACAACCAAACATGTAGACCACAGCACTTCTCTTGCCACGTGCCTTGAGTTTTATGACCTAAACAGAAGGTCACCACAATGTTTCTAGTAGAGAGAGTATAACAGATGGCTTGATGAATATTTTCACAATACTTCAGCTTGGAGACCCTGAAACCCACAGCTCATCACGTTGTTTATAATTTGCAAACTGGAAACTCAGGGCATAGACTTAGGTTACAGGCTGCTATCTGAAATTGACAATATTTAAAACTATGATGAAACCCATATGGTTACAGGTCTAGGGTCAGTATCAATGGACTGCACTCTGTTCTGAGCTGGTATTTGTTTGTTTCTCATGTGAAGAGGGTTTATAGAGGGCCAGCAAGTCATGGCTCTGCAAAAACACAGAGAGGGGACTGACAGCTAGTCTGGGTGGGGCGGTGCTCTGCTCTCACACATCTGGTTGTGGTTTGTTTATGTATGTTGCCTCCACAAGGCAAAAGACTGCGCCTCCAACATGCATGTTTCTGTGAGTGTTACTTGATGATATATGAGTATCTTCTTTAGGAATGTTTAAAGGAACACAAAGAGAGATGTCTGTCTCTAAAGGAACCTTCAGATATTTATTAGACAGTTATCAGACACAGTCATTGAGCAGACTCTTTTATCCAAAGGGACTTACAAGAATTGCAATTCAATAACCAAAGATCCAAAGTACCAGTAGTCGTTATTCAAAAGTCACTACTCTACCAGAACATAGATACAGAAAATGCAACAGAAAGTTAAAGTTAAGTGACAACTTTAGTGCAAATACTTGTGATTGTATTTGTTGACATTTCGATGCACTTTCAATCCCTTGTAAAAGTGTGGAAGCTATGAACAATCGCAATCATGACCTACAGAGACTGAAAATCTTTATGTATAGCAATCAATTGATATGAAATATGAAAAGAAATGATTTAGACTTCTGATTGTCAATGTGATAAATCCTTCCTGGATCCAAGTCCAAATCGCTGTCAGAATGCAATCCTTTTCTCCCTCAGCTAAGATGCATCTCTGTTTTAAATTGTTGTGAAAATCCACCCATAACCATTATTTTCTGTCAGGAGACGGACAAAAAAGGACCCAAACTGAGACCCAAAACATAATATTCTTGGCCCCTCTTATTTATTTGGAAGGAGACTAGTATGCCTGCATAGAGTGGTTCTTGTTTTTTCTCCATGGTAGAACTTGATCACATAACATCACATCTTCAATCCCATACTTTTCTCTCCTTTAGGCCAGTTAAGATACGATAGTACTTTATTGATCCCCATTGGGGGAATTTATTGTCACAGTAGCACAACAGTAACCATATCCATAAATATGAATGTAAACATAAAATACAAGAGACATGTAAGTAGAAGAAACAAGTGACACTAACAATAGCAAGGTTAAAACTATGTAACAGAAAAAAAAAATAACAAGGGACAAATTGGATAAGCTGGGTAAGAATGTAGGACTGGAGTGACAACAACAAGGATAAAAAAATTGATAACAAAATAGGGACATGAGATGTGTGAATGAGTAAGGCAGTGGTAGCCCAGATGGAGTTGTGTGCTGTCTAGACTGCTGTTGCACAGTCTGATGGCCGTGAGCGCAAAGGAGCGTCTGAAGCGTTCATATCTACCACGGGGTGGGATGAGCCGTTGACTGAATGAGCTGTCTATCAGCTACAGCTCATCATGCAGGGGGTAGGAAGGATTGTCATGGATAGCTCCCAGTTTGTCCTTCACCCTCCCCACCGCCACCAATTGAAGATGGTCCAAGCTCAGTCTCACCAATGAGCGGGCTCTCCCCACCAGCTTCTTGAGCCTGTTGACCTCACCAGTCCTGGCACTGCCCCACGAGCACGCTATAGCAAAGAAGAGCGTGCTGGCTACTATAGACCAGTAGAAGGTTTTGAGGAGCCTGCTACAGACACCAAACAACCTGAGTCTTCTCAGGAAGAACACCCTGCTCTGACCGTTCCTGTAGAGTGCATCAGTGCTGTGTGATCAGTCCAATTTATTGTTTATGTGGACCCTAAGGTACTTGTTGGAGTCCACTATCTCCACCTCCTCACCTTGGATGGTGATTGATACATGGCCCCTCTAATTCTTCCTAAAGTCCACAACCACTTCCTAGGCCTTGGAGATGTTGAGTAGGAGGTGGTTCCGATTGCTCCACTCAGCAGAACTCTCAATCAGACTTTTGTACTCCTCATTGTCGTTGATACATCCAACGATGGAAGTGTCATTGGAGAACTTCTTGAGGTGGCAGGAACTGGAGTTGTGCTCTGAGTCAGAAGTGAAGAGGAATGGAGACAGGACAGTACCTTGGGACACTCCTGTGCTGCACACCTGGGCATCAGAAACATTGACATACTTTGGCCGAAGTAGTCCAATATCCAGGCAGTGTCGGGGTGAAATTGCAAACTCAGCAGCCTGCTGCTGCTGCTATTCTATAATGCAATTTACAACATGACATTTCATCAGAGCTCTGGGGGTGCCTGATGGCTAATGAAGGTCTGAGCCATTACCCTCAAGCTTCAAAAGCTGGTTAAGTATTATCCCAGGCCTCTTCTCAAACCTGTCTGGTGGCCGCCGTTGTAGTTTGCATTGGTCGTCCTTATGAAATTGAAGTAACATTATAAAGTTAATCTGTACATGAGTTCCTTAATTACTATGTTGCAAGACCACGTGACCCCGATTCACGCTGCCTTATATTGCTGAAATAAGGGATACGTTTTTGTCGGTTGTGCCTGTCCATTCAAAATTCTTATTACTATTTTTGATTATGTCGCCGAGAGTTTTCCAGTATTCATTCTAAACAAAGTTGTCAGGTGTTTTACTCACTTAATAGATCCAAGAACTCAACAATCCTTAGTCGCATGTCCTTCTTTTTTTAATTCCTCTCTTTAAAGTACCACAGATTTCATAGGAGATACTTCTCTAACTGATAGACACCTGAGGCATACATACAATGAACATTTTTTTTTTTTTTTCAAAATTTCAAAAATGTGGACACATTTTACAAATACAACCAAAAATCAAGGTTTTCTAAGCAAGTGGATGCACATATCTGTGTAAGACAGATGTCTAAAGAGAATATTTGACTACTCGTTCATGATGCATAATCATAATAGGTTAGGTGAGGACTCTTGTCATCGGAAAACAATGGTAGGGCCAGCACACAGCTATTTCACCGCTGATCTAATGAGGACAGCTCAGCTCCGCACTCAAGAGTTATTTTCATTTTTAAACTGAAAAAGTCATTTTTTTTTCCAACATATTGCTCCCTCAGGCCTGCCTGACTTCAGGGATCGCAGTTTTATTGTGTAGCACTAGGTAGCCATTTAGATCTGTGAGATAGTCACAGTGTAGCCAGTCAGCATGGTCTATTGAACCAGGAGGAAATATTGGTCAGACATGAAAGCGGAAAAAGAACAAACCCAAATAAATAAAAGTGGGTATATTAAAGATGAAGAAGATAACTGATCAAATGTTCTCTCTGGTTAGTGTTACAGGACAATTTGCCTTTATGTCCTGAGTGAATATAAAAGCTGGGATTAGAAAGAAGAGTTTCCAACGAGACATTGCTAACTACTGCCAGGCTGATTCTTTGCCCTCTGTAGCATTCTTTTGAATCTAATGTCTCCCACATGTTGGAAAGTTGAGGGTATGGCAACAATGACAGTTGGGTTCACTGCTCTACACAGGAGGAAAACAAATGCTCTAGACAGAAACAGAGAATAAAGGGGACACTGAAAATAACAAATGTACTTGCATTTATCTTTTAAGATTTTTCTGCCAGGCCATCTGTCGAGTTCGCCTGAAGGATCTCTTAAGACCCGCATTCTTTGTCAAACGTGACGTTTTCACCCTTTTTGATTGGGGCTTTGCCGCAAAAATGTGATACTTGTTTGAAGAAAATTCATCATCCTTTCATTCTCCTGAACCTACAGTTCATCCCCTCCTTTCTTCTTTGCCACATGTAAAGGCCATAGCACTTTTTTTTTACTGCAAACATGAAAGTCTTCTCTCTCAGAGCTCCTTTTGGCCATCTGGTTTTTGCATATATCTAGGGTATGTATAGTCTCTATCCTCTCTCATCCTTTCATTAACTGGTGAATCTAGTGTTCCTGCTTCTGTAAACATCCACTTCCTCCTGAGGTTTTCTCTCTCCATACCTTCAGACTATCCCGATACCGCTTTTTCTCACACCACGTCCATCTCATGCTCCTCCCTCATTCTTCTTTTATCTCTTTTTAAGGCACAGATTCAGCTGGATTGTGGAGAGGACAACATCTGCGTCCCTGACCTCAAGTTGGCCGTTTATTGGTGAGGGGAAACCACCTTTTTAGAACATTACCTGATTTGACAATCCTGTTCACCCTCTGACACTGACAGACTCCTGCAGAAGTTCATCTATCGCAAACAAAATTTTAATATTTGCCATATGAGACACTTGGTCTTTTGTGAGAATAAAAACTGTTAAGGCACAGCTGGTTCAGGCTCTGGTGTAATGGCATTGCCCCTTGGACCCTCTGCCATTACAGCCAAAGGATAAGTTATATTCTTCTTGGCTTCAGTGGCATTATTAGCAGCCACAGAATGGTGTAAACTAAGTGCCAAAATTCACAGGGCCCATTAGTGGTGTGATAGAGTATTGCCTACATCATATAATACACCATATTGTGGTTAAAATGGGCACAGGGTCTTCAGAAATGATTGTACTCAGAACTCCCCAAGTCCCGAACACCGCAGCGTTTTCAGTGCTGAGCACAACTCACGCTGTGGCATGTTACACTTTGTAAAAGCTGCTCAGTGTTTTTCCAAAGGTCAGCCACTGTTTTTCTGGCAACATGATGGTGCAGATGTTGGCATTCTCACCTCAGAACAAGTTCAGTCTTCATTAGACATGAAATGATGGATGATGGATAAATGCTGGGTGGAATGTTCTTCTGTCTGCAAGGCTATCTTTGGGTTATCTAGCTTATTCCCCTATAAAAGCATACAAGTCACATTGATAGAATTGTCCATAGGTGAGAATCTGGTTGACTGTTTATTCTGCAGGGTCACAGTGCTTGGCTCCAGGCTCCATTACTTGCATAAAATTTTCAGTATAAAGAATAGATCGATGTGTAATCTCTCATTGTTTATATTATTTTACCGTCAGACCCAAACCTAACAGTTCGGACTATGAAATATAGGTAGCTTGAGCTTATTACAGCGTGATACAAACTCAGTTCAGAACCAGTCAATATGTGTTTTATACTACCTGTACCTACTCAGCTAAAAGATTTGATATCTAGCTGAAGGAAGAAGAAAAAAGGCCCCAATGAATTGGTTAAGCTTAGTGGTAGTAATCACACCGGGATTCTGATGTTGTATTGAAAACAAACATCTGGCTGTGGAAGACTAGCATTGAAACATCACATTGTTTCTAGTGCAGTGCAGTGAATGCAAAAGGATTCAGAGTTAACTACTAGGAGCGCATAACGCAGTCATGGAGTTTTGTGAATAAACGCAGTGAAAACGTAGAAGGAGTGGGAGTTCAGATGGCTGGTGCAAACAAGCGAACCCTGGCAGACCACGATGAAGGCCTGGAAACCGGCGTTTGTCACAACAAAAAGAAAGCACCAAAAGTAATTGTATCAGTTACACTCGTGTTTACCCTGGCATAATATTTCAACATGGCTGCAGTTTTTGAAACTCTATCCTCTGAGTATTGGTATACTCATAACAGCAAAACATACTGCAAACACATGTGCTTTGTGTTGGGACTATATTTGCTTTGGTGACAGTTACTGACAGTTTACTAGTTTGCCAAAGGTTGTTTGTTTATGTATTTGGTCAACAAGAACCAATATCAGAATGAGGATTGTTATCTCCAGCCAGCAGATGAATGGAAGAAATTGTTCTCCTTTAACTACCAAAGCAAACCTTAGTTAAGTTGCAAAATGCTCTCCCATGTTTACTTACTTGTGGCGAACAGTGTTTTTTTTCTGCTTGGTTCTTGGGAGGTAGTGCAAATTATGTTTTGTAAGGGTTTGTTCAAGTAAAACAGATGCCTTTTGCTAGAAATAAATGTTGAGTAAAGCAGTGACAATGAAAAAAAACACATACATTGAAACACATACATTGGAAATTGTGATACCAAACCAATAATTCATGATAGATGTAAGTAGAGAAGAAAGTGTAGGATGATGTACAATTTACAACATATTACAAAAAGGCCAAACATCCCTTAAAGTTTTGTTGAGCTAAATAAAACCATGTTTATTTTTACAGTTTGTGCTAAGTCGCCAATGCAGGACTCAGCCAACCCGCTTATCCATTCATACCGTTATGCTGACTTACTGATAACTGGCTTGATGATCAACGTTATATCAACTGCAGTGAAGAATGAACTGCGAGCATGCATATGCCAAGGACAAACTATGCATATTTTAAATGCCCAAAGGCAGAAAAGCACAGTGAAAGACTGACATAAGGGTTTAATGTCCAACTGGAGAACTCAATGTGAATGAAAGTTTGCGGGAAAACTTCACTGCGCACATTTTAAGCTTTTAGTATGATGATTAATTAATTTCATGTAGAATGAAAATTGTTGCAGGGTTTATGTGCTGGCTATAGGTTGTAGACATTTGACAGATGGTTTGAGGAAAGATATTGGAAGATGAGAAGTTGAGGAATGATGTAGAAATAAAATATTGGCTCTGTGGGAGTACTGATACGATTCTGCTCAAAGTTTTTAACGTGTCTGCACTCAACTCCTGGCACACTTGCATATCGCTAATTCATCGTGTATCCTTGTGTGAGTGGATGTCAGCCAGATATTTGGCAATCTCTGGGTCCATTCACAGAGCAGACACACAGCCTGTTTCTTCTCCCAGTCAGCTCTGTTATAAGGAATGCTTTGCATTACACGGCCATGTGATTTCTCTTAGCTCCAGGAAAACAGTTTCAGTTTCCCACCAAAACTCAAAAGATGTGCAGTCGTCACAGGACTTTATTCATATGATTCAGCACTTTTTCTATAAAGTGTCCTTTCTTTCTCTGTCATTTTAGGAGACAGACCATTTTTCTCTTACTGCAAGAATGGTCAAACACTGGCTGTTTAACATTCACACAGCAGTGGTTTAGGTCTGGCTTTAGGTCCAGGCTGGTGTTCCCAACAACTCAGTTTCCAAACACTGTTCTGCAAACCTCTGAGCAACTTCTGGTAATATGCTATCAGTGTTACTTTTTCAATACTATCCAAACTGGCAGAGGCTTAATTAAATTCACATGGTGGTGTTCTTACCTTGCAAGGGGTCACTGCGTCCAGACCCTCTGAAGAAGGGGGATTGAGGAAATGGGAAATCAAAGATTTTGACCTCCGAACCAGACTCCCTTTTAGTCTTGCTCGTCAATGGAGACATAAATTCCCCTCCGTGAACCCATTTGGAGGGGGTCTGGAGCTAGAGGGTGTTGAGAGGTTTTATCACGACACTGAAAACCTATTTCTGCGCACTGGGGCATCACTGTGAACATGCAGAATGAGGTGGGGGGAGAGTTTCCTGAGACTAATCACAGTGATCAGATATGGGTCATTTCCAAGGTTGGTCATGGACATTATGCATGAGAAGTTGGTCTTGGGTGAGTGTTCCATACAAAGATGTATTATGGTGAAACACATTGCTTCCCTGCTTTTCATGACATTTTATAATCCTGTTGTTCTGCTGTGCACCTAGACTTAACATGCAACAGCAGCGGTGGAAGGATCAGCTCTGCCATTGTATAAAGTTGTTGTTTACTGTCAAGATATAAGTCCAAGTCATATATTATGGTTTGAAAGATTTATTTTGTTGGCAGACCTTTACCACTCTTTTGAAGAATGTAAGGAATGATTAACCTTCACAAGTTTTAGTTAGCAGCGCACACAGTAAAAGATGGTTCAAAAACAAAAAAACTCTATTATAAAATAATGGCTCTATCTATCTATCCATCTATCCATCTATCCACCCAACCAACCAACCAACCAACCAACCAACCATCGTGATGATGCTGTTCTTCTCATCCCCTAGTGATGGAATGGAGGTTTACTTGGGGGATGAAAACCCCCTGAGCCTCACCTTCAATGCAAGGAATGAAGGAGAAGGAGGAGCGTATGAGGCTGAGCTCTATGTCTTGCTTCCTCCAGAGGCAGACTACCGTGGAATAGCACGCAACAATGCGGTAAGAATGACAGGTGTCGTGTTTATTCTGAGAGTGACTCATTAATTTAACTTGTAGCTGCACCACGTAGTCGGAATATTTATTGTGTGTGTGTGTCTTTCAGAGCCTGTCTCAGCTAACGTGCAGCTATGAGGCAAAAAACGAGAGCCGCTATCTCCTCTGTGATCTGGGAAACCCCATGAAATCTGGTACCAGTGTAAGAACCAACAAAGGCGGCATGTTGTCTTCGGATTTTTTTTTTTCTGTTTTACAGTTTCAGTACATTTAAGCCAAATTAAGTTGTTCCTGTGTTACGTAAATCAAAGACGGGAAAACCAGACAGTATTATGCTGACCTGGCGAAAAATAGAAAGTCCCCACATTGAGTTTCATGCAGAAAGGGTATTTCCCATTTCCAAAGTAGGAGGCAATTAAGTTTTTATCCTCAGAAAGCTGTGAAGAAAATCATTTAGTTTGCCAAGTGAGGAACCAAAAACAAACAAATGATAGATTCAAATTGAAAATAAGACTTATATTATCTCTGTTACTAACTCTTATTTTTTCTCAGTTATGGGCAGGCCTCCGGTTCACTGTGCCCCGACTGCAGGACACTCACAAAACTATCCAGTTTGAGTTCCAAATAAGGAGGTAGGAACAGCCGTGCTACCCAAACCCATGGGTGACTTTGGATGGGTGGTTGATTTTTTTATATATTGTAAATTAAGGGTAGTTTTAGACTAACTTTATAACTTTACCTTGAAAGCAAACAGTAAGTTCAGTGACCCAAATGGTAGTCATTTGTTAACCACATAAAATGAACACATTTACCAAACTTTTTGAAAAGGAGAGTTGAAAATCATGTTATGAATTTGGGGTTTTAAGGACATTGCCCAATACATTTTTTGCTCAGAAGAAATAAATATGTACAGTACACAACTTTTCCAGGTGGTTTAAAGATGTTTTTTTTGAAAACCTACATTTTCTGTCTTGTGAATTTAGTAAAAATGCAAACAACTCAGAGAGTGAAGTAGTACTATTTGAACTGAAGGTGGTTGCAATGGCTGACGTCATTCTACAGGGGTGAGTCTCCCTACCTGCTTTAACTTTTCATGGATAAAGTGGCAGAATGTCTTTTACTTCACTTGTTATTCATACCGTTGAATGTGATTAACATTGAGTTTGTCTGTTTCAGTGTTTCCCGGCCAGATAAAGTAATATTTCCACCTCCCAAGTGGAGTGTTAAGCAGAGTCTGACCGAAGAACAGGACATTGGCCCCGAGCTACAACATGTCTATGAGGTAGGCAACGAATGCTGCCTGTCATAAGGGCTCATAGATTTGCTTAGATAACAGCAACAATTGTATGATATTCGTTACAAATAAATTTTCCTTTGGGCTGCTCCTCTCAGGAGTCTCCACATTGGACCATCTGCCCCCATCTAACTCCATTTCATATGACACAAACTAACTTCATGTACGCTTTGACTCCATCCATAAATCTCTTCTTCGGTCTTCCTCCAGGCCAGGGGTGCCCACACTTTTTCGCCTTGTGAGCTATTTTTCAAATGACCATGAGAAAATGATCTACCGCCACTAAAAAATGCTGAATATATATTTATTTATATATCTACTGAGTATACTTAACACAATAAATGTTTGTGGATCTTGCATAACTGCATGAACGGTTATGGCACACTACAACATACTATTTTTTTTTTTTGGTAAATACCTTATTCTGATGACTTGAATGGAGTCAGCAACATAGTTAAAGTTAACTGTGAAAAAATTGAGTGCTGTCTTGACAGGTTGGATTTTAGTTCCTTCTCCTTTCTCCTTCTCTGCTCACTTTTCAGAGGGAAGTCAGTGTTGTAGTTTTTATTAACAGTCTGAAAATGCCGCTCCACATTTCCCTTTTTCAGTATAGCAGTGGCAGACTGGCAGATGAGGCAAAACACACTTTGGGCACACTTGCTCTAGACCCTCTGCTAGGCAGTTCATACCTCAGCATCCTTCTGCCTATATATTTGCCATGTCTACTCGGTACATGTCCAAACCATCTTTGGCCTCTCTTGACTTTATCTCCAAAACATCTAATGTGCTTTCTCTGTGATTAACTTATTCCTGAATTCACTGCAAAAGACTGACAAGGTCTACATAACAAGGTCTTTCCTACCTGAGGCTATCAGACTTTTTAATTCCTCTTCCTTCAGCTGCAGGGAATCTTCAAATCTCTGATGTCAAGACCTTAAAACACTTTATGGCCTTGACTTTGACACTTTATAGTTTTATTTGTATTTCTTATTCCCCCCCCCCCCCTTTTTTTTTTTTTTTTTTTTTCTCTGTTTATACAATTTCCTACTATTATTTATTATTGTTTTATGTTTTACCTAAAACTCTGGCACAACAATTTCCTTCGGGATAAATAAAGTTGTTCTTAATTTTTTTTCTTATTCTTAAGTGAAATTGCTAGATGTAGCACTAAAATCACCAGATATATTTTTTTTCTCTCACTGTCCAAATACATGTGGCGCTATTGCATTGAAACCACTATATTTTAAATCCTGGCAGTGAAGTCAGGATCCAGCTCCAAAGTCACTTGACAGGTCCATCCTCCAATCTCCCTACCAGCCAGTGAAAATGTTTGATCATTGTTTCAGTCATCTTTTCAATTATATTTTTTACATCATCAACTGTGCATGAATCTATATATACTAAGGGAAAATAACTCTATTGTACCTTTTGACTTTTTTTTCTCATGTTTGTGCCACCATTGCTATATATAGCATATATATATGGCTACAGAAGACTTTTTCCTCAATTATGCTATTTTTCCAAGAGCATATGGGCCATGAACTTTAATGGAGATTGGGGGTTGGGGTGGAGGTTAACCTGCGTTAAGTGGGAACAACTGCCGTTCATCATTATTGGACCACAGGTGCAAACAATTCTGCAGTTTAAAAAAAAACATGGGAATCTGTCATAGACTTTTCTTTGGAACTCTTTCAAGAACCATTTTTTTGTAAAAATCTTGGGAGGATGTTTGTGAAGGAGGCCTATTCATGACTCTCAGTTGGTCCCACTGTGTTCCATCTGGAGCCAACATCCGGTCAACTTAAATAGGTTTTAAATGGGTGCAACTGGTGAACAGCTCAAAACCCAATGTCACTGCCCTCACCTCAGCAATGGTTGTTGGAGTCGGTGATGCTCCCCATTTTAGTAACTTGTTAACTCCAGAGGGTAACTGTATCCACTTAACATCACCATTTTAATAGTATAATTTGAATTAGTTCAAAGCAGCCTAATAGAACCAGGGCTGTATATGAGGTACAGAAACAGGTATTTATTGGCAAAGGAACCCATTAACTTAGTTTACAGTTGGATGGAGAAAATAGAAATTGGCCAGATAGGTGAAAAACAGACCTCTGGACCAGGAGTCCTTTATTTTAGAAACAGTATAACTCATTGTGACAACAATCAGGGAACAAAGAGACTGATCTTAATACTTGGAAATGAGGGACAGGTGAAGATCAGGGTGTGGAAGTGATCTGACAGGAATTAGCAAGGAGCATATGGTGGACAGACCGCAAATGTCTCAATTTAATCATCAAGGCAGTGAGGGAAACATATCTGTAGACTTTTGGGATATATTTAAATTAATGGGCTGCATCCATTAAAATATTTTCTCGACCACCAAGGCGGAATGATTTTCAAAGGGATTCTATGAAGAATTTCTATTTTAAATGCCAGCCTGGCATTACTAAGAGATGCTTCCATCTCTATAGAAACCTTAAAAGTTGCAGCTGCCTCGACCCAAAGCTAATGCTGCTTCTTATAATGTGGTGTTTAGTGACCTCTGGGTATAATGTCTCAAACGCTGTAGTGATTTATTTAACCTTTCTTCCTGTCGCAGAGAAACCCTTGATTTTTTCAAATCAATGGTAAAAAAAAAATGTATTCTGACCTCATGTTTTTATATATATATATATATATATACATGTATACATTTGTGAATATAATCTTTTACTGGCAGCAGTGCACTCTATGTCGGACAGGAATTTAAAAAAAAAATCCTCACATGATAGAATTGAATATAGTTCTTCAGACTATCTATTCTAGTAACAACAAACTACGTAAGTGTTTTGGCAGCAGATATTCTATTTCAGATATGATCTTTTTGGAGTTGCAGGGGTTACTTGTTTATAGAAATCCAGCCGAGCGTGCCTTAAAAAGCAAGTTGTAGCTTGTTACTATTGCTCAATTTGATTCTCGCTTCCATCCATTTAAAAGAAAATGTTCATAATGTATTACTACTTTTCCTCGCCGCCTGTGCATTCTATTTGAGACATAGTTCATTGAAGGGATGTCTGACAGAAAGCCAAGTATTGATCTTGAAACATTCTCAACCTGTGCCGCTGCTGTCCCTTATTAAAGTTGAGAATATCTTCCAAGATTTCAGTTGTATGTGTTAACATCACGTGAAGAATCTTTCTCAAATTCATGTCAGATTGCCATTGCTTACTTTAAATCTGATCCAAGAACTGATGCTACAAGCATTATTTTTCTTACAAGTTCGTGGTCCACTATGCAACTTGACACAATGCCTGAAGGACTATTCAGTGAAGGAGACCTCCTGTGTGTGGCTGTTGAAAACTTGAAGCAAACACTATTTGTACTTTCAGCCATTCTGTATTTTTGGTTTGTGCAACTTGAGTTTCACAGATTTCTATTTTTAAAAGCCATATCAAATGTATATCATAATTCAAACAAAGCATTTTATGTCTTACAGCAAGTCTAGAGGGTGTCTTTAAGATCTCTTTTGCTTTCAGCTGGTCAATAATGGTCCCAGTGTGGTTAGCCAAACCACACTGGAGGTGAGATGTCCCCTGAGGGCTCAGGGCCATGAGCTGCTCTACCCTGTGGAGGTGGTCACTGAAGGGCCACTCAGCTGCTCTTCAAAACACACTCTTAATGCACTAAAACTCAAGGTGCGTGCACACACACACATTCACATACACACACACACACACACACAACTGGTTTGGCAGATCAAGCCTGTTACATTCTTACACTGCAGTCTATTTTTGATCGTGGCTGCAGTTTCCACTTGGTAATGACTGTGAATGTCTTACAGCTCCAGTCTCAAACAGCAGACAATCTAGCATCCCTGAAATCCATCACAGAGCATCGTGTCCACAGGAGGGAGGTGTCTGCAGATCTCCTTGCAGAACAAGGAAACCTGGTGAGACAATTGATCCGAGAGACGTATTCATTTTATATATGCCTGAGGAAAAAGTGCTGGTAAACATCGACTTAATACATAAACAACAATAAAAAGTCAGTGGGTAGTACAGAGTATGTAGTGGACATACCAAAAAAGTAGTGCAAATTGTCTCAAAAATTTTCTTTACTCAAAATAAGGTTGAATGCTAATCATGTATTTATTTGTCTTCTTCTTCTCCTTTCGCTTTTCCCTGCAAGGGTCGCCACAGCAAATCAACCCTCTCCATCTAACCCTATTCTCTGTATCCTCCTCTCTCACACCAACAACCTTCATATCCTCTCTCGCTACGTCCATAAAATCTTTTCTTTGGTCTTCCTCGAGAACTCCTGCCTGGCAGCTCCAATTCCAGCATCCGTCTACCAATATATTCACTCTCCCTCTTCTGTACATGACTGAACCATCTCAGTCTGGCTTCTCTGACCTTCTCTCCAAAACATCTAACGTGCTGTTCTTCTGATAGACTCATTCCTGATCCTATCCATCCTGGTCACTCCCAAAGAGAACCTTGGCATCATCATCTCTGTGACCTCTAGCTATTTATTTGTAAAATTGTAAAATACACTTTACTGGCTCAATGGTTAATTCTAGCAGTGTATTTTAGGAGTACTGATGGACCTGCACAAATGACTTAGGCTACACGTCACTCAGCAGCATCAGAAACAGTGCAACAGTGACGATGGTGGAGTCCTAAGGAAACACTTGCAGCTCAGCAGCAGTGTGGCTGTCTTACGTATAAGAGATAATAAATGTTTTGAGATTAAGGATTGAATTGATATAGTTTTGATAAAGAAGTCTGAGTGCCAGAAACAGCAAAAAATTGAAACGCAGATAGCATTTCAAAGGCAACTGGCTCCGCAGCAAACATTTAAACATAATCTATTTCTGCACATTTTTCAAGTCCAAGTAAAAATACCACCAAACTATGAAACTCTCAGATGGGTCATTGCATTATATTTTTTTACTCTAACAGCTCAAATGTGTGGAAAATTTCAACCTCATTGTCATTTCGATGAAGTTTCCTGCGATCCTCGTCAGAGCAGAAATATGTTTATCAAGCTCTGTCTTCATTTGTAACCTGGAGTACATCTGCCAATTCAGAAGCATAAACTGCCAAATAACTAATTTTGGGAGGGTTTACCTTCTATTTCTCAACTTCTTGAGAACATTTGTTCCCCATCAGGTTGGAAGTGTTGACTCCAGCTGTCCCATTAAGACTCCAGGAGCTGTTTGTTTTTCTCCTTTTCTGTCTTCCAAGGCTCTGCATGTGGAAGGGATCATTGTGACAAAAGGTCTGTAGAGCCAGTCGCTCTAAACACACCACAACAGAGGCCCTGCAGTAAAGTCCATGGCTCTCATGTTGGGTGTTTAACCCCACTGGGTTTTTACGAGTGGGTGGCCCTCTCCTCCTCTTCTAGCCTCCCGGAGGGTGGGGGGTTCTCATACACCAAAATGGTTTAATCAAACTGCCGGAAGAGCGAGCCCTGCGCTCTGTGCTTGTAATGGATTTGAATTATAATGAGATTATTTTAGTACGAGAGAGGAAATTGGAATAGATATAATGAGCTCTGGTCAACATATCCTGCTGTTGCTATAATGGTTTGTGAAAGGAAGTTAATTATGTTTTTGATTTACTTGGATGCATATGCGTGTGAAATGCATCATGGACTGCATTCGGCATCTGTTTAAAATGGTGAATCCAACCGCTGCAAAATATTCCCACATTTGTCATATTTTTTGATACTGAATGTTATTCAATCTTTTCTAACTCAAGTGGTTTATCCTTGTTGCATCATGGATCAGGTGTGTGACATCTAGTGACACTGGGACTAGGATTCCCTCTTAGTGTGTCGAAATGTTGTTGAGCAAGACACTGAACCCCTAACAGTGCTGGTTGACGGCAGCCTACTGCTTATGGCTCATCCATGATGGGTTAATTGCAAGGAATGAATTTCCCTATGGGTATTATTAAAGGATAAATTATTATTATGACATCAAGTGTTAAAATTAGAGTTGATCCCTCCATTAGAGAACCTGCTGAAGCCTGCAAAATCATGGACATTTAACAGAATTCTTCAAAGTTTGGAGCTTTAAAAATTTATATTCCCTAATCACTTTTACTTTGTTAGCCAATGATGTCCATAAACAGTGAGGTAAGAATAAATAATTGTTTCCAGTTCTGAATTAATGAGACAAGATCGAAATACCTCTGATTGCAAAATACCACGATTCTAATTTCTTGTAATTACCATGCTTTGCAAGGTCTTTCTGCTAGACTACAATGCTACATGCCTGTTTCCCAAATGGATTTTGTATGAGTCACAGTTCTCCTCCCCTATTTCATTCGTCCTCATCTGTATCCTCTGTTTGCCCTAATTAATTCTACCAGAACATCTGGTGCTTCTTTCGTCATCTGTTCCCTGGTGTAAACAAGAAGACTGTGAACTGATACTCAGATGCATTCACCAAAAAATTAAGTTAGAGGACAAAATTGAAAGTATGTTGAAACAAATAAACAACCAAATAATAAACCCCAGAAATCTTCACTTTTCTTTGTTAACCATTAAAATTGTTGGGGGGACAAAAAATGGAATGATTGATTGTATAAAGATAAAATGTTGTTATTTCATGAGGAACGTTATTTCATAACGAAGGAACAGGATGCTCATTATCTTTTACCAAATAGTATAATAACGCTAATGGTCCTTTAACACCATGCTTTTCTGGTGTGATCAACAACTATGTGAAACCAAACCAAAGAACCTAGTCGAAACAGATGTCTAATGTCTCAGCCTTTATCATGATGAACCTTGGTTCTGTTTGTTGCAGTGAGAAAATGCTTTTCTAATCATACACATTTCTGCAAATCAACATTGTTACGACAATTAGATGGCTAATAGATCCTGCAGCCACGTGAGACAAATGCCAGGAAAATTATCATGTTGATGACACCAGTCAGATGGCATGATAGACCCCGGAGTGTATATTCAGTTGAGAGATGGTTAGTTACTGCGCTCTTTTGTTCCAGTGTGTCCTCACCCAGTTGCCATCTAGACCTTCGAAAATCATAAAGGTCTGATTGGCCTTTCGGATCAATAAAAATTGGGCACATTTAATAATTTGGATCACAACGATTAAGTAATTAAGATATGCCTCTTTGGTCGGTCGTAGTACCATAGCAATAATAAATAATGTAAAATTACTATATAATAAAGCAGTTCATTTTATATAATTGTATTCAAAAAGTAAGCGTTCCAAAAGTCCAAATGTCCTACATCAAATAAACATCCAATGACTAACTAGTCAATGTAAAGTTGAGGCAGACCCACTCGGCTAATGCTGAATTTTAGTAGTTACATTACCCAGAATGATAACAATAAAATGCAAGAAAACAAGATCTTTAATGGAGAGGAGCTTTTCTACTGTTTACCTTTCACCCAATTGCTTTTGCTCCGATGAAAACAGAGTTGTGTTATTATATTTCTACCTAAATGTATTGTAACGCGTCACAAATGTTGGCGTTTATCCATAACTCTTTTTCCTTGGTCCGTAAAATCAGTCTCTTACTGATGCAAATATTTTTTGGACTCTTCCCTGCAGACCTGCTCCTCAGTGGACTGTTGGCTGCTGCGTTGTTCTGTTGGGCTGCTTGAGAGAGGAGCCAGTGTTATTCTGAGTGTTCACTCTAGAGTCTGGGCTGAAACATTCATTGAAGTGAGTATTATTTGATGTAAATGTAACAGTGATCCTCCTACTAGAGGATAAATGTGCTTATACTGCCTTCTAGTGGAGGAATTACGAATCCACAGTTATGTTTGGCATACCGAATAGTCTTACTATTTTATTATAATCCCTGTCTGAAAGTGCACAGATCTGAAGGTTGTCAGCACAAGATGTTAATCAGTTTTGAAGTTGTTCTTGATTCAATTATTGCAAGGATAACTCAATGCAAATTAAATGGAAAGGAGTACAAACAAAAAGTTATTTTTTATATATTTAAGACAAAGATATTTTATGAAGCTGTGACTCAAAATTAAACAGTTAAGAAAGAGATGGGAAGAATGGGAGGCAGCACCAATTACATAATGATATATGTTGACTGAATAAGAGACACAATTCACACAATCTAGTTGGGAATGAAGAAGTAATTGTATTCTGCACATGAAATCTCTGTAAATTGGATCATGGTGCTCAAAAGTGACTCTGGGTTACTCAGTCGCTATTAAATTCCAGCACGGCTCCAGACAGTTCTTTGAACTAAAGAGGCTGTGGATTTCTAATCCTTCAATTGATGAAAAGTTACTGTTAAGCATCAGGAAAACCCATCAATGCTGTGTTTTCCTTGTCTCTTCAATAAGTATTCACATTTCTGAAATATCAACCATCTGGATCTCTTGAGAGGACCTTTGTTCAAAATGACTAAAGGTATTTCAAAGCAGGTCATTTTCAAAATCAATGTTTGTCTTGAATTGTTAGTATCCACAGGTGATAATGACGTATTCCATACTTTTTGCAATGCTGGCTAAAGAGAAAGGGCAACCTGAGTTCCTCTATAAGAAAGCACTAGTGAGTCTCTACGTTGAAGGTTATATGGGACAAAAAAGTCTTCCTATCAGCTTTTCTTATCTTGTCCCTATATCCTATACTACAACTGACTCCCCTTTTGTGTTTAATTCATGTCAATTGTTAATACATTACATTAAAAGTGTTCCTTTAAGCAATTAGATTAAACTATTTTGCTACTCCAAAATCAGTCTTCCGCTGATTGCCATCTGACACTGACCTGCAATGGAAAATAAAGGAATGTTCTAGAGGACAAGATGGATGAGAAATTCTCTTGATGTGAAGCCATTTACTCATTTTAAGGGAAAAAAACTATTCAGTAGACTTTCAAATTCAAAAATATTCATATGGAACAGTTAGAGAAATTGAACATATTAATTTGGTTCCATTCGATTACAGTTAAAGTATGGTTACTATATATCAATAAAGTGTATCTGTTTATCAAAACAACATTCAAAAAAATGTCTGGCTATGCAAGACCTCCCTTTTGCCTTGGACTCAAGAATATTTCTAAACTTATTTCCGGTTTTATATCAAACCCCAAAAGGACGATAATGTTTAAGCTCTTTGAAATGGCTTGAAGGGAACTGCTCGTTATAAGCTGACAAAAATAAACAATATCCAATCCTTTACTTTCCCCAGTTAGCCTTGGCAATTTAGTCTGTTTTTTTTTTCCAACTGCTCATATCTGCAATGCATCAGTTTCGAGGCTGGATAACTAATTGGTATCTTTAGTTGGTTTAGTCGTAGTACACCCAGAGGCATACTCTAAATTTCCCTTTGGACATATTTGATTATTATTACTGAACAGTCTGCAAAAAGCAAATTCTTTCCATTCTACCTTTCAGGCAGTTAGATCAGGGTAAGAATTCTGCTCTTTTAATATACCTCACTATTCGGCCTAGACGGGGTGATGGGTTTTGTGAAGGGAAGAGACTGCGCCAAATGACAGATATTTGCAATACATCAATTTGCCAAAACATGTATTCAAAAAATCATTATGATAAAGCGAAATGGCATCAAGTACGGTTAATATTTTCTTCACGCACTGAATGTTACGAATGGCTTATACAGTTGAGACGTCATAGGGGATCTATTTAGTCAGAGAGTCTTAAAAACTACCTAATGCAGTACACAAGCCGTATTCAAGCTCCTTTTGGTAGTGTTCAGGGACATAATAGAAACAAACACGCACACAAACAGAACAGTGAATTTCTAATCTAAATTGCCAGACACTTTCAACTGAAACAACTTCTTATTACTGAAACACCATTAAAGATAATTTTGTTCTTCTCTATTTGATTTGGAAAAAATGAGCAAGTAGATGCTCTTGCTTTTCACCATGATCGTCTGTATCATAATCATCTGTTTTACATTCAAAAATGAAAAGCAATTGAACGATATACTTATGTTTAACATTTGAAGGCAAAAGGATTAAATGTGATACCAGGTTGATGTAAAAATATTTTCAATTGTTTATATGTTTTTGCATAGAGAGCCTACAAGCACTATGCTCTGGAGTGTTCCGTTCACTTCTCGGTGGACAAGATGCCCTATTCTATTCCTCTCAAATTCAAGCCATCTGGATCCAAAAAGGTACTTTTTGTATTGTTTCTCTACCAAAGCCTGCAAGTATTAACGTGTGCGTGCTCATTTGACTGCTGTGATTTGCTTCCAGGTGGTGACGCCCCTGATGTGGACCAAACCAGACAGTTTGTACTCTGTTCCAGTCTGGATCATCATAGTAGCTGTTCTAGCTGGACTGCTGTTACTCGCACTGCTCATATATCTACTGTACAAGGTAATGTGCTTTTACATAAAAGTATTTTTTTTATTCCTCAGATTTTATATTATTTTTGGTGACCTATTCTGCTGTCATTTTGCCCTGCAAATTACCTGAAAGTGAAGACATTTTTTTTTTTAAATTTCTTTTGTTATTCAGTAATTTTTAACAACGTTAATCTGCCAAAAGTAGTGATGAAACTTTGTGAAAGAACAAAGATGTTTTTAAATTTGTGTGCTGAAGTCATTTATTCTTTGCTGCTGACAGTTGTAAGAAATCTGATGTTTAGTTTCTACATTTGTGCATATTGATACATGTACTACATTAACACTTGTCCCATATTGTCCCTTCTCTGTTTAACACAGTATTTTTTTTTTTGTTAAGCAGCATTTTACGACAATCCATACTATGCATTGCAAACAAGAAAAGACTACTTTGGATACATATCAGTCATTTCTTTAGATGTAAAGTCTCGGTTTTGTGTTGGGCTTATTCATATCATCTTTTTTCCTCTAGATGGGCTTCTTCAAAAGGTCAGATCCATATGGTACAACTATGGAGAAGGCCCAGCTGAAGCCCCAGGCATCTTCTGAAGCCTAGATCCAAGACGGAGCCTGCCCTGCAGCGATTCCATAAAACTGGAATTATCATCACATTCCTGAATGAATTAGGAAACTTGCAAATGCAAAACAGCAACCCCATTTCTGAAAAGATGATTATGGGTGCTGTATCACTGGAACACATCATATCTAGTGCTGCACTAAAATGAAAAAGCAGGAAAGACTGTGCAGGCCATGCAGTTGATTATGCACTGCCATTGTGGACATTAATTTATATAGTCAGAACACAATTAAATGAAGCTTTTTTTCAAGAGAGCATCATGGACCTCTTTTTTTGAGGTCCATGCGTAAGGTGTTTCTTTCAAAAAACTGCCTCTTGCTCAGTGACTTTTCTCTTTCTTTGTGTGCTTTGCGTAATGCATAATACTCATGCATTACTGCAGTCAGTAAAGGAGTCAGTGGTTAATATCTGACAAAGACTACTTCAGATTTACTAGGTAACTGTTATACACATAACAAACAATGAAAATGTATGGACTAAAGCTCAACAAAACCAAGGCCACTGTTAAAATACCGGTCATAGTTGTTATGTATTAATAACGATAATTTGTAATTCTAATGTGAGCAGGTGAGTACCTCTAATGGCATTATTGGCTAAGGAGAAAGAATATGTGCATTGTGACATCTTAACCATTTGAAGCAGAAATAAATACCAAGGTCATGGTGTCAATAAGCAAATGCGCGCAAGATTCGGTCAGCTAGCAATGTGTATGAAACATAAGCCCACACTGAAGCCAGCTCAGTGCAAGAGGTAATCGATGGACTGACCAACCTTCTTTGTAAGGGAAATGATCTCCCCAGAAATAATTTATTTTTGCTACATGTTGAGACCATGTAAATCAAAACTACACACCAACCTTGCATATGACAGTGAACACTGAACTGCCAATTTCCAAATTTTGTTCTCCAAAATCACATGTTCAAAAATTAGAAGACATATAATGAAAGAAAGGTTTACGTGTTTAATCTTTAAGGGCATATATACAAGGAAAGGAAAAAATAAGTTACTAATCAGCCAAGGAGAGAAATACACAACTGTCTTCCAACTGAAGACAAATGCATGATCTCATAAAATCCATCTCAGCTGATCAAGGTATGTCCCTTGAGCAATACTATAAACATACAGCACACAGATTCCAAGAATACCATGCTGCGATGTTTAGACATTTTGAAAATGTCATTTTGTTTTTACGTTCGATCCACAAACTTTACCTACAGGATCTGGAATATTCAGTAAAGGCCACTGAAAAAACACGAAAAGCTTCAAAGGATAATTCCATGTGTGATTATACAGTGTAAGGCTAATTCTGAGCTAAAAACAAGTCTTTAGTTTGTGGATTGAACACCAATGAAACTATGCACATTGCTTTTGTTTTTGTCACAAAAAAAAGTTTCTTACACTGTTATCTTAAAATAGTGCCTTCAGTCCTTCTGATTACAAAAAACCAACCTTACCATTGTGTATCTGAGACCAGCATTAGTGACACAATACTAATTTGTCCAGAGTGGATGCTTACACATACATGCTTACAGTGTTTATCAGCTGCAAAGCATTTTCACAGTTTCCCAGCTGGTGCTTGTCCTCTACACATATATCATTATTTACATGGATGATGGGATGTTGTGTTTGTTCTATTCTGATGGGTGTCTAATTTTTGTGAATCAAGCTAACTCGTGCTTAGTTTTCACCTCGGGGTATGACACAGGTTGTAAAAAAAAAAAGAAAAAAGAATTTCAAACCGAGTTACTTTCCGCTGGCGGAAATTCAATAAATCTGAATTGATGGCAAATATTTCCATTGTTAAAATGTCCAGCAGGCATTTGCAGCCCGTCATGGTAATCCTGTACACATTTCAAAATGTTCAAACAAGTATTATATATTTTTTAACAGCTAGACATCCTGCACATCTTGAACACTTGTATCAAGCTAGAATGAGCGACAAAAGACACTAAAGCTTTAGTATTCCCCACAATTTTAAATGTTTTTTATATTGAATGGATTTTTTGTAAGAGTCACAAACTTTACTGGTTAAGACTGTTTTTAGTTTCTTATGAGATTGATTCTACTGGTCAAGCCAGGAAACCAAAGATGGGATTACTTATTCATTTAGTAACCACCCAAAGGTTTTAGCTTTAGTAGGTCTGGAGATATTTCCCACTCAGCTTTTGTCATGGAAATAAGCATAACATGGCCTCCAAGCCATGTTTTGCAATTCCAGTGTTCGCTGTTTCTTGGAAGTTCTGGTCCCATTTATCTTTGAATGTTGTACTGTATAGTCTGCGAGACAATCCTGATCAAACTGCAGTGTTAGACTTGAATCATTCCTCTCCCATATTGGGAGGTGTTTTGTGTATACTGTAATGTTTGTTATGTATTCATTGTGTTATGAACCATTGGTGTTGTGCCCCAGAATAAAGCCTAATTTTGTATACCCACCCACAAATGTTGCATGTCATGCTAGCGTATATGACTGTGTCTGTGTGTGCACAATGTAAAAAATCTATTGTATGCTTCCATGTGTGCTTTCAAAAGGAGACTCCAAAAATTTTACTGGCAACAAAATGATATGCCATTTCAGCCCGGCCGTGTCTGTGATAGAGGAAAAAATAGAATGTAATTTTATCCAGCGCAGGGACTCGCACACAATACTAAATTGATGTTCATCCCTCCTTTATGAACAGCACTGGCTTCCAAAGTTGTCTAGATTCTCTAACACCACTGGCCTTTAGACGTATCCATTTTTTTTCTAGATGCGTCGCCATGCACAGTACAAGCCAAACATTCATGTGATGCAAAACCAAATCAGTTTTATTCATATCATCAATCCTGTCAAGAAATATGTCATCATGACAATTAAAAGAAAGTTCCTGAATTTTCCATCTTTTATTTTTATACCTGGCACACAGCTGGTGTAACCATGCATAGAAAATAATACATAGCGGTACATGTGCTGACATAAATGCTGAGTCTGTGCATGTGTCTTTCTGCTGAGTTCCACTGGCTGTGCTTCCTAGTGTACGCTTCTCTGCTCCTCCTCTTTTTGTTGAAGGAGGTGTGTATGCCAGGAGATAAAAGCTCTGCTGTCACATGGGTGTTACAGTGCAGAAATAGCTCAAGCACCGGTCTCAGAAATACAGACGAAAAGAGAGGATTCCCTGGACTGTAAGTAACCCTGTGCCAGGTTTGTAAACAGAGAAAACTAAGACTGAATACAAAGAGAATAATTCATTTAATTCGGAGCAATATTATTTGCATATTTTTTTGCTTTATGACTTCTGAGGTGAGGTATGACTCGGGTGTTTGTATTTATATGGCTTTGAGAAAAAAGATTTTTATGCAGAATCTATTAGTTTTACTTCAGATAAAGGATTTTTCAAGTGTCAGTACATAGGTTTCAAAAACTAAACTAAACATCCGAAAGAAGGATATTTTGATTATCAATCATGCGTCAAACCACTATATCAGACAAAATCCTAGATTGTTTTTCTGCTGACTGATGTCTTCTTTCTGTCTGATGACTGGCTTATCTCTGTGATGCATCCCATTCATCATGATGTAAAGGTGGCTTCTGCTGCAACTGTTGAGTCAGTGAGTGCAGTGAGTCAGCAGATGGGGTATTAGTGTTTGGGTTTAGAATTTATATGATGACCTCATCAGTTTGGGCACTTCAGTTCCTCTTCAGTGTGCAATTGTATTTATTTGGGGAAATGATTGTTCAGATCAACATGGAATGATTGTCCATACTAAAAATCTAAATAAAATCAGGTATTAGAAATCAGATGCTAGCCTACATAGAAAGGCCATGATTGTGCAGTGATTTTGTTTGCCTGTGCACACTGTGGTGTTTACAATAGCAATGTATGATAGCAATTTTTAATGCAGATGAACCTGTTCCAGGCTGGTCAAATCACCTGCAGCCAGAGCTGCAAATAACAGACTTGTTTTTCCAATTCAACCTTCAAGTTAAAACATCAAGAAATTGTAAATGAGATACTCTTCAAAACCTTATTAAAAAAAAATCCTAATGTTTTTTTCCTCATTAATGAATTGGTCTGTAATGTGTAACATGTGTCTAAATAATGAATACAAAATATCTAAATAAAGAATAATAATTTTACACAGATTTAGGAGTAATCAGTAATTGGATAGATTGTTCAGAAAATTGATCAAGATGTTAAAAGGATAACACACTCGGGATTGCAATTTAGGATTAGTACATGAAGTAACAAATCATACATTAAGTATTAAACAGTATGAAGACATAGTCTGACAATGACGGTCTATACTTTGAAAAGCATTTACAAAAGTAATTCAAAGGTTTGTAAAGCCATGATAACTTTCTTAACATAATTTCCTCAAGTGGAAAAATAAAAACATAAATTGGAACTAGATTTTTACAAATGGTTTAACAATGTTTTGTCATACAAGTGTTACCTCAAGTGTTACCAGTTTTTTCCACATCCAGGCGCTCCAGCTTGACGTGTTAACATGGACCGGAACTTGCTTAAGAATCCCAATGGTGAAGGTAAGGTAATTATTTTCCACTAACAGATCTTCCATTGATCACTTTTCTTTTTCTATTATCAAATATGAACAAATTATCATCACCTTGATGTTAATTTAGGCCGTCAAAGAGTCTAACTGTTTACTGTCATGCAGAATAAGGAAACATGTTTGGGGCTTTGCAGTGAGTGCCCTATAGAATAACAATGTATTAGTAAATAGAAGAGACATAGGTAATTAGTAATGACATCATAAAAATAAATACATAAAAGCACCTTAAAGGGCAGTGAACAGAAGATGCAGTGGAACTATAGAATGTAAACTTTGAAATTCATCATGCACTAATTAAAAATTAAATAGAGAGTATGAGTTCAAAGACAAAATGATGAAGTGCAGGAGGTCGTTGAATATTCTGTTCATATCTGTTTGATGATTTTTTCCAAGGTACAATTGGACTGGTGAATAATAATGATAGTATTACTATTAATACTATTATTATACTATACTATATATACCAACCTAATGATCTTCTTCTCCTCAGCTTTTTCCTTCAGGGGTCACCACAGCGAATCAACCTTCTCCATCTAACCCCATTCTCTGTATTCTCCTCTCTCACAATAACTATCTCCATATCCTATCTCGCAACATCTATAAATCTTCTCTTCCTGTAGACCTCCTGCCTGGCAGCTCCAATTCCAGCATCCGTCTACCAATATCTTCACTATCCCTTTTCTGTACATGACCCAACCATCTCAGTCCGGCTTCTCTGAGCTTCTCTCCAAAACATCTAACGTGCTGGTCCCCTGATAGACTCATTCCTGATCCTATCCATCCTGGTCACTCCCAAAGAGAACCTTAGCATCTTCATCTCTGCCTCCTGTCTTTTCGTCATTGGAACTCTTTCTAGGCCATACAGCATCGCTGGTCTCACCACTGTCTTGTACACCTTTACTTTCATTCTGGGTGATAGTCTTCTTTCGCATAGTACCCCGTAGGGGTACTACTTCATAGGTGGGTACTACCCCTACCCACCTCTTTTCCACACCCTCTGTTGCTCTGGACTGTTCACCCCAAGTACCTGAAATCCTTCAACTTCTTTCTCTCCGCTCCCTGTAGCCTCACCGTTCCACCCAAGTTCCTCTTATTCACACACATATACTCTGGACTTGCTGCGACTAACTCATTCCTCTCCTTTCCAGCACATACCCTCACCTCTCTAGATTTTCCTCAACCTGTTCTCTGCTCTCACTACAGATCACAATGTCATCTGCAAACATCATGGTCCATGAAGATTCCTGTCTAACCTCATCTGTTAGCCTGTCCATCACCACTGATAATAATCACAATTATGAGTATAATAATAATAATAATCCTAATACTAATAATAATGAAAACAATAATAATAATAAGAATAACAATCATGATAATACTAACAGGAGTATATAATATGACTTTGCATCTCCTTTCCAGAGCAACTGGAATTTTGGGAGTTGACAGAAAATGGTGGAAACCAATGGAAGGTCGAGGACATGCCAGGAGACTGCGGCTATGAATTTCTCAACACGGATGTGACTAAATACTTTGCAACTTCCTTTGAGTAGGTGTTTATTGCTGTGGACATGCAAATACACAAATACCTTGGTAGACATTTAAAACTTGCAATTTCATATTTAAGTAGGTGAGCTTTTTTGTAATTGTTCTAGACTGTGTTTGAAGCGGCAGGTGATTGATTTGTTGGAGGAGGGTTTCACCCAAGAGCAGCTGGATCAGCAGCCAGTTGTCATGGTGGAAGACTGGTGAGATGGAGATGGACAGTTGAACAACACTTGCAATCTGACTAGCTGACTTTAATTTGTGACAAGTGGGTCGGTCGTCTTGCAGGTATTGCGGAAGGCAGGACTGTGGCTGTACCTACCAACTGACAGTGTGCCTGCTTGATGAGAATCAGGAAGTAATAAAAGATTTCAAACCTTCACCAGTGACTCTGGATCCCGAATCCGGTGACTGTTCATGGAAGCAGGTAAGCAGAGATCAAGTGAAGACCAGAGATGACTCAGTTCACCTTGTCCTCTGATGAATCAATGATAGATGGTAACTCGAGTTCTTACTACTGGTTTTGAATTCCTCAGTCAACCTCTTTCAGTCTCTAATGTCAATATAGATGTATTCACTTTTTCATATTAGTATTGTTTTTTCTGGTACTGCACAAGATAACTAGTGGGATTTTTTAAAATTTACAACACATGGGATGTATTGTTCACGAAAAGGTGAAGTGAGGATTCACATCTTTCACTTCTGCTGATTTAGGTGAAACATGTTCAACCACGATAAACTCCTGGAGATTCATAGCAAAAGTGTTAATCTTTTTTTTTTCTTAAGATGAACAGTGAAAGATACCTCATATGAAAATAAAAAACTACACTGTCTTTCCCTCTGAACTCTAGCTCATCCATAAATTCCAAGACTATGGCCCTGGTCTGCGATTCATCTCCTTTGAACATGGAGGGCAAGACACAAAGTACTGGAATGGGTGGTACGGAGTGCGGGTCACTGGGAGCTCTGTTACTGTGGAAGTCTAATCCCAGAAGAAAAAAAAATGAAGGGGATAAGTAATATATTTATAAAGGACAATAAAAGGCCGTGCCTTACAGTTTCCACCCCTATGCTGAAAATAAATGGCAGTTCATGCTGTGAAACGCAATACTGTGATGAAATTTGTAAGACTACAGAGCGTTACTATGTTAGAAAATGTCACTTAATAAACCCAAGATCCTAAAATGCTTGAAAGCAACAGTTTGTAATGAACACACACACACACACACACACACACACACACACACACACACACACACACACCAAAAGAATGACAACAGTGAAATGACTGTCACAGAAATTGCTATTTTTTTTCAAGGTAAAACATTGATTGACAGCTCAAATTGTAACTCAAAGATTGCAAATAGAATTCTGTGATTTTTGAAAACTGTTGAATGGAGTGAGTTTCAAACATCACCTCATTAAATGACAGTCTAACTTATTGAGTTTTATCTATTTGAAAATCTAGCCAACTTAAACACTATCTAAAACACTGATCTTTTTTCCCCCCCATCCAGAGCATTATAGAAGGTATGGATTGTGCAATTTTCTCCTGACATGCAGGATTGGATTAAACCAAATTATATTGTAAACAAAACAAAACAAAAAAAAAAGAGGACACAAATGCAACATTGGGAACAAGTTGTATTTGACAATATAAAACTGAATACAACAGCACTTCATGTACAGGATTCGTCAACTGCTTGAGGGTCAATGTGACCTAGCTGTGGTGCTGTGGCAGCTTCAGTGACGAATATAATTTATTGCACCATGTTACCGTCCCTTCAGTGTTTGAGCTCCTTTCCTACAGAAATGCTACATGATTTGCAGTATTTCTGGAGATTTACAATGTCTTAATTAAACATCACTACTTACGGCAGTAAATGATAAAACACAGGACATTTCCAACATGAACCTCTATTTTGTGGTAGAAGCATTTTGTGGTAGAAGCACAGTTCTTTCAATGTGATTACAGCAGCCCTATAATACTCAAGATTCAATTGGGATATGTTTCCTTTTAAAAACGTTAAGTGTTATTTGCATCTTTAAAGAAGCCCAGAGAATGGAGTTGTAACACTAAACTCTTTGTTTGGCGTGAAATTATATACTCAGCATGAAAACTAAGGGAGATATTGCAGTTTTGTTTTTTTCTGCCTATAAATTTAACCATTAAAATCAATTTTCTTCATTGTTTTACAATTGTTCATTGTATAATACAAAATCAAAAAAATGTATTTGATTAAATAAAAAGCAATTCTTTGTCACAATACATAATTATGTATTATTTGAACCAATCTGACATTAATGTTAAATTAAATTTCAATGATTTTCCTGTGATTTACATTTTTCTGGTTATTTTTCAATAATGTCAGGACAATTGAGATCAACTAATACTGTGTTTATTTCCTATGTATTTTACATGGATTACATGGATCCGTAAGCACTCAGGGGCTTTTCACAGGCAATTCTGAAGTAATGGGCACATTCAAATGAAGATCTGTGGGAATGGCCATTATTTACTGGTTAAAAATTTGCCTTGTGTAGCTTTACATGCATCCCAAGTGGAAAGGAGATTGTCATTCTGTCAGAAATTTAGAAAATTATTGCTTCATCTTCAGTTATTTTGCTAATCCTATAAAATGCATGAAAGTTATATTCCCAGTAGGACGTATACCAGAGCACACAAGCTCATTCTGTCGAAAATACTGATGGCCAAGCAAATGTCTGACCTGACCTGATGCGGGGGAAACACTGAAATTTGCGCAAATGTTCCTTCAAATGCTTTTTGGTAAAAATTCAAAAAGCAGCATATGGTGCAAATACCTGACGGCATAAATTAAAGGTCCGCGTCTACCAGGAAGATGGAGGCAGATTATGGGCAACACAGTCACTCTCCTTGGGACTGCATTTGTTTACAAAAGGTCTCAAACTGCTGCTGCTCCAACTCTGTCATCACCTTGTTCAATGCATAGATCTGTAAGAAATTTAAAGACTGACTGATGAATCTGCCGGGTTGAAAAAAAAAATCAACAAACATTTGAAATACATAGCTAAAATAAATAATGTATGACTCTATGCTGTGACTATGATTTCATTATCAGTTACCTCTGCTCTCTGTCGTTGTTTTAGCTCTTGCTGAGCAGTTCTCTGCCTGGCTCGGTCTCCTCTGGTCGGTGTAGAGTTTAACTTCGGCTTGTCTTTACGGCAGGCGGGCTCCATGGTGACAGGTCTACTGTAAATCGACCAAAAAGCTTCAAGGCATGATTTTTTTTTCATTTTACAAACTTAAGCTATTATTTAATTTGGAAAACATCCACCAGAAAGACAGCGTTCACACATTTCTATTAAAAAAGCTAAATGCATATTACAAACCGCAAACGTTAGACGTCCACTTACAAACCTAGCTAATGTTAGCCGGTTAGCATTTGAGTATTTAATGATTGAAGTTCCAAAACCCAGTAATGCGTTTGCGTTCACACTGTAGCACACCTACTTGTGTTAATCCTAAGATGTTGTCACTGTTGCTTTGTGAAATTCTGCGTAGTAAGTAAGGTATTTCGGTAGTAGCAAAACAAGCAAGCGAGAAAAACACAGCTTGTCTTCGTGTGTCACCAACAAACAAGTTCGACCTTCTCAGGGAAACAACTGTTCAGTGGTTCCGGTAGTATCGTGTGTGTGTGTGTGTGTGTGCGCGCGTGCGTGCGTGCCCAAGTAAAAGCTCCCCAAACATTTTTTTTTCAATTAAATTATTTCACTCAATGTTATGGATGCCATGTCTTGCATCCCGATTCTTGCAGAATCTTCATTTGAGAAACTCCCTTGAGTTCTCTCCACATGTTAAACAGTTTTTAGAGACTTTTTTTTTCTTAAAAATTTACATTCAAAGATAAGACAGTCACAACATCTACAGCTCATGATGTCCTGTGAGGTAGGTTTTTGGCAATGATAATGAAACTGACTTAACTTTAATGCATTTAACACTATCACTTGCGTTTTTGAGTGAAACTGTGAACACTCCTTTCCACTGGCATTTCTGTGTCTTCTAGTATAGTTTGTTTTCATGTTTCATATTTTTTCAAGTATCTGCATTATTTGTTAAAAAAGAACAAGTGTTGTGGTTCTATGTTTATGCTGACTCAAGTGAAGACAAATCAATGTTATTTATAGAGCCCAGACTCAAATGCGTAGGTTGATTTTCAGACCCTGATAATCTTTAAATGGTGATCTATAAAAATGTATCTTCCCTTTGCTTGAGAAATTACTGAAAGCAGAGCCTCACATGATGGATTTCTATCCCAGAAAGGATACTTTAGCAATAGACATCAGTGACATACCAACAGACTTAATATATAAGACAAGAACCCAGTGCATTTCACTTAACAATACAAGATAGATTCGGACAAGGTTACACATCAAGTACTACCACAAGGGCCCTGATCCAAGATTGTCTGCTTGATGGTACTGGCTAACTTTTCTGGGTTTGTGCTGTTGTAAAATGTGTGGAGCCTTTTAAAAGGATCCTTATATATAAGCTGCATAACAGTCCCTTAGTCACAGAGACAAAATTAGTCAGCAGTCCTCAACCTCTTTTGTACCACAGACTGCTTTCATGTAAGACAACATTTTCAGATCCTCCAAGGTGTGGATGAAGTGAAGAAATTATTAAATAAAATTATGCAAATGGGATGAAAACAATTCCAAAGAGAAATATAACATGAAAAGAGAATGAAAAATACAACTCGTCATAATGCTGAACGACTTGGAGCCCTGAACTATTATTATTACCAATATTTTTTATCTACTTTTTTTAGCGAGCAGTTGGCTTAATTCTAAAGGTCACATGTGATGTGTCTGAGACAAGCATCTTGACATGTCAAGAGGCACAGATGGATGTAATTGGGAACAAATCTTATCATTATTCAAAATTAAATATCTTTCACACATATTACTAGATGAAAAACATAAACAAAAACCAAACAAAAATAGCATTACCTATTTCTTCTGTGTGGCCTAATACTAAATAATCCAAATACTGGTACCAGTCTGGAGCACAGTGGTTCGGGACCTCAGCAGTAAGGGACGAATCACCTGATCTCAAGGCAAACATCGATAATTGAGAGAAAAATCAGAGTGACAAAGGGAGAGAGGAAGTAAGAGATACAGTATCAGGGGGGTGGAAGTTTGACAAAAAACGGTATTGAAAGAGAGAACAAATGACAATGGAGATGTTGCCTATTTCAGATATATTTACCAGTGTCACCTTGGTCAGTATGACCATAATAGATGATTGTTCTTGTAAAGTTAGAATACTTATTAGGACTAGGGAGATCCTATCATAAAGATGCTTATACAAGATTATTAGAGACTTGTTGTAATCTTGTTGTAACTGGACCTGCTCAAATTTTGAAAAACATTTAAGTTCTTATCTCAACTTCTTAAGTAGAAATGAAAGAATACATATATATTTACAGTTTTTTTTTTATTTATGAAGCACCATTTTACTAAAAGCCAAAATAATCCTTTTAATGTGATAATTATAAATTCAATAACTAAACATGGCTAACTGTGGAAATATTTTGTGTAAATGCTTAAAAGCCCTGATCATATGAACTTTAGTTGGTGGTTCAACACTTGGTCACATTTGACCAGAAGATGTCACCCTACTACCCATTAAAGTTTCTGCAAGTGCAGTAATGTGTCTGTTTGATTTGAGTGGCTGACATGAATCCAGAGAATTGACAACCCCCCACCAAGACAAACCCCAGCAAAACAAACTCAAAAATACAAGGATATTAAATGGTTGTTGTGTATAATAATTATACAGAATTGCTTTAAATGTGCACTTAAACCCTTGACTTAAATGTTCAGCCATTCAGCTGACCTTATTTTTGTTGTTATAGCACTGAGAATTGGACTTGTATGGGTGCTGATCAGAGGAAAGAACACTGCACTAACCAGGTAAGATTATTTTCTATTTTGTTGAAGGTTGTAGTCAAACGTAGCCTGTGTAGCTAATTTTTGTTCTGAAAAATTGCCAGAAAGAGTCTTTTTACCTTCTGGCTGGGTGACGATTCAGAAGCAAATTCACTTAAGTTCCTTACTAAGTTTTTTAACAGTTCTCAGTGAAACTGTGAGGAACTGAACTGTTCAGCAGATTCTCTCCAACACATACACACACACACACACACACACACACACGCACACACACACACACGCACACACACACGCACACACACACACACACGCACACACACACACACACACACACACACACACACACACACACACATCCCTTATAAATGTCTTTGCACTCAGCACCTCTGTAACAACACTAATTTATTCTTCTCCTTGAAAATGTATTCATACTACAGACAATGCAATGGAGAAAATATAATCTGTTCTTCATCTGGGATTCAGTGACACTTGTCACCTATAGTTCTATGAAAGGCATGGAAATACAGTTAATAGAGTTTATGATGCAGGCTTGGATATCATCTCATGTAAAAGTAGAGATGATTATTTGGCCTTTCTGATTCTGTCTATAAGATTGTCTTCTGTTGAAATGATGACCTAACAATATTCTCAGTTTTTTGTGACTTTGTGCGTGTGTGCATGTGTGTGTGTATGTGAGATATGTAAGAGCGAGACAGACAGTAAGAGAGATGAGTTGTTGACTATAGTTGTGCTGCAATTTATTTGGATGAGAATATTTTGCAGTTTAAGGTGTAATGGTCGCGCAGTGGTTAGCGCTTCGGCTTCACAGCACGGTTCAATTACAAAGGAGGATCTTTCTGTGTGGAGTTTGCATGTTTCCTGCGTGGGTTTCCTATCGTTTCCCCCCACAGTCCAAAAAATGTGCAGTACAGCAGTTTATAATAATTTACCCTTTATTAATCCCTCGTGGGGAAATTTAATTTCTGCAATTAACCCATCATGGATGAACCATGAGCAGTAGGCTGCCCTCGACCAGTTATGGGTTAGCGATTCAGTGTCTTGCTCAACAACACTTCGACACGCTAGGAGGAGCCGGGAATCAAACCAGGAATGTTTGGATGCAAAGAAAATTGCTCTACCTCCAGCACGACGCTGCCCCTAAATTGAAAAATTTTGGAAAATTGCCCAGATGTGCGAATGAGAGAGTAAATAACTGGCTGTATAAGTGTCCCTGGGATCACACATGTGACGTCTCACTATAGATTACATTTGGATGGCAATTTGGACCCCTTCAAATGCTATCACAATTCCACATATATGAAGTTTTATTGTACTTTCTCTGAGCCATTTCTTATTTCTACTGTAGTTGGACCTAAATCTGCTCATTCTTGCTAAATATTTAAGTTAATTTTCAAAACTATTTGTTTAATTATTTTCCTTAGATTTCACTCCTTGCTTAATCACAATTATTAAATCATACACAGACATTAGTGCATAAATCAGCTGAGAGAGGAGCAAGCATGACAGCACTGAGCAGCAGTCCGCAACCCATCCATCTCCACTGACAACAACAGTAGGGACACCATAAAGGGTCACAAACATTCACTCAGGAAGTGAGGTGATGAACTGCCCTACCTGACAACTCTGCTAGTTTCTGATGTTGTTGTGAACTCAGATCTGTGAGCCCTCTGGCAGAGTAGCGCCAAAGAGATTTATCGCACAGCATACCAATGGTTTACCTGGATTTATCCGCCGACTACAGGAGAGAGTTCTCCTCTGGAATGATATTCTGCCAAAAAAAACTTTTGCAGAAAGAAATCGACATCAGCCAGAACTGTTGATCCATAAGTAGAGCAACATAAAAGGAACACGGTGTCTAATGCGGCTTAACAGGGTGTATGTGTGTATGTTTCATATAATCCAGTCATTTCAACATTAATACTTTCAGGTGAAAAACCTTCATTTATAGTCACATTTCAAGGTAATAATGAAATCTTAATGTTTATTTTTCCTCTTCTAGTGCCCCAAGTCCAAAGATAATGTTATGAACTGGATGATTGTCACAACCATATGGTACATATTGTGGAATTTCTTCTCACAATTCGGAAAAAAGCCTGAAGACATGATGGGTCACAAGGAGAAAATTTTAATTTTCATAGAGACAAACTTAACATGCAGAAAAGAGCTGACAGTTACACGCTTCTTTTTTAAATGCGAAACAAATATTTGTAGGAACCATTTAGAAATACCACAGTAGACACTGAGAAGCTATACCAAATTCACAAAACTGAAATAAACCAGAATTTCTTCAAAATGAACCATAAAAAACATTTGACCTCACAATCCTGTCACACAAAACAAATGGAAGCAGCAACAAAGATCAGACCGCCGCATATTCACTTTAAACAACTTAAAACATAATCAGTGTAAATCAAGCCAGTCAAAGGTTTGTGATATATTTAGCGTGTTTTTTAGGTGTGTATGAGTTCTTCTTCCCAGCCAGCACAACAAATAAACCAAAAATGTCAAGCTCAACAAACAGTGACAATCAGAAACTCAGTTTTGTGAGGGCCAATGCAGAAATCATCAAATGGGGAATGTTTCTGACCAACTCTTTGCAGCTGGAAAATGTTGTCATTGGTGGTAAAAGTGCCGCGCTCTAAATCTTGTCAAAGGTGGTGAAAGAGTTTAGGGTTCTTACATTTTTTGATTGCAATGTAGAGAAATACAGTCATCAGGAAGTTCCGTGTTTTCTTTAGCTGCACAGTATCAGCGCTTAAGTTAATATATAGACAGCAATTTTGAGAAAAAAAAAAACAAAAACAAAAAAAACAACAGCAATAAAGATGGCCTAATTTCTCCTGCATCTGGAGCTTCTTAAAATGTTCTTGGCCTCTCGGAGTAGTTATGGGAGGCTTCACTAAAACAGCAGTTGAGTACGTCCATGTAAAAAGAGAACATCTCAAATTTGAGAATCCTAAATTATAAAAAGGCCACAGAATAAAGTATGCATCAATGGCTTTTGCTATCTGTTAGCCATCACACTTGAGGAGAGGCAAGGGTGAGGAGGCATTGAAAGAGGACAAGAGATGAGATGGTCAAAAAGTAAGTAGTGAGTAGAATGAACGTTGGTTTTTGAAAGGGTTGAAGAGATGAACCATGGAGACGGCAAATGTGTGAGGTGCGTTTTTCTTCTAAATTAAACCCTGGCTTCAGGGTGAAGCCCAGCTCTCCCTGCACTTTCATACAAGTGGCATTGAATACACAAACTCACCACAATCTCCTAACCCAACTTACCATCCCACTGCCAACACACACACACACACACACACACACATACACACACACACACACACACACACACACACACACACACACACACACACACACACACACACACACACACACACAAGCATGGAGTGTACAAAACCCCCACAGACATGTACATATGTAAGCCTTTCAGGACTAAAAGTATATGGCCATTATGACCATGCCTAAAATAACTGGAAGCTCACATGCATATACTCTTACTGTACATGTATCCTAGCAGACAAGAAATGCAAAACACCATTCATCTTTTCACGATTGGGTCACAATAGTTGCAGACACCAAGACAAGCAGAAAATAGCAAAAATGCAAGAGATATGCACAGGATATGATTTGTGTGATGCAACACAAACATCGACAAACTTATTCTGGACCCTATGACTATGTATCCAAAGTTCCCTTTTTGAAGGGGGTGAGGGTTATTGATATTTTACATCTTCTTAATGGTACTGTGCGTTTATACATACTTTGTTCCTGATTGATATGAGCGCATTTTATCCTTTTACAGTGCTTCTGGGTGATATCATCATCGATATCAGCTCCAATTACTGGTCAGTCATCCCCATAATAATTCAGTATTTCAGACTTAGCCAATAAAAGTACAGTCATAGCCAAAAGTTTTGAGAATGACACTTTCACAAAGTCTGTTCCTTCAGGGTTTTTTGGTGTTTGCCAGATGTTTCTATGGCTGTGTCATTCTCAAAACTTTTGGCTATGATTGTATAATGCAGAGATGAGCATTATAAAGCCTCTACATCTGTGGTCTTCACTTAGAGTGAGAATAGATGTCAAAGGCTTTGAACACATTAGCACCAGGTGAACCTAAAAAGAACCTATAAATGTTGGGATATTCCTTAGCTACAGCAGAATGAGACATATTTATTACTTTTCTACTTGGATATGGAACCAGACTAGAGAGGGTGTGGCAAAGTTGTTGAGGTAGCAGAAACCAGCATTCAAAAAAAAGAAAATTTGTATTAAGAAGTCGTAAATGTGGCTGAATGTATATACAGTATTTAACTAAATGCAGTCTCAAGTCCAATGTAGAGTTTCTGTGGTTTCTTACCCTCTGACCATGTAGAGTGAAAGGGGTTAAGCATCTACTTTGGCCCTGAATAAGTCTTCCCTGTGTACCCTGATTTAAGTCCAGCATAAGAGCATATATATATATATATATATATATATATATAAAATTGAAAATTGGATAGCTTTCTTCTCTCTCTCTCTCTCTCTCTCTCCCTCTCCCTCTCAGTCACCCTCTCTCTGTGAGAAAAAAACAAACAAGTTCTGCCTCAAAGCTGCCTTTCAAACCTGTGCACATGAAAGTCGTGTAAATTTTAAACACCATGAAACAATTTTGGTCAGATTTTTGGTCAAAAGGTCATTTTAGACCACAGGAAAGTCCAGGAGACCTTAACTGTTTTTGGTGAAACATGGTGAATATAAGTACTTTAAAATTATACTCAAGTAACTATAAGCGATTACAATTGGTAGGTTTATATTTCCTTGGATTTAATCTATTGTGTTTTCTATTGATAGCCAAAGTTCATTAACATATTTCTTTTATTTTATGGTATGCCATTATATTTTATTTTTCAGTCTTTTGCTATATTTGTTGAGTTTCACAGTAAATGATTTGGCTTAGTTTTTTTCTCATTTTGAACACGATCTTTATTTGTGGATACGCTTGATTATTTGAACCAAATAATTCTGGAACCATATGGCATGATAGACATGCGGTTTAATTTGATTATTTTTTTAATTTTTTTAAGTTATATGGCCCCAAGACAGTATTATGACCTGTGTTGCTTCTAATTTCATTGGCTACAGAGATAATAATTGTAGTGATATAGGCTTGTAATTTTCGGAATGGCAATCCAGAATTAGCGCCGTCTCTGATCAACACTTGAGTATATGATTGTAATCCAATGATTGTAATGTACCTACCTGCAAGCCCTGGTAAGTTGCCTCTGGCACTATACATGGCTACCACAGAAATGATATGTTGGCCCAAAAATATATTTGTATTTCGGTACCTTTGTCGTTAATCCTCTTGCTGAGTCACATACCTTGGCAAAACCACTCTATTTCATGTAATTAGTTAGTTCAATCAGCATAAAGTGAAGCTTTGCAGTAATTTTGCACCTGTTAAAGTAAAAATGACTTCGACCGTCGTTCAACTATTGATGTGAAGTTTACTTATTTAACATTTGCTGTCATCAGCAGCAGCATCCAGCATGGTCATGAGACTCTGTCACTGCTGATCGGTCTACTTGTATCTATCCAGGTGGTTGCCATTATATAGTATAAGACCCAAGTCCATCAATAACATACAGGATACTGTATATAAACATCTATATTGCACTCTTACTTACTGTTCTATTGCAATGTTTACATTCATATCTATAATCATATGTACAACAATGTTCACACTCTTCTACCAGCACATATCCCAATGCACTGCGGACAGCAAAGTAGGAATTTCACCGTACAGTGAAACTGGTTTCTACACTGTACATGTGACAATAAATGCTTTGAATCTTGAATCTTGAAACCTCAATGGCTTTAAGACTGGGCTATATCTTGCTTATTTAGTTGATTTTGTGAGGCCAAATACTGTATATGCATACTTGACTTGGATGCTTGAGTCAAGTGCAGTAAAACAAGCAGGATACTAACACAGTCTGGTTTTAGGAAATACTTCGTGCTCTGCCACTGTTTTTTCTGACCAAGCTTTCCTTGTCATTTGTTCAAATTTATATTCAAGGCACATATCAGACCTGTTTTTTCATACATCTGCTGCTGTTCTGCTGCTGTTAGACAGTCCATCTATATCACATTAAATTGAAAGATTGCCAGTTCCTATTTAATTTAGATGTATTAGATATTTCAGTATTATACAAACATTCACTTGAATAACAGTGCTGCAGCTAAATTCAAGTTAGATATTCATGGGGGCAGGGCTCTTTTCTGAGCTGATCAAAATAGACTGATTCCATTAACTGTCCCAGAAAGCCATGTCAGTTAGTAACCATGCACAGTACCAGAGCCCTTAAATGGTCTCACCTCAATGGAATGTATCCTCTTAAAGGTCATTAATTCCATATGTGGTTTTTCTGCTTTGATGAGATACAATGTCTGTTAACAATTCTTAAAACTATTAATGATCTTGTAGCCTTTCGTGCAGAAAAATAATAAGCTTAACTGAGTCAGGTGCTTTGGTATATTGACTGATCTGCCGCCATATCAGAAACTCTTAGGATAGTTCTGAATCAAGTTCTAATCTGCTGAGTCCCAAAACATCTGTGTGTAACAGCTAGTACTGGACAACGCACCCCTTTAGCACCAGAATCTTCCTGGATTGTGGGACTTTAGACCTTAATCTCCTGTCTCCTCTTCTAATCTCTCACTTTCACATAAGGAAAACACAGTCTTCCCTGTTCCTAATTGTGTTCACACTGACGCAATACACACACATACACACACACACAAAGTATATTTCTACATCATCATGACCCTGTCATTATCTTTGTCATGTATTTTGTCTTTCTTGCTTTAACATTATGCATCAAATGTAATGCAAGATAACGTACTTCTATCCAATTTTATCCAACATAATCCAATCTAACTCTAAATGCACCCAGTGTAATCTAACTCTAAATATAAACCCTTAACTTTAAACAATGGAACAAAATTTAGACATCAAAAGCACAACAAACCCCGAGCAGACAGCAGGTATGGATTGATGAGAAAGCACACACTTACTGTTGCACCATTGGCATGGACTGGGCCATTACATTGATATATATATATATATATATATATATATATCAATGTAATATATATATATATATATATATATATATATATATATATATTTTTTATCATTTTCACAACTGATCTCATACCTAAAGTTTCTTCAAATTCTAGAAAGAAACTTGTACATTTTGAACTTTTTCTTCCTTTTTGTGGCTGTAAAAACATAATATCTATCAATAGAAGGTTTGTTTTACTTAGAGATTACTCAGCAAGACAGGACATCAGACAGAAAAACAAATTCATACTGAATTCATTTCATATTAGAACTCCTGCCAGATGCTCTGTCCTGTAGATAATGTACATTGCAATATATGTGCTGTGACCTCATAACAACTGTTACTAGAACACAGATGTAAAAAGAGGAGTTTTAAATGGAGTTCAGAATATGTGATTAGAAGTTGAAAAACACATTGTAAGTACAGAACACCGTGTTAACTTGGTCTTTGGGATGAGGTGCAACAAAACAGGAAGGTAAATCATTCATTACAGTTTGTAGCATAGGCTTTGTATCTCTGACAGCGATATAAAACCCAGGGATAAAAAAATCAAAAATATGAACAGTTATTATAAGCTGCAGTGTAAACTACTGACACTGCCGTGTTATAGTCAATGTAACAACATACCAGCTATGCAAGAAATAATTTAGCGACACCTTAGTCAGTAATTTGATGTAGATAAACCACATGCATTTTCAATAATTCATTTGGTCTACAAACCTTGAGGGCCATAAGAGTCTGACAGTATGGAACCAAGTAGGCAGAATAATTATCAAATTGCATCTAGACTTATGAACTAATGCAGAACAGATGTGTTTCCAAGTAGTCAGGTAATTTGTGGATGGAGCAGAACCCTTGGCCCCCAGTACTGAGGTCAGGCTTGTTAACAGTGTTTAAATATCCACAACTTGTCAATCTTTCTGAATTTCAAAATTACTAATGAGGAAATACAGACACAACACTCAAGGACATTAATCAGATAGTGTCTGACAATGCTATATTTAATACTAAATTCAACATCAGGATTATCTGAGCTTCTATACTTTATTTACTAAATTGTTCTGAAGTCTTAAGCTTTATTTAATAATTTGTTCTGAAGTCTTAAGCTATGACCAATGACACAAAGGAGTGAATCGGATCACATGAACTGAGGATCATGTGGATGTTACCGGGGACTGATTCTGGCAGTGGGTGTTTCCTGTTTGTTTGGAGGGTGTAGATTGGCCTGGTCCCTGTGTGCAAATCCATCTTGGTATTGATCCCAGCATGGCTATATACGTTTGTGAAAGTATGTGTCTTAGTCCCCCTCCTCTATTCAGAGATGTTTTTTCTGTTTCGACAAAGATGGGTTCTTTGACGCTTCTCGAACCACCTATCTTGGTGGTAATACAGTGAGAGTCCATATGTCCTAATGTCTGATGTGGATTCTATTTCCTAGCTTCTATCACTTTATTCGGTATCCGACAAAGACTTAACTCTATCGCTAAACAGTTTGATTGCAAAAAGCTTTCACAGTCATTAACATTCAAATGTAATGAGATAAGATAAGATAAGATAAGATAAGAGAAGATAAGATAAGATAAGATAAGATAAGATAAGATAAGATAAGATAAGATCTTCTTCTTCTTCTTCTTTCGGCTTTTCCCGTTAGGGGTCGCCACAGCGAGTCAACTTTCTCCATCTAACTCTATTCTCTGTATCTTCCTCTCTCACACCAACTACCTTCATATCCTCTCTCACTACATCCATAAATCTTCTCTTTGGTCTTCCTCGAGACCTCTTGCCTGGCAGCTCCAATTCCAGCATCCGTCTACCAATATATTCACTATCTCTTCTCTGTACATGACCGAACCATCTCAGTCTGGCTTCTCTGACCTTCTCTCCAAAACATCGGACATGTGCCGTCCCTCTGATAGACTCATTCCTGATCCTATCCATCCTGGTCACTCCCAAAGAGAACCTCAACATCTTCATCTCTGCAACCTCTAGTTCTGCCTGCTGTCTTTTGCAACCTCTAGTTCTGCCTGCTGTCTTTAAAAAAAAAAGGAGGCAAGAGGATAAGATAAGATAAGATAAGATAAGATAAGATATTGAACGTCATAGGGGAAATTCGTTTGTCACAGCAGTGCAACAATAACACAATCAATAAATATGAATATAAATATAAATAGAAGAGGCAATTTAAAGGACAAAGACAATAACAAGGATAGGATCTGATAGCAGAACTACAACAAGGATAAAAATAATTCTATCAATTGAAAAAAAAATCAAAAGCTTGCTTAAAGAAAAAGAAAATCACCTCCCATTCCTTTTCCTTTCTTTTCCTTTTCTTTCCTCCTCTACACACCTCTTATGTTCAACACTGAGGGATTAGCACGACAAGTGTTGCCAGTGATAAATATGAATCACAATTATCTCAGATATGATCATGTATTTATGTGATATTCTTGTTATCCTTTCTGAGGCTGCCTCAAATACAATGTATACAATTTCAGAAATTCGTCAGAATCTTTGACAGCAGTTTGGGAACAGCTAATCATTCAGTGCTTCCTTCTGCATGCATACCAAAATGATGAATGATTACCTCTGCTGACGCAAATTAATCTCACCTTAAACTATAATTTTTCTCTGCATTTCAGTTCTGTCACTTCTCTGCAGCCAAGCCTGTCTCTAATGAAGGACGTGCTCAACATAAGGGCACTGTATTTCCTGCACTGTAGCAAATCTTCTTCTAATTGCCATCACTCATCTAGTTCACCACCTCACACCTTGGCAGTGAATGGCGAGGTTAGAGTCTGAGACAGTAAAGAGAGCAGAGAAGTGAGGCTGATGAAGGTGATGGTCATGGTATCGGTCAGGGGGGAACACTGTATCCTTTAAGTCCATATGTGAGAGACAACAGGGTCAGTGTGTTTGGTCTGGCTCTTTCTCCACCATTTCTCTCACTCACTTTCTCGTTCTCTGTCCCTGGAGCTGCTTCTCATTAAGCCTGTTTTTGTTGGCTGACACACAGTGGCACTTAGCAGCAACACGGTTAGTGACATGTGCACGAGCAGACATAAATGCATCTTAAACCCATGTGAACACATGCAACGACGCGTCACACACACACACGCACACACACACACGCGCACACACACACACACACACACACACACACACACACACACACACATACACACACACACACACACACACAAACATGCACAATTGTTTGGTTTGGCACTAACCTGGTGCCACTTCGAAGAGCCTCTAAACGCCAGTAACCAGCTGAACACGCCCAACTGCTTACTTTCACCAAGTGCACTCACACACACACACACACACACACACACACACACACGCTCATACAGTAACACACTCATACACACACATCTTTTAATTGTCCACATGCCTAATCCTGATGCCCAATGAACACCAACCAGGACATCACATCTGATGTGCCTTGTCTGATAGTGTATTAATTGCCTGTTAATGCATTAACTGAATGTCAGTGCTGAGCTTGCAGAATGTTTTGAAAGGGTAATACTGTAATATAGAGATAGCGAGGATATTCAAGAGATGGACACAACAGCTGGAAATTTGAATATATACTGTTGGTACTTTCAGTTGCTTTGTGATCAATTCATCAGTAAATGAATTTTATAGCCATGCTAATTTGGCAGTTTGCAATCAGAAAGAGACTGCCATGCTATTCGTACTATGATATTGCATTTCCCATCATAATTAACAATGACAATACTTTTATCATTTGAAAACGCACAGATTAAGTGCTTGTTTGTATGGCACTTGATAAATAGGGTGCTAATCTGTTTTTCTTTTCTTTGCTTTTCTCTTTTCCAAGCAAAAAGAATATTCTTAGTTTGCCTTCTTTACCCCAGTGTTCCCTGCTGTGTCGTACAGACTGGCTAGCAAATTTGATAGGCTTTCCAGTTTCATTTTTACATTTACACTAGTAACCAGTCTGTAATTACGTTTTACTGCCAGTACTGTTGGTGTTATTTTTTGGGGGAATAAATTCTACATTAAAAATTAAAAAAAATCTCAGCAATGCATCAGTTTTGATGGCAGACCTGGTTGCAATATTTTTTCAACTGAATGAACCATGCCTTAGCGCTTGATCAGGCTGCAAAAAATTCAACTAAACCAAAAGCCCAAAGGATTAGACATAATTAAGGAAAACAGATGAGTTGATGTTAAGCTGTGGAGGGGCGAGTCAAAAGGTGGGTTTTTTAAGTTGGGATCTTTCTCAACATACTGTCAAAAAATAGCGCACATGTTATTCATCTTAGGACAGTATTCATCTATGGTTAATACAATGTTCTTTCATTACCAGCCCTCAAATAAGACCAATGGTGCATTGATACATTTTAATGTATGAAAATAATGTAGTTTTAAATTAACTCACTTTGCTCAGTCTGCAAAAGTAATTTATTTGTATAAAAGTAGGATAACAGTCATATTTTTGTATCACAATACTTTACTTCATATCCTACTGAAACCTCAAAACTCTCTAAATTGATCTTATTTAGAGTATTTGAATTTATATTCAGAAAAATGGGTATCCTGTTAATTGGAATGACATATACATATGAAAGATGATTTCCAGAGACCATCCAAATATTTTACTGACCATAGAGTCAGTAAAATATTTGGCATTATTACATCATGTCAGACCTAATTTGACATTTAATCTCTCTGCTTTAAATATTTTTACATGCATGCTTTATTTATTGACCACCCGTAGGGTAGATTGCTGAAAGAAGTGTGTTTGACTCTCTCTTCAAATAAACATCTTTGGTGTATTTGCACTGCTAGTTAGTACTCAAGGGGAAACGTCCATTCTCACAATGTTTCTCAGTCTCATGTTAAATCATACATTAATGCATATGTCGACATGAAGTACTATGAAAATCTTAAATAGGGCAAAGCATGACAAAATACTAGCTATTTTATAATCTTTGAGAGACTTCGGTGTTTCCATTTCTGTCAACTAAAGTCTGTTTATGAGACAAGAGGTAGTCTGAGCTGGTTTTAACCAAATGCAATTAAAAGAGAAAAAAAAACACCCAAATTACACTGGTCCACCTAATCAGCATAAACGCACCCCTTTCCACCAGCTACGACACAAACACGTTTGTTAGGTGCTGGAAAAATGCTTGTGCTTTAGGAAAATGCATAAAGACTGTGTTTTCCTTCATGCTGGCTGGAAAATAGGGTCCATAGAGCTGTTGAAGAGTCTGCGTGATGCAACTCATTGGACGCCACACCTTCAAGCATGGCTTTGTGAACTGGTATAAACCTACTTCTCCAATTCAACACAAAAAATATTTGAGAATATCCGTGTTTGTAGCTGCAGACGTTGTAAGATGAATGTGACAATTTTTTCCCCTGACCAAAACCATCCTTGACACCACTAGCTATCTATTGAATGAGGTGTGCTCTACATTAGATTTACTTATTTTATTGTATTCTATTTGAATTTTTGCAAAATTTGATTTATCTACATGGGATGAATAGGAATTATGGGAGCAAGCGATGACATGGAGCCAATTACTAGATGATTTTTTTCTACTAAATCATATACAGTCATATTCAATGCATGTTGTATAAAATTTTTACAATGATAATTCGTGATGACCAAATGTTGTTCAAGCTGGGATTCAATCTCATATTTGTTATTGTCATGCCATTATACCAATTCAAACATCGCTCACATAGTGAGCTTAAACTCAGTACAGATGTACAGCACAGTATATACAGACATCAATATGCATTTTGTATGTATATGTATATTTGTATGCATGCATATATGTTTGATATTTAACTATAAATTAATATATACATACTGCATATGGACTCATGCACGTATAATTATATTTAACTGAAAATATTATATTGAATTTTATTGAATAGATATTGTATAGATTATATAAATTACCATTGTGTTGTTCTTTCTCATATTCTCAACCAATATTTTTTTTTTTTATGTGTGCTTTGTAGTTCTTGTCTTAGGTGCAATCATATGCCTTCCTTTGTGAGTAACATTTTTGGATTTTAAGGGTCCTCTGCTGCAGTGACATGATGAGATTTGTTAAAGTGATATCTGCATATACAGAGAAAAGTACAGGAGTTATTTTGAGAAGACTGCACTATTTGTGAGTAAGTGTGTCTGTGTGTGTATGTATGTGCGTTGGTTGTATCGTCTAGTTTCAGTGAAACAAACCACCACTCGCTCAGCCACTCGTCACTGCAGGTTTTCCGAATGAAACTGCCACCTTTATTGCCAAACTGTGAAAGCAAATGTCATTAAGAATTACACAGTACGAATTTGTGTTAAATTTACCCTTGCTTATCCCTCGTTTCTCTCTCAGTTGCGCGCGCGCGCGCACACACACACACACACACACACACACACACACACACACACACACACACACACCCACACACACACACACAGAGCCAGTGTTTCTTGTGTTTATGTTCTACCGAACACTGACACCCGTTTAGTTTAGATAGAATCGATAATAACCCTTAAAGAGCTTGTCACAGTGAGGCTGCTCTAGCCTCAAGTTGGCAAAGTCAGAAAAAACATATGCCTCACAGCCATTACATTTCACAACACACACGCTCACCACTGTACACACGCTGAACACACAGTGCAGGAAACAAACGCAGCGTTCTCTTCCCACACTGAGTGTTATTTGGACCCCAACCCTCCCAATTTTCTGTCTGGGACAGCTTGTGGGATGGACTGTGGAGAGTCTAGAGCCTTGTTAGGCTTAGGTTTCCCTGCCTGTTTTCGTCCTACACACACACATACACACACCAGGAATGTGATAAACAATACATGTATTCTCAGTATCTGGCACGGGCACACACATACACACCAGCAGTAAAACTCATGCAGACAGATTTTGCTGTGTAGAAAACACTTACAAAAGCCATTGTGCATTTACTTTCACCCCATGGCCTCTCTTACACACACTCAGCAGGACTGTGAACACACGCTCGATTCAGTAAGAATTCTTGTGCAGTATTTCCCAACAGGGTCCAGGCATGCTGCTGCCCTCAAGATATTAAAGAATTATGTTGGATTTAAACCAATGGTCAGTCTTTTCTTTGGACATGATCTTCATTAAAATACAAGAAGAAAAAAAATACACCACTGGGGAAAAATAGCCTATTGCAGGTCAACTCTGCATTAATATGAATGCTGTGACTATTGACTTTATAAATAGCAGGATAGTACTGAAACAAATACCTGCAGTTTATTCACAGGAACAAATTAAATTCTATCAGAAAGAATGGCATAGGGATAACAACACAAATTATTGTCTCAAAGTTTATCTTTCCCTGTGAAAGACCAGGCTTCTGAGGTAAAAACCATGAAAGTGGTCATAAGATCTTGGTGTTGACTTTACTTATGATTGAACACAAATTGGCCTTTAGATTTAAGCCTGATTTTCATCACATAATGTGATTTGAAGCTTATTTCCGAAGCTGAATGAATACAAATATACTGGACCCATGCATTTTTGACTAGATTTTAGCAGAAAACAAAACAGGAGTTATCAGTAGAGGACTGGAGTTTTACAGATAAGATAGTATTTAGGAATACTAAATGTTCTCCTGCTGTTTGGAGCCACTAAAGACACTAAAGACATTATCAAGCAGCTGCATGTTTTGATGGATTACGGGTCACGGAATCACCTTTCAATTGATTGAGTAATCTAAAAAGAAACAAATTAAACCAGAAAAAAAAAATCAACATTACTGAATTACTACCTCACGTCCTCTTGAAAACTTACAATATCAGGGATTATTTTGCTTAGTTCTGTCACCAGTGATGAAGCAGATTCATAAGGAGAGTCTTAACTGATGTGATGTGAAATATTAGAAATAAAGAATGATGCTATTTGAAGCTATCAGGGAGAGATCTAAAGTTCCAAAACTGCAATTGATAGCAAAACAATCTGACCAGATATCTCCTTCTCCACCCAAGTTGACTGGTTTCATCCTTGAGGCAGGGCTCTCAGGCGGCCTGGAAATTTGAGGATTCTGCCCGATATCGGTAGGCTTTATTTTAGAGAACAGGCCTGAAACCTCAGATGTTACACCTGGATTACTGTGTGAGAGTCACAGTCCCAAATGTTACTGTTATGACTGGGACCACTTTGGAGTTCATCATGTTGGCCAGCAGCTCTTCGTCAGTCTTGAACTTTAGATACGTTAAGGTCTAAGCCCATCCTTCCCCACTGCTGTTTGTGGAGGGTCATCTTGGGACTTTCGGGACCTGTAGTTCAATTATACAATGTTATAAGCATTAGTTTCTCAATATTTTATTCAAATAGGTTACTCTTTTTCAAATGATGTCAGTTAAAAATTGAACTAGTTGAAATATTGATTTTTTTTTTACTGGATACTTGACCACTGTCAGCAGAAACTGCATTCAAAGCAAACTCACTTTGTGGCTGCCACACCTAATGCTGTGGTAACATGGGGTGCTAATGGAGGGTTCACTTACAGATGGAGTGAGAACATTTTCTCCACAACCTCAAAGTGTCAGTTCTCATGTTTGAAAGCCAACTTGAGATGTCTGACAACTTACCACACTGAAATTATGAGGAATAGTGTCAATGTCTTTGATGTGTTTAGCATGAATTTTGAGTGATAGTTTGCTTCCTAAATTTATTGTTTACTTAACTGTTAAATAGCAAAGTTGTATGTGCATCACTCGCTACTGAGTGTGTAGTGGTAGCTTGTGGTGGTAACTGAAGTGCGAGGTCAAAAGGTTATGGTTTATGTGGGATGGCTAAGGACCCTCCGCTGCTAGGCTAGATCCAGCTGTCAAAACACACACACACACACACACACACACACACACACACACACACACACACACACTAACACACACACACAGACAGATATTTAGTCCAAGCCGATGAGGGGTGTTCATATAAACAGTTTAAATGTATCCCACCTGCACACATGTGTCTGTGCGCGCATGCACACACACAAGCAACAATGCACACACTTACTTGACACACTGGAAAACCACTTGGACTCCTAGCCATAGATTAGACAGGTAGATATAATAACCAGGAGTGTAGATGTATTCAGAGACCTGCGGTCATAATCATAAAGTTATGTGTAAGATTGATGTTCTTGTCTCATTGTGTTAAAGTAAGGGTACAGTATGCACATATTTGTTGACTAAGGGAGTTTTGTGGCCCAGTCTCCAGGGAGCTGATGTCGGTGCACTGTTCAAGCTAATTGAAGAAGATGCTTATAAGCCCTCTTCTGTGTGTCTTTGTGTAAGTGAGTGTGTGTAAGTGAGTGAGTGAGAGTTGGGAAGGGGCAGACCCTGTAAATTAATCATGAGGGTACTGACAAGGAGAAACACTTCAGTCTTGTTGTGGTGCAAAGTTCATTAATGAACTGACTTTCAGCATCAGCACATCTGAATACATCTGAACACATCTGCGGCTCCTTAATTATAGCTAATTTCAAGTTGGAGCACCCGCTCTGAGGAACCGAAAAAACATAAGGAGTCAGATAACGACAGGCCAATCTGTGGGAGCTACATCCTAGGAGAAGACCATAACAACTGTCATTGACCAATAAGAAAAATACACCTACAACTTCACATTTCCTTCTTTGTATTATAAGGTCAAGTAAACATAACCAATCAGACTTTGTGAACTGACACACTTTGTTGCTAGTCAGGGAATAGGACCCAGAGCTCTGCATACCGGTACTTTAGTTTAACTGCCGAATTAAATTCTGATTGAAACCTTAATATCTTCTCCTATTGTTTCATCAACAAACACGCAGGATCCAGTGAAACATAGTGTCAAGGAAGAATTCAGACAAGAACCAACAGCCATTAACTTCAGGTCACTCTCCATTCTTTTCAGGCCTTTTTTTTTCACAAATTTTTTTCACAGCAGATATGGAACCTAGTTACTAGTAAGTAAAGCTTGCGCCAATAGTTGGCTGGAAGATCTTGGAAGGTCAGTGTAACTTGGATTTTTTGTGGATGACTAAAATTGTAATCCAAACATTTGTGACCAAGGATGTTATTCCTTGTCTCAGCTTTTCATTTACATTTTCATGCATTCTAAAGGGTTGCTAAAGTTTTGGCAACATAATTCCATTTAGGATTTTCATTTAGGATTGTCAAAACATATGTAGCATCTTTGAGTTCACTGCAAAATCTATTATTATTGCAAACATAAAATTAATTCAATGATAATTTTTTGTTCTAAATCAGCCAGGAACAACTTCCTAGAGCTGGGATCTCATGTTTGCTGGCTCTCCCACATGATTTGTATGCAGCATGAAATGGGACAGGTGCTGCAGGTGTTGCAAATCTCTTCTGGGCTGCCTCGCTCACTGAGTCTCGCTCAATGCGGGCACTGTTAAGTAAGTGCCTGATTCCAGTGTTTCAGCAACTTCTGTGGCTGCTTCCCTTGGACGATTACGCCAGCAGGGTTTACTTAAGGATGGGAGCGTGACAGCTGCTGGAATGCCTCTGCTTTGCCCACAGAAAACAGGACATGGGTCACTCCAACAGTACAGTTCTACAGGCCTGGGCAGCATCATTCCACTAAGCAGCTCAAATGGGCTGTGGATCAGAGAGGCTTGTTCTCTGGTTGGCTACAGTTTCTGCTATGGATTGTGTTTTGCAAATGTCCAGCAGAACACTTACATCTGCCCTTAACTCTTGCACATTTCTGGTAAGATGAATTGATTTGCACTGTACAGCTATAATAGAGATCAGCTACTTCAGTGCAGCATCAAAAGTGAGCTGGAGTTACTATTCATTTTTACATATGAGTATATTTTTTTAGGTATGATAGGTGACATACATAAATTACCCCATGTGAAAAAGTGTTGTAATGGGTTTAATGAAGTTGACTTTTGAATACCTGCACCAAATTAATTTCTTATATTTTATGTTTCTATTAATGTTTTTTTTTCTTTTTCTAACAAGCCATATCTTTGATTCTACCATGGCAAACAGAACAAATTCTGATCAGAGACTTTATCTCACTTGAATAGAGGAATGATATTTCTCTCTACTGGATAATAATGCTTCATCTTTCTCACAACTGAGATTTCTGTTAGAATTTCTCTCCACTTTCTTTTATTTTATTTACTCCCTTTTATTGCACCATTTCTCACTCTGGAGTTAATATGTGTTGTCAGGAGGTATTCTGTGTAGAGAAATTTGATATCATGTCATGTTTTGCTTTGAGGAGCTCACAGTAATGAACAATGAGAAAAGAAAACCTTTACCAAGCCTTAAAATTATACAAGCACCATTCAATTCATCGATTTTACAGTGACTGGGTTGACCTCATATCGCAACGTGTAATGTATATAAATTTTTCATTAATTATTTTTTTCTCAGTTTTTTTCTTTCTCTGAGTAAATAAGAAAAAATATGGTTATGTTACACTGATGACTGCACAGTTATCTGATGACGTTTGTAACAGGCAGGCATTGGAAATTATAGCTGTGAGATCAACTCAGGTCAGTATGTACTGAAACATTGCCATTTACTTAAAAATGCCAGCCCTCATATGGTAAAGCTATATCACATCCTATGTTATTGGACATTGATATGTATTGATTGTAGCTTGGGATGCCAGATGACCAAAGCCACTGCCAGATGTTATGCCAAGATCAATTCAGGATGTAATACTGAAGAAAGCTGACAATGCTATTTTGTTCATTTTAAGTTGAGGTGTGAACTAACCAAATTCCAACTTCTTCCAAATGTCTATTCATATCTGCATGAATAGAATTTCAACATCTTTTGACATTTTGTTAGTTTTTGAATCCAGTGCTGGGGTTTGATGTATGACCAGCTCTGAACTTGATTATAGACCAGTTTTTCATTCTCAATGAAAATTCAAAAGTTCTTTGACGTCAAGTCCAACGTCCTTCTGAAATTCAAGTGACGTGGGATAGGTGTTCATCTGGTACTAAACACATGTCTTGTCCAGCTGTATTTATCTCCTGGCTGCCAGCTCAGCAGTGGTGACGGTGGTTTATGTTAGTCACGGAGTTCCTCCTTTAGTTCAGTCACAGAGACTTACTGTAGGCATGACATCTGTCCAGAAACCGGATTTGACGTTTCAGACTGATGCTTCCACAAAATAGAGTATTTTTCTTTGGAGTCTGAATAAGGATGAATAAGAAAAAGCATATATACCTGAAAGTGCACATGCCTGTTAATGTAGAACACACTGTAAATGACAAGGAATTGTCAGACAAACGAATAGCTTACAAATTACCCCCACCTTTTATCAGTTATTTATTTTGAGGATTTTTGCTGACTTTGTGTTCTTGGCTCATGGAGGAGCGGCACTGGCGGGTTGTGAGCCAGATAAACATCTCAACATGAAAGGTGAAAAGGTCCATTAAGCAAATTGACAGTCAAAATGAATTGATGTTGGAAAGAAACTCAGCATGAAACTGGCTCTCAGAGCCTCCATGCAAGACAGGCATGACATTCTGAACTTCATAAATACACACACCAATGTAGATTGAGAGAAAATGAAAGCAAGCTGGCTACCATGCATGCCCTGAGCCTGTGTTGTCATGCTCCAACTGCAGAAGATAAGAACTCTCAGATCTCCAAATAACTGTATCTCACCTTGGCGGCAAGGTGGGATCAGGGCTTGGCTCATGTTGAAGAAGACAGTTATTGCATTAATTTTACTTGCATGCAATAATTCAAACAAAAAGACATTAATTCCCCAAAATGATGCCTAGCAGACAGTCATTCCAAGAAGACAAGAAAAGATTTTCTTCTGGAAAAAGGGAAAGAAGATGGAAAGATGGATCTTTCAGCTCTCCGTCTTGGTTTACCATGTTTATTCGACTTTATATCAGAGACTTTGTTATTGCAGTAACTATGGGTTGAGCAAAGCACCACCTCAACTCAGTGACTCCATCTCCTTTAAACTGTTCACTGCAAGCATTTTGTTATTGGCGGATGAATATGTTTTGCACTAACATCCAAGTAGTATTCAGTTACATGAATGTGTAAAATATTAAAGAAACACAGCTTATACTATAATCCTTTTCAGACCAATGACATATTTGTATCTTCACCTTTACACACATTTTCTGCAAAATGTTTGAAATAGAAGTTTTTCAACAACAGGCGTGTATTATTATTTTCAAGCAGGATTCAATGTTGAGCATTATGTCTATTATTAGTGACAAAGCTGAAGGTTCCTGCTCTCCTCGCACAGAAGTCCTATAGAACAAAGACCAAAAATCAGTTTGACACCTAACGCAAGGACACCAGTTTTAGAAATTCTTTTAAAGATTACTAATCTAATTTTCCAAAGACATTCGTATGGAATGACATTTGCAAAGACATTCTTCTGCTAAGTGGTTTGACATGAGAATATTTCTGGCTGACAAAACAAAAAACAGAGAAGACTAAACCTATTGTATTTAACATAAAATTGCATAATTTTTGAAGCTATTATTTTATTACTAATGCTAGAAATATTTTCACTTCATCAACAAAAGAAGAGTTGATGGGTATTTCAACTATTGCTGTAGAAACCTAAGCCAGTTGGAGGAGTGAAAACATATTTTCTGTCAGCTTGAGTACTCGATGCTCCTCTGTGTTTTAGTTTCAAGAAAGAAACTAAAAAATCCCTTAATACTTGTACATCAATTATGTTTGGCAACATCTGTTACAATATCTATATGATTTTTCATCATTGTCACTTTAACAAATACTTCTGTTGTCTTCATACCTTAACAACATTGCTGATGTTCTTTTGTAACAGCGCACAAAAATACCTGGAAGCTTTGCAAGATGGATTCTTGAATGATCTGTGAAATCTAGCTGCCTGGCAAGGTGATAAAAATGCCATTTCAGATTAAAAAGCCTTTAAACAGTTTTGAGTAGTTTCGAGCAGCATGTATATTTTCCAGTGCTGCTCATTAAGTTTTACCAGTGTTGCTAAAATTATAGATCTAATCTGTCATCGGTTGGTGTTGTAATTTATTATCATTCAAATTTACGTGAAAATCAAACCAAAAAATATGTATTAAATCAGTAAGATACAAACAATATCATTTACTTTTTGTCTGCGAGATAATACTAAAACTTGGGTTCGTTTGTACTCAGTGGTTCGTTATACAAGGTGTAGAAGAATTTAGATCTTGGATAAAGACATTTGGTCACAGTATTTAGTTTTTCTATTGAGCCTGAATTATGACCATTTCGCATCATCATGCAAACACATTTGATATTGCAAAAGCCAATTTAAAGCTTTTGTGGCAATCTTATTTAATTCATGCAAATCAATCATTGCTAATTTATTATTGAGCGTAAATCTGATTTGCATCAACTGTCCACTGTTTCTCAGGAAAAGGGACACAAATCATGGATGCAAGCATGATCATTTAGCGTGTTTTTTAATTCATGTCTAGCATATAATTCGTGAAAATAAGAACATACAAAAAAGATATATTACTCAAATCTCCCACAGACTGTTTTTAATGGGTCAACACTCTGGGCAGCATGAACTTAGCGTTATTTTTCAACTGAAAGTTTGGCAGGAAACTTTTGTGCATATGAACAAGAGTCAAAGCTGCTTTCTCGATGTCATCTAGTGTCCTACGGTCTTCTGAGGAAAGGAAGAGGTCTAGTTAAATTGGGATTTTTGGAGAAAGGGTGCAGGCATGTGTGCCTGTGTGTGTTGGCAATACACACTCCTCCAGCTGCTTGTCATTTCAGCCTTAGCACGCATGGCCACCTGTTCTGAATAAAGTGCCTCTGCTCTCCTGTCCATGTATCATGCAGTTTATAGTAAGGTGATATTTAACATGAGGGCTGCTCTCTCGATGATCTGCTCTACTATAAATCATTGAGCATCTGAAGAAAGTGATGATAACAAGGGCTTTCCAGTTCTCCTTTCACTAGTAATTTCAAATAATTCTGTATCCCAAAGGTGTGTAAGGTTAAGATCACTGTGAAAACCTACCAACCTACACTTGGGGAAATAAAGTGTCAAAAAAACCTCAGGACTTGCAGCAACTCAGAATAACCAAAAATAATGTTCGGCTCATATTCCATCTTTGTACTTTTATTATAAAAACAAGTATCTTGCTATTTAATTATAAGGGTTTTTTTATTTGAAATTAAGAAGAAAAATTTGGATCATTTGATCATTTTCTCGTCAAACCTATGAAATATGTCCCACAAAAGAGACAACTTACAACAGTTAAAAAACCCAAATATGAATACTTTCTGATTTGACAGCACTATACCAACTTATTTCAATTCTGTGTTTTCTTTAGTCCAAATTGACTCAAAACCAGCTGGCAGCATGCAACAGTTCTTCTGAGCTGGTCATCTTCAGTATTGAACATTTGAGTATATATTTAATTACCTCCTTTTTTCCCCAGTTGTGGATATATTAAGTTTTTGGATTGCAGTTGCCGCCGAAATCCTCTTAGTGATTTGTGTTTTTTTCCTATTGATTTTGTAGTTGAGTGTGTTGCGTTGTGCACATGTTAGATGGTTTGGAGAGAAGGTCAGAGAAGCCAGACTGAGATGGTTTGGTAATGTACAGAGGAGGGATAGTTAAAATATTGGTAGAAGGATGCTGGAATTGTAGATGCCAGGCAGGGGGTCTCGAGGAAGACCAAAAAGACGATTCATGGACGTACTTAGAGAGGATATGTGGGTAGTTGGTGTGAGAGAGGAGGATCCAGAGAATAGGGCTAGATGGAGAAGGTCGATTCGCTGTGGCGTCCCTTGAAGGGAAAAGCCGAAAGGAGAAGAAGAAGAAAAAGAAGTGTGTTGCATTGTGATTTACAAGTCCTGTTTTACTATTGTAATATTGTTCCCATTGCGTGCCTTTTTCAAATATCCAATTAATTAGTCCTCATAAGCTCTTTCTCCTCCTTATTTAGATAAGTCTAGGTTAGGTGAGTTGATACTTTAGGTGGTCGCACAAAGATGTTTTGCATCCAAAGAGGGAGCAAGTGTCAGAGTGAATGGTTGTATGTCTCTCTATGTGGCCTTATGATTGACAGGTGACCAGGAGAAACCCTTTTGCTTGCCCAGTGACATTTGGGATTTGCATGACAATGAGCGCAGGACAGTCTTTGTTGAGTCTTAAGCTCGATGTAGCCACTGACTAATTCCTGTTAGCTGTATATGATAAAAATAGGTTAACTGTTTCCTATCCGGCTGCTAGTCCATCTTTCTATAAATGCCACGACATCTGGACATCTGACTGATTTTATATGTGTGATGCTCTCATCAATATTAATCACCCGATTGATATATTTAAGTTGAAAAATATTAAGAACAAAAGGTCCAACAAAATTTTCAAACAAATAATATCTAATTATAGCAAAAAAGCGATTCTTCAATGTTCTCTTTTACACTTAGTCATATTTTGAATCACATTTTCCATTCTTTTGTTTATGTGTATCAAAACAATCTACTGGTGTGTAACTGAAGCAAGTAGATCCTCCTTCCCCCATTCTTTTTGACTGGCCAGTAACTTACAATAGGAGATTTTCTTTTAAACTTGTGTAAATAATCTATTAACTCAGTTTTGTTTTGGAAAATATTTCCATATGGTTTTAGCTATTGTGCGCACACATACTTCTGACTCCCCTGTGTTTCTCTAATGACCGCAAGGCAGCTGGCAGAGAGATGGTGTGGAGCAGCAGCATCAGATAAGGGAGGTGCTGGAGCGTGAACGGTTATACACAGGTGATGTGTGAATACATCTGTAGTGTAGTGTGGCGTGAAGACAGAAGAACAGCCCAGCATATGACCTGTTCAGCAGGATTATTAGTTTATAAAACATCTCACCTCATATCTAGATTCAGATCAAGACAAATCTTCTCCAGTAGTCAGTGAACAAAGGCAGAGATCTGTGATCGATTGATGTCAATATGTCTAAAATACAGGAATTATGAAAACATGCAAATCAAGGAAATAAAACACCCCCCACAGGTCATATCACATCAATAAAACTGTGGCAAAAAACAACGCATATTAAGAAAAATTGTATATAACTATCAACATTACAAATGAAAGAAATAGTGAAAGTGTTGCAAGCATCCAAAAAACTTGTTATTCTAATGGTTTGTAACTCCATAAGTGATTTTTTTGAGGGACAGTTGTGTCTTGATTTGTGGAGAAATTTTAGATCCTGTGAAAACATGTTATTTTTGGGTATTTTTGATACTCTTCTTTGAAATATATTTTACTTAAAAAAAAGGAAAAAATTCTGAAATATATTACAATTTTTTTTGTACATTTACAAATATTCTCTTAAATGGAATAATATTGCTCTAAGGCCCTTATAAATTCATTTTTTGAAGTTATAATTCACAGTTAGGCCCAGAAATATTTGGACAGTGACACAATATTCATGATTTGGGCTCTGCATGCATCCAGATTGGATTTGAATTGCAGACTTTAAGGTTTAATTCAAGGGGTTGAACAAAAATATGATGAAACATGTAGGAATTGTAACTTTTTACACCAATGCCCCTAATTTCAGGGGCTCTAAAGTCAACAAAAAAAACAAACTAAAAAATAAAAACAAACCCCAAGTAAAATGTTGCTTTTAATATTTTGTTGAGAATCCTTTGCAGGCAATGACTGCCTGAAGTCTGGAACCCATGGACATCACCAAACGCTGGGTTTCTTCCTTTGTGATGCTTTGCCAGGCCTTTACTGCAGCTGTCTTCATTTGTTGGTTCTTTGGGTCTTTCTGCCTTAAGTTTTGTCTTGAGCAAGTGAAATACATGCTTGATTGGGAGCTGGTGATTGACTCAGCCATTGCAGAATATTCTAATTTTTTGCTTTAAAAAACTCTGGCGTTGCATTTGCAGTATGTTTTGGATCATTGTCCATGTGTACTTTGAAGCCTGGTCCAATCAACTTTGCTGCATTTGGCTGAATCTGAGCAAAAAGTATATCCCTATACACTTCAGAATTCATCCGACTGCTTCTGTCTTTTCTCACATCATCAATGAACACAAGTGACCCACTGCCGTGGAAGCCATGCATGCCCATGCCATCACATTGCCTCCACCATGTTTTATAGAAGATGTGTGTTTACAGAAGTTGTTCAGATTCTTCTCCAAACTTTCTTCTTCCTATCATTCTGGTACAGGTTGATGTGGGCTGGCTTCTTCATGTGTTTTTTGGCAAAGTCAATTCAGGCCTTTCTTTTTTTGAGGCTGATCAATGGTTTGTACCTTGTAGTGAATCCTTTGTATTTACTCTCATGAAGTCTTCTCTTTATCGTAGACTAATGCACTGATACACCAACTTCCTGGGGAGTGTTCTTCACTGGAGTGGATGTTCTGAAGGGGTTTTTCTTCACCATGTAACGGATTCTGCGATCATCCACCACAGTCTGTGGACGTCCAGGCCTTTTTGAATTCCCAAGCTCACCCGTGCACCCTTTTTTTTTTTCTCAGAATGTACCATTGATTTGGCCACTCCTAACATTTCTGCCATCTCTCTGATGGATTTCTTCTTTTTTCAGCCTGAGGTTGGTCTGTTTCACCTCCATTGAGAGTTCCTTTGCATGTTGTGCGTTCACAGCAGCAGCTTGCAAATGCAAATGATGACAGGTTACTGAGGGGGGAGCCCAGGCAGCCTTGCTATTTTTTCGCAGCCTTCTGAGTCAATTATCCAATTACTTTTGGTATCTTTTGAAAAAGAGGTGGCTATGAATAAAAGAGCTGTAATTCCTAAACCCTTGCTCCAGATTCAGATTTGGATCTGAATACTCTCAAATTACAGCTGAGTCTGGACTTTAAGTTTAAATATATATTGCTTATATAATTGTATCCTAAAAATGTTTTTGTAAACAGCTAAAATAACAAAACTTCTGTCACTGTCCAAATATTTCTGGGCCTAACTGTATGTTGATTATTTCATATTGTATCAACTTAATACAAAAGTTACAAATATAGTGCATGTTTGAGATGCAGCAGTACACCTCACTCTCAAACTTACAAACTCCACCTTCAGTTAAAATAGTTGACTTACTGTCTTAGTATCATGATTTGAAGGCTGGACCTTGCTGGGCTCATACTTACTTAAGAGATCTTGGTCTCCTGGGTAATTTCACCAGTGATAACTGTAAAAACTGTTCCTGCAATTGCCCATAATGTTATTGCAGAACTGAGTAACAATATCAGTACTGTGTAAATGTCTGTTGGGGGTGGAGAGCTGATAAAGCCAGGATGAGTTTATGAGCCAAAAAAGCTGATAAATTCACTTATTTGTCTTTACTGTGGCGTGGTGTAACACTGGAGCAGTGGCTCAGGATGAATAACAGATCACGAAGAATATTTTCATAGACACTTTTCTAAAGTGGAAGAGAACAGTTTAGGGGAAATTTGGTGATCTCATGAGACTTAACTCATGATAAAATGTTGTCACCCGGTGAAAGAAAAATAAGTAATCACATGGATGTAGATGACGTCATGAACTTGGTGACAAACTATTTTGACAAAGTAAACTGAATGCACATTGCAAGACATATACAGAGTGTGTGTGTGAGTGTGTGTGTGTGTGTGTGTGTGTGTGTGTGTGTGTGTGTGTGTGTGTGTGTGTGTGTGTATGTGTGTGTATGTGTGTGTGTGCATGTGTGTGTGTGTGTTTGGATGAGGGGCGGTCAGTATACTGGCTTATAACAGTTAAACATACGCATTGTTCCCTCAACAAACCTTTAGATCAACACAGTAGTTTGTTTTTGTCTCGGACCTGATGTCTCTTTTGCAACATCTGTCTCTGGTGCTTCGCAGTCAAACCAAAGCCAACTTTTGGGTTTCCTGCTGGGTTACATTCACCACGCTTTGAAGAACATGCAAACAGAGTATTTCATGATAATACCCAACATCCATTCTGTCATAGGAGGTTTTTATTTCATCTTGCTTTCTGTCATTTTCTCCTCCCATGAGCTCCCAAGTTCCTGGACAACCTTTTACGGTACCAATAATAGCAATATGAATTTTCTGTGCTTCTTTTTATCAAACTGTTAACTGTCTCATACTGGATGATTATGTTACTTGAAAAAACGAGAAGTTAGCAGGAGCAAAAATGTTAACAGTTGTCGCATATGTTGTGTCAGTTAGACACACCTAACAAGCAATTCCCAGTCCTCCTGTCTCACAAAATCATCTTGGATTCATGCTAAAAGCAAAAAGAAAAGCAGAATATCAAGAAGATACGTAATGGTAAATTAGTTTCACCCCAGTGTTACCAAAGCTGATATTCTCTTTATTATGGCAACACTTTCTGCAAATATTATGACCAAATCAAAGAAAAACTGTCAAAATAAAACTGCATGTTTTGTAGAAATGTGCACTTTGTCTTCAGTAGCAAGAATATTTATGTCCCCATAAGTGAATCAACCCAGTAGTTTCTCAAGTATCCTGTCATTAAAACTATGATTAGGAGTAGTCCAGCAGCTGATACAACTTGAGAAAAATAAAAACAAGGAAAAAAAAATGATGAGGTTTCCAGTATGAGCACATTGTGATATTCATGGTTGTCACTTGTATGTGAGAGATTGAGATCAGCTGTGCACTTCCAAAAATAGAAACCCAATATTTGGTGGAGAAACTTTCATTTCGGGTTGGGAATAAATTATTGTATGGGGAATGCTGACAAACTGTTCCACCGTTAACTTTTGTTGGATCGGGGCTTGTGAGATTAAATGCTCTCACAGGTGGAGCAGTGAACTGTCTCTTCACCTGCAAACCCAGGGAAAAAAGTTGAACTCTTCCTTTTCCTTAGAGAATTCTTTTTTTCACGAGATAAAAAAGACAGACAAGTGCAGCTGCACAAACATAATAATTCATCATGACCACAGATTATGAAAAGCTGTGTGAGGCTTCCTAAAGCAACTACTCATGCTCCAAACCTCCTTCAACTGCACATCTGAATGAGGCAGAGCAAGGGGCATTGGCTCTGTCCTGTATCCCAAACCAGAGCTCAACAGGACCTAATTGTTTACAGCCAAGTTTTGATAAAAAGAAATTGAAGATGCATGAGGAGGAAGTAGATTGATTGACACTATCATTTGCACATGGGACATAATGACTAATGATGATAATATAGGTCATGAGATGTATTCGTACTCATTTTTGTATTTGATAATTGGGAGATTATTATGCCATAAATACTTTGAGTTAGAAGGCTGCCCATTAATGGCACCAGGAAGCAAGGTATGGCTTGGGTGCTTTGGTCAAGGGCACTTTGGCAATGCTAAGGTGGTAAACCAACACTTCTCTAGCCACCAGTCAACACCCTGTAGAGATCTAGACAGGTGGTGAACTGGTAACTCTCAGGTTTCCAAGCCAAGTCCCAATGGGCTGAACCACTGCCAATCCTCAAAATGTGCTTCAGAAAATCATCTTTGAATTTGTAGTGTAAAGACAAATTTTTTAAACTACCTCTTGAAGGAGAGCAATTTTTATATCTTTCTTAATGGGTTCTGTTCTGCAGAGTCAGTCCTACAAGTGAAAAAAGAGACATGGTGTGACAATCAGTCCACAGGCTTTGAACCTACAATGGATCAAAAGTTAAAGTAGCATCAATCGCAGTTTAAATGATTTATTGGATATGAGCAGATGATTTGACAACTCCATACTGAATATTCATTATTCATTTTTACAAGAATAGTCGAGCATTCCTGCATAATGCATCATAAGACAAACATCCTTATCAACATACAGTCTAATCTCCTGACCTCTCCTCCCTCTTGTCTCCTCACTCCTGCTCTTCAGGCTGGAATGTCTTATCTCTTTTACAGTGCTAATAAACCTACTGCGTGTGTGTGTGTTTGTGTGTGTTTGTGTGTGTGTATGCGCGCACATGAGTGTGTATGTGTGTGTGTGTTAGTGAGGGAGTAATGGGGCTGGTGTGTGTGTTAGTGGTGCAGTGCTCATTGCCTCTTTAGGGCAGGATATTAGAGAGGTCTGGAACAGCTCACAATTTATTAGCATGGCAGGTTATAGAAGCTGGAGGCAGCAGCGGTGATAGTGTTTATTTGAACAATGAGTACAGAAAGGAGTACTCACAGTTTTATAAGATTTCTTTAAAAAGACATTGAGCGATCCTCTTCTTTTTTTTTGGCTTGTTTTGCACCCCTTCTCTGACACTCCTCTTTCCTCAGTCTCTTTACCATTATCAGGGGATTAGTGCTCTCTTATCCAATTGAATTTAATTCATCTTATGGCTCTTTCTCTACTTTTCTTTTTACGGTCGTCCTTGGTTCTTCTTTTGTTTAGTCCTTTCACACTCATTCACTTTCCTTGGTCTCTTTATTGCCATTACTTCTCCTCATCTTTCATTTCCTCTCTCCCATTCTTTCTTTCCTTCTCTCATCCCTCACCCCCTTTCTTCTCTTTACCTTTCAGTTTGTTTCTTGTGTGTTCTCTGTTTTTATCTTCTCATTTCCTCCACTTTCTTGCCATTCTGTCTGTTCTCTTTTCAATTTTTCCACAATTTTCATTTTACTCTCTATATTCATTTCCTCTCCTCCTTTTCCATTTTCCTCCGGTACTTATGTCCTTGATATTGCCTTTCACATTTCTCCCTTCTTTTAATGTTTCTTTCTTGACCTCAACTACTGTTCCATGTCCTTTTATTTCCTTACCACTTATCTTGCCCTTCCCTTCCTCTCCCGCTCTTTTGAATTGCCATCTGTGTTGATTTGTTTTAATCTGTTCATCAGCATGATCAATGGAAACACATTCCACAGTCATCGGCCAATTCTCCCAGTCTCACATTTTTTCTGCCTTTACTTTGTCACGGTAAAAATTCTCAAAAAACATTTTAACAGGCAGCCAATGCTTACCTCTTTTTTGGCATCCTGCATCTAATCAATTTATCTAAAAATTTGAAAGACATTTCCTTTTGACACCTCTTTTGACCCTGACTCCTCAGGTTGAATTCTCATTAATTACTCTTATTCATCTTTGATTTGTTGTGTCTAATAGTGTTGGCAAAAGCAAATGACACACGTTATTGTCACCCATCACAAAAGGTAGCATCTTGTAGTTTGCCTTTCAGAATTTTTTCTAAAGCTTTATTTTATATATTAAATTGTAGACAGTCAAACCCTATCCCTCACCGTGACCAAATTTGAAGTGACATTTTGCCATTTGCAAATGTATGAGCAAAATGACATCATAAGGACTACTGCTGCTTACAGTGTTCCTGCCACCATCAACACCATCACCATCACACACACTCTCACACACGCACACACAGGCACTGGATGCAGGGGGAGACATTGTGCTGGAATTGAAAAGTAGTTGGGGGTCAGATTCCTTGCTCAAGAGAACAGCTGTGGATATTGAAGATTATGAAAGTGTAGCTTCCTAATTCCAGTGGAAAATATTCTTTTGCTGTTACAGGAGATCCCACCTTATTTTTAAGCCACAAAACAGCCCCCAAATTCTATTGTATATTGAAAAATCACACACTGGGCTCCTGAACAATAAAGAAAAAAAAAACATTAAAACATCATATTTGAAACATTACCAACAAATATGTGAAAACTATATTACTGTTCAGTTGTCAGTGTGCTGTGAAAACTAAAACCAAATAAATGTTTCTAAATAAAAATGATGTTTTTAGGAGCCATGAAATCTCCAAACTATTTGGGACATTAAATCACATCAGGTTCATTAGGTCATAAAATTAATGTTGCATATTTGGACTCCAAATCGACTATATATCAGCTCTAAGACAATGACATAAACATAGAGGATCTTATAAAAATAAATTTTTAAAGAAAAAACAGGTGCTTACTATTTTCAGAAGCCAAACTTGCTGATGTATAGGGAATTCAGCAGATGGAAAAAGGTGTTTTTGTTAACGCTCTTTAGGATCATCTATCAGGTATTTAAGTCAAACTTAGTCACATGGGACAATATACTGGACAAGTACATTCACATGAAGCTTAAATAAAAGCTTTGCTATGAGATCAAAAATGATCTGATTAATCACATGAATAAACATTTATGTTTCTTTTTAGTTCTGTATTGAGGTGTTATGGTTCAAGCTAAATAAAAAGTTATGGTGTGAATTTTCACTTAAATAAAAGTAAAAATCACACTCATTCAGTGAATTGATCGCCTCCAGTTAAGCTGATAATACACCGACTGATGCTGGCCACTTACACATTCAAGTCATTTCATAATGCAGATAGACAGAAATAAAAGGGAACTGTATGGATGTGCTGTAATAGTATGGAAAAAGTCAGAGCACATCAGTATTAAATCCTTAAAACAATTAGACAAGTAGAATCAGGTGTTCCATTCTTGGTGCCAATGAGTCGAGCCTCCTTGGTGAGTGCAGGTGGAGCCTGACTTACTTAAACCTGATATCTTGGATCTGGTGTTCTCGTCGCGATTGAAGTGTGTTGTGTCATCATGCCAAGATCTTAAGAGCTTGCTAAGACATTCAGATGAAAATGTGTGGATGCCTATGAGCCTGGCAAGGCTTCTAAAAGATCTCCAAACAAATCAGTCAACTGCGAGGAAAATTATCACTGAGGCATATATTTCAAATGGCTTCCAATTTGCTCAGCAAATTCCCTGTTTGATGCAAAAATAAGTCTCTTAAGATTCCCGTAATTGCATCACGGCACCTGCAAGTCGGGTAACAAGTGTTTGTGTCAAAGTGCGTGTGTCTATAATCAGAAAGAGATTGCCAAATTTGACCTGCATGAGAGGCATGCCAGGAAAAACCTGATGCTGTCCAAAAAGAACATTAGAGAATGACTCCAGTTTGCCAATGAACATATAGGCTAAGACCAGGCTTTTTTGGAATAATGTGCTCTGGACAGACAAATCAAAGATAGGTTTGTTTGGCCACGGTAACAGTAGACTTGTTTGGCACAGACCGAAGAATGCTTTTCAGGAGAAGAGGCTCATACCAACTCCGAGGCAAGTAGTGGAAATGTTCTGGGTTGGAGTTGTTTTACTGCCTCAGGGACAAGGCAGCTAGCATTTGTTCAGTTCAGTTCAGTTCTAAATGATGCACTAAAGAAAAGACTTCTTTCAGACAATATGAGGCCACCAATCTGAACGATGTACGGTAGTTGAGTCTTAAATAGATCTTTTGACAGGATAATGATGTAAAGCAATTTTTAGCTGCACCCAGGAACAACATGAAAAGGAGATGTTAGAGGTCATGAAACAGCTTTGTTGAAGTTGAGAACTGGATTACCAGAAAACGAAAAGTTAAATCAAACATTTGGAATAAAAAATAGTCATGAATTGCAAAAGAAATTCAGAGCCAATGCCACATATTAGAAGTATATTATAACTCTTTTTTTAGGCTGTCTTCATTTTTTACCCAAAGTGGGAATTATGTCTTTTGGCCCTGATTACTTAACTGATGTCTCACAGATAACTTTTCTTCTCTCATCTCATCTCTTTCTGTGGACAGTGTATCAAAGAAGATCTTATATCTATCATATATGTTGGAACCAATTCTCAACAAATCAATGCATCCGTGCAATACTACCAGACTACTTGATAACAAATGAAACAGTAAGTGAAATGAGTAAAAGAACTACAAAATGTAAATAAGAAAAGTACTTTGCACACTCTGATCAAAGCCATATATTGTAACTACATGGGTAATGAATGCTGAAACACACATCCACACACATACACATGATATTGCTTTTTCACATCTCTCTCAAAATCCAACAGTCCATAAATGTAAACTTGCCTAATTATATATAAGTAGGGCCCTGTCACATACAGACAAATACAGACTCGCCTCAAGTGACCAGGTTTATAGTTGTTTGGTATCAACACAAAATCTTTGATGGTACATCTCTCATACATGGGAGCAGTTTCTTCTTATCAGACCATCTCCTGTTTTGAAAAGATAAGATCTTGGAGCTGTCCTCTGTTGAAAGACAGTAATATGAGGGCTGCTTGTGCTACCTGTAGTAATTCAGGCTCTTTGGCCTACACATTCAGTTCACACTCCACATACTTAACAAAATGTAAATATACCATTCACATTATACAAAGAACATAGACCCACAGCTTACAACTTTCTACTAAATGCATGTTAAATGCATTATTTACAATTCCTAAACAATGTAAATATTGTAAGATATAACCTCATTCAGCTGTAGTATTTCATTTTCTGCACTTATCTGTAAAAATAATTTATTTTCTCTTCTGTTTATAGACTTATCGTATCTTATGTATCTAATACTACAATGTTGTGTCATGATTTTGGACTGTGTGTCTGACCCAAACACAAGGACATCACAGGAGGTAAGGCATCTTAAGGGTTTTATTTCATATGGAAGATGAATGTAGAGCTGTGCTGGGCCCAGGTTGTTTCTGGGGTCATGTCATGGGGGTCTCAGGAACTTGCAAGGTAAGGCGATAAGTCTAAGGAACTAAGAACATATGAGGATAGTCCTTGACTTCTTGGGCTGGGAACTTGCAAGGAGAGGCAAAACATGGAATTAAGGTTCATGGAACTAAGAACAACCAACAATCTGGCACCAAAGGGTTGGCAGCAGGCTCCTCTTATCATCCACCTGACAAGAACTGATGAGCCGAAGGTGTGCACTGCCCCCAGCAGACATCCAAATCAGGGTCTCTGGGGAAGAATAGAGGTGAAGGGAAATGCACATAGATCGCTAGCCCTGGATCCCAACATATTGTAGATTTGGTTCAACACGTCACTTCCAATGTGTCAACAACCTAACAAATGGTCAGGGTCCCTTAGCCTCACATGGCAGCTCATTATGTGCTCATTTCTTAACATTTTTGGACAAAACTGGAGAACCATCTAAAGTTACTTCTTGACAATTCTGGATGAGACACCTACCTTCAAAAAACGATGAGAAGTCATTCCAATGAGTTGACATGGGATGCTAAGAGACCCTGATGAGAATATGCTGTCTGGTAAGGTATAAGTGGAAGAGTTGCCCATACTCTCCTCGTCCTCTGTAGCCATGGAAACTTATGTTGTTATGCTTTTCTAAACATAAGATGTGTTCCTGCCTTGGACCAGGTATCAGTACATCCAGGTCCAATGCTGTTAAAAGCCATAATTTAATGTGGCTAACAGGGTTGAATGAAACCTGAAATGTAATCATTCATTGTGCTCACCACGATGAGGTGGGACCTTTGGTATCTCAGGTGGGAATGTTGTGAACATGATTTGCTTTGTATTGTTCCCTGATTTAAGCAATTTTTGCAGAAAGCCATGGTTGTAGATGCCAACACAGACCACCTTACACTTCACTCCTCTGGAGGATATTGTGGATATTGATGATTATTTGCACTTTGGTCCTTCCTCTAGGCCTCTTACCTGCCAATTTCAACCTCAGCATCCTTTTACCTGTTCACTATCATGCCTTTTTAAATATCCAAACAATCACAGTTTGGCCTCTCTGACTTTGTCTGTAAAATATCTATGTGCAGTCCCTCTGATCGACTCATTCTTTATCTAATCTGTCCTTGTCACTCTCAACGTGAACCTCAACATTTTCATCACTGCTACCTCCACCTCTACTTCTTGTCTTTTTTCAATGCCCCCTTCTCTAATATTTTCTCTCTGTTCTCTGTTCAACCTAGCATACAAGTCATCATATGCTCTTTGTTTGGCCTTTGCCACCTCTACCTTCACCTTGCACTGCATCTCTCTGTGCTCCTGTCTGCTCTCTTCAGTCCCCTCAGACTTCCACTTCTTTGTGAACCTCTTTCTCCATATATACTCCTGCACCTCCTCATTTCACCACCAAGTCCCCTCATCTACTTTCCTTCAAGATGACACAAGAACTCTTCTACCTGTCTAGCTGATCACATTTGCTTTAGCTGTCCAGCCATCTGAAAAGCTCCTGCAGACCACACAAATGGTGTTTCAACTCTTCCCTGAAAACCACTCAACTCTACTCCTTTTTCAGCTTCCACCACTTATCCTCGGCTCTGCCAAAACACTCCCTCTGCCGAGGAATAAGTTGTCCTAAAAATCACCATCCTATGTTGTCAGGCTAGACTCTCCCCTACCTCTATTTTGCAGTCACTGATCTCCAGAGTACATCTTCTTTACAACATGTAGCATACCCATGTGCTCTTACTTCTACTCTTATGAGCTACACTATGTCCCTGACTCTTCTGGAATAAAGTAATTACAACAGCCATTTCCATCCTAATTGCAACGTCTACCACCATGTCTCTCTGTGTTCCTAGCCCGGATATAAAACCCGCCCATCACTTCTTCATTACCTCCGTTGTCTGGACCAACATATCCAGTGAAGTCTGTAGCAGTTACCACTGTCTCACTCTCTCAGGATATTCTGCATCAATTCATCCAATACAGTCCCGAATTCCTCTTTCTCTTCTAACACACCTCCCAACTGTGGGGCATGACCAATAACAACACGGAACATCACACCCTCTATTTTTAGCTTCTGATTCATCACTCTATCTGACACTCTTTTTACCTCCATAACATTTCTAAAAACTCCTTCAAGATAACTCCTAGCCCATCTCTAATGCCTTTGGCCAGAACTGGGTATATTTTCAGTCTTGTCCTCTTGGCTGCTGGTAGACCATTGCAGATGATCATGATGCGTTTGCTAACTGTAACAACATTCTGTGGGTTCTAATTGTACTGGGTTTATGCTCAGAAAGTTAAAAGGCTTGCTTCATGATGCATCTTTTCATCTTTTAATGGATTATAAAGACACTAGAGTCCCTAAACTTCTTCGATACACAGTAGCTACTTGACTTGACAGTAATATTCTTTCAGGGCAACTGATCCACATTTACTCAAAACATATCTTTTGTATTTTCAACACTTTACAACCTAGATGGCAGTCTACCTAGATAGTGCTCATGTTTTTCCACTTAATCTTGTGTTTTCTGTCTCAACTTGTAAAACATTTATTCCTCTTTGAATGTATCAGGGTGTTGTTTTACCCATCAGTGTTCTGTGATCTTTCCTCTGCCAAGCAGTAATTGTGGGGTTTTATTTAATCAATTTTCTTTACTCTGGCAATAGTCTTCAATCAGTCACAAAAATCAGTCCATTTTGACAGTCTTACATCTCTAAAAGCCCCAGTCTCCAAAAGTCTTCAATTAGTTATTCTCTGAACTCCCCCAATTTTTTTTCCTTCCGTGGCTATTGGCTGAAGTTGTTGCTTCTTATAATTTTTCATGCTCAAAGAGTAGTTCCATATTGTCATATGTATTTTTTTTACAATTTTAGACAGAGATGACCTTGAATCCATCTTCAAAATCGGTGAGTTAATGTGCTTGTACTTTTTTACTAAAAGTACCATATCATGCTAGATGTTTTGGAGAGAAGCTCAGAGATGCCAGACTGAAATGGTTCGGTCATGTACAGGGGAAGGATAGTGAATATATCGGTAGACGGATGCTGGAATTGCAGCTGCCAGGAAGGAGGTGTCGAGGAAGACCAAGGAGAAGTTTATGGACGTAGTGAGAGAGGATATGAAGGTAGTTGGTGTGAGAGAGGAGGATACAGAGAATAGGGTTAGATGGAGAAGGTTGATTTGCTGTGGCGACCCCTGAAGGGAAAAGGCGAAAGGAGAAGAAGAATTTGAACAGTTTTATTAATACGCACCAACTCACCACTCTCAGTTTCAGGGCCAGCAAAGAATACTCACATTTTTATCTTGTTGAGAATTAACTTGAGTGCCTTTGTTTCTTCGGGTTTACTATTGAGTTAGATCTAAACATCTTTCATGGGACTGATTGTTTCCATCTGCTCCATGATGTTAGTGGACAGGGCTTTGAGGTTCTTCTAGGTTAGACCAGTATTCAACTACTCAAAGCATCCTTTCCAGTGCTATTAACAGGTACTCCTTACATCTGGTAAATAGACTGGTGTGAGGGACAACATGTAGTGACTTAGCAGAGTGTGCAGATGTGTAATTGTTTGTGCTGGTGCTGGTTCTGGTGAGTGTGTGTGTGTGTGTGTGTGTGTGTGTGTGTGTGTGTGTGTGTGTGTGTGTGTGTGTGTTTGTGTGTGCGTGAGTAGAATCGTTCACGGATTTATCTACTAAGAAAGTGTCAAAGTCACCTAGGTTTAATCTGAGAGATATCAAGTCAGATCTATTTCGTTTTTTCATAGTGTGGCTATGTTTTAATCTGCTCTGTTGTAAATACAAACCAGATTGAAATAGAGCTTTGGGATCGTCTAGGGAATACAAAAAAGTATTGAGAAGCAGGGATCTGATATTCATAGATCACAGTGTTGCACACCAGTGTGTGTTTCGATAGAATCAAATTCTGCAGCGGTTAGTTTGCCAATGAGGTCATAATTGTCAGTCATTACTTATCAAGCTCATCTGTCACTAGGGTGTCATTGTCTTGCTTAAATTATCAAGGCAACAAATGATACAATTGCCAAACCATATTCCTGTCATGCTATTCATCCTATTTTGGATATGAAACTAATAAATATACTTTTGGTGCTTGCAGATGGTCACAGTCTGCATGTGTGTCATTATGTGAATGTATGTGACAACATGAGCATATTACTGTGAGAAAGTGTGTTTAACAGTACACAGGCCATTTGTGTTTCATTTACACTGGGAGGGAAAAGGACCCAAAGTGAGAAGCCTGTCATCACTGGACGAGTTTTGGTCCACTCTGCTCAGCAATCTCATCTTAATAATGGCTTCCAGTTGCTCGTGAAAACCAGGAACCATGGGAAACCAGGACAGGCTAGCTGCCATCAGAATGTCCCCAGATATGCCAGCTGGCTTGAGATGCTGGAGTTCGCAAGTATGTCATTGCGTTAATCAGGCACAAGTCGCATTATATGATAGGGTGGCTTGGACCATGGTGACGGCCTGAAGAGATTGGTGACAGGAGGGAACAGAATTCCGATGGAGCCAGCATGGGCTAGCTACCCGTGTTGGCAGAAGCCTTTAACTAATAAGTCAATTGGCTTCAACCAACTATTGCTACAAAAAGTCCAAGAGGAAAAATACCCCTGGAGTCTGCGAGAGCCGGAGCGGAAGATGACTCACTGACAGACCACACGGTAACAGACTCTGGAACGGAAACAACAGGGAATCAAAGGAGCAGCATGGCAGTTAATGAAGGAACAACGCAGAAGGGACACAAACTACGAAGCTGCATTTGTGGCTGGGAAAAGATAAGATCTGAGAAAGGGCTCAAGAACTAACAGGGCAGGAAAAAGTGCTTGAGAGCTTAGCGAGGGGGCCTGCTTTGACAACTACTTCCTCAGAGTTAGGGCAGATTAGTCGATTGAAGCCCAGTGGCAGAACATTCACCATAGTCCACAGGGTATCAGAACCCCAGATGAAGCACAGATCCACCAACAGACATGAGGCTTGAGCCCGCCCAGCCACAAACTGCAGTAGAGAGGAGGATGAATGGGTGAAAGCCTCAAATCTTGTGGCCTAAATCCTGCCAGAAAAAATAGTGGGAAACCACAGACACAGGCCTTGTCCATCTCCTAGAAGTACTGAAAGGGTGTGCAGAAAGAAAGCTAGATATGATCGGAGAGGTCATTTACAGCTATGGAGCAGAGAGATTTGGGGTGAAGAGTGTGAACCTTTGAACACTGAGAGAATCATCAGCCCATCTTAAGTCCAGGAGGCAGCAAGAGATTGAGAGACTTGTCAAAGAAAGAAGGTACCGGAGAAAACAATGAAAGAAGGCTTCAGAAGGGGAAAGGAAAGTAGGAAGCAGCCAGGTGTGTCAAGGCCAGGTGTGTCAAGGCAGTCTCCCAAGCCCAGCAAGGAAATGGGATGAAGTGGAAGGGTGTAGAGAGTAGGAAAATCACTAGGAGCGAGGTGTGGAGCATGGATCCTAATAGGCTAAGCTTCATCATCAAGGCGACATGATGTTCTGCCCTCTCTCTCCAACCTACATCTGTGGTATGGAGAAGACCAAGCTTGTCCCCAGTGTCCCCGGGTTCAAGACCAGCCTGACACAAGGAAAATACACCTGCCGCCACAACCAAGCGCTCAAATGCTTGGTGGCTGAACTGGAGAACAGCCTCCATGCCTCCGAATGCCCAGATTACCATCCCACAAATTACAACTTTTATCAGGGAAGGAGGGAAACGGCGGACCAAGCCAGCACCTTCTGACAATTCCCAAGCCCGAAATGCAGCCCAATCCCAATCCCGGAATGCAGCCCAGGATTGGGAAATGCGGTAGACCTAAGTCAGAGACTCACCTTCCCATCCGAAATTCCAGTGACCAACCTGCGCCCAGACCTGGTCCACTTATCCATATCCTGTTGGCATGTCTTCATTGTTGAGCTTACAATCCCATAAGAAGATGCCATTGGCGAGGTATTCCAGTGGAAGAGGCTGGGGTATACCAATTTAGCAGCTGGAGCAGAGGGCAGGGGTGGAAAGTTAAGGTGTGGCCAGTGGAGGGGGCTGCAGGGGCTTTGTAGCCAGTTCCACCACAAGGCTACTGAGGGAGATAGGGATCAGAGGACAGGCCGAATGGTGGGCAATAAAAGAGCTTGGGACTACAGCAGAGCAGAGCAGTCACTGACTGTGGCTGAAGCGTAAGGATGCACCATGGGGTGTCTTGTGAGTGAATGGCCGTAGCACCCAATGAAGTCGAGGCTCACAACTGATGATGGGTCGTATTGGGGGCATCATGCGGTGTCTGCAAATTCCACCCCACCCAAGAGGACACCTACAATACCACACAATCATTGTGCTGAAATTTAGTGATTTCTAACAACTAATAATTTGAATCTACACATGCCAGTAGTGGAGTAGTTTGGTGGCAGAGTAAAGAGCATGGGCTAGATTTCTTGAGTAAAGAGACAAAAGCAGGGTTAAAATTTCCAGTGCTCACTCATCAGCAGAGCACAAGGTTTCAGGCTTAAATGCAATTAGCACAGACCCTTCAGGGGCACGAGAGACTATGTCTGAGGTTGTAGTAGGCATTATTGGTGAAAACACTAGAAAGCATTCAGCTTAGGAGGGGTTTAACCACGCTGAGTTCAAGCTTGCTTGGCTTGCATCTGTCACAGCAGAGGTACAGATCCATACAAGGAGCTTAATCCCAAGACAAGCACAATGCGGCCTTGGCTCTGAGCAGGAGTAGGGGACCGGTAGGGGAAAAAATAGAAATAAATCCATCATTAGCATCCCCCAGTTCCGGAATCCATACGTTATAAGTTGTGACAAATTTAGTGGAGCTGTTTTACTGTTATTTGACAATTTTCATTCCCTCTAGTTAATACCATGTCTACACATTTTCTATACATTTTTCTGAATAATCTTCTGTTCTCACATTATCTTTTGTTGTCAAACTACCTTGATAAGTGATAGCTGCACATAGACACCCGTTGGATGTGTGTAAGAGTCATCCCTGAAGCCAAGATGTCAAAGAAATAAAAAGCAAAGAAGTGGCTTACATTTGAAGTTGAGTGATGCACCAAATCTGGCGAATGACTTTGAGGTGTGGCAAAATATATGAGGTCAGATATCCCCGTATCCACTAGGATATCACATTTTGGGTTGACTTCATTGCATTCTAGGATACTCAGACTGAGTGTCCTTGTATGTTGACATCAGTTTTCTAGAAAATATGTATCCAATTGTTTGAACTTTGTCCACACAGCCACTTTGTAGAACATGCTTATTTCTTCCCTGGCAGCAGCTCATTCTTCTTCCGAGGCAAGACTTTCAATCAGGGCTCATATGCCAACTCTTGCACTGTTTAAATTCTTTGTTCCTATCCCTTTACTATCCCAGTGTTTACTATCATATGAGTTGGGTTCTGGTGTTCAGTGGATTTTCCTTCACCGTCTTCCTCTCTTCTAATTCCGCCAAATTCTAGGCCTTATCCATTCTTCTTTTTTTTTGTGGGCTTTCCTGCTATTGACTCTATGCAATCTTTATCTGGTCCCATTCCCAGCCAACTCCCTCTCTCTTACCTAAACAGGGCCTGTGATAACAGATGAAGTCCCGTTGAGCTTCACCTCTACAATATGCCTATCTGATTGACTGTTTGGCCCTCTGCCGAGTTCAGGATCAGCTTGTATAGATCTCTGTAAGGGAAGATGGTACCTCCAATGACATAATTACCAAGACAGAAGTCGCCAAGCCTGTCTCCATTGTTGTTAGGGACACCACTGCCATGTCTTCCTACACTACGTTCAAAGTCTGTGCTGTCCAACTTTCAAAAGAAAGAACGAAACCTCTTTATTTTGTCACATTCAGTTATACATATAGTACAATATCAGTGAAATTTGATTGGGCATTTAACCCATCATGGATGACCAATGAGCAGTAGGCAGCTGCTTAGCTAACCCTTATTTTGATAATTAAGTTTGTGGGTGCAGGTGGTGTTTTAGTTTACATGTAGTTCCACTGGTGTACATTTATGAAACAGGAGTTTTAGAGACACATCTTGATATATCACAACCCAGATGAAACACTGCAAACTATAACCTCAAAAACATGTTGTAATAAAAAGTAGTTCTGTTACATAGAGGCATAGCCCACTGAAAGTTGTAGCTCTTGGGTTGGAGTTTGAGATGAACCCAATAGCCACAGCTTTCACAGGACTATGCCAATGCTCACAGAGGCTCAGGTTACAAAGTTGAACTAACCTTAAGCCAATACACCTCTGACGGTGTCAGTCAAAACGTTATTTTGTTAAGGTATGATTTATATCTGGCTGGTTGTATTATATCTATCATGTTGGATTGCACAGGTGTAGCCAATAGTTTTAATTTATTCTGCTTTCAAGCGGAAAGACCTTGTAACCATTAGGAAATTTACATTAGGCATTAAATAGCATTAACATCTGAGTTCAGTTAATGCTGTTAAAAAGAAGTAATATGTGTGAAACAGCTGATTTTAAATTCAGCCCGTGTTAATTGATTATCAAAAGACAATCAGAGCTCTTAACGTAAATCTCTGCTAAAAATTCTCAAAATTATGTAGGAATGAAATGTTGAGCCTGAAACTATAAAATGTAATACATATAGACATGTCAGCCAGCAGTTTTGTATTTTATTTGCAGCTAGGGACTACAGTTCCTTGAGCATCAATAAAGTAATATTATCTCAGTGACGACATCCATCAGATTCAAGACTGTTTTTGCCATCTTGATTTTATAAAAGCATTTTCGATCTCTGGTGATGTTGTCACAAACAGGGTGGCTACATATGTCCAAATAAGTGTTCTGTCATACTGTATTAGTAACTGCAAATTAGAAAACAATGAAACAATTTTGTGTCAAGTCAGCCTGTTGAAAGGACAAATCCTACCCGAAAATATTAACAAACAACAAATCAATCAATACATATGGTAATTAGTAGTGTTCAGAGTTAGCAATGCCATCAGCAGTGTTCTGATGTATGAGTTCCTGGTGTGGTTCCTGGTGTGGTTTTCATGTGCCACAAAAGTGGACCGGCAAACACTCAAGGGTGTGGTGAAAACAGCGGAGAAAATCACTGGGACTCCTTTCCCAGAGACCAGCACGATCTACACCACATGCTGAGGAGAGTGCAGAACATCCTGCGTGACTGCCACCATCCAGCTTATCACCTGTTCCACCTGCTGCCCTGAGGTAAACGGTACAGTTCCATACAGGCCCAAACAAAAAGACTCGCCAATAGCCAGTACCCTCAGGCCATAAGACTGCTAAACTCAAAATAAGGACTGCTGACAAGTGCTCAAACTGCTTAAAACTTCTTAAATGTTTACACTGGGGTTATTTATGGGGGTTTTCTGGGGTTATTTATGGGGAGTGGGGGCTTACTTATTTATTTGTGGGTAGTGTGGGGGTCAAGGCACTGGTGGCACTTTGTTATATTATACCATAGCACTTTAATTCAGGAAGTGAACTACACAGTGTTGTTGCCCCATACATAATTCCGTTGCCTTCTGGACAATGACAATAAATCTTGAATCTTAGGTCTAATTAACCTCTCATTCCTTTCTGGTTTTGCAGTCTTTATGCCATATGTCAGGCATTGTATGCATCCTGGTATTATAACAAGGTTGATGTCTTCACGTCTTCAGCTCTCTGTGCTCCTTGACTCTGGAATAGTCTCCCTGCTGTCTCACTTTGGTGAAGAATATCTGGGGAAGAATTTGTTTCACTTCTTAGTCACTGTGCAGCATCTTATAGCTCCAGGGCTGTTGTTTAATAAGCATTCAATCAAATTTAATTTTGTGTTACACTTTGATGTAGCTTCAGTGTATTGACATACAAATGTATACATTTGTAGATAGATAGATAGATAGATAGATAGATAGATAGATAGATAGATAGATAGATAGATAGATAGATAGATAGATAGATAGATAGATAGATAGATAGATAGATAGATAGATAGATAGATAGATAGATAGATAGATAGATAGATAGAGATGATTGAGCTGTTTAAGATATAAGGCAAAGGGTACTTGGCCTTTCACCATCCTTGAATGACACTGTTTTTTATTTACCACAAAATATAGAACTCTGTTATGTCATCTCACTCATATATCTACTTTAATTCATTCTTTTTACAGTAGTAACAAACTTTGTGGTCAGACACACATTCACTTTTATTCTGCGAGTCTTATTACATTGTAAGAATGCCAATGAAGTGATTGAGTTGATCTCTCCTCAGAACCATGGTGTGAGAGAATGCTTCATACATTATTATATTGAAATTCAAATAGAAAACCGGTAAAAAAAGCCAATAGCGAACTTGTGTGTGTGCACAAAAGGGTGGATGCAAGGGTGCATCAGAGTAAAGAAGATTAGTGCATGTCAGCATGGAGATTGATTTGTTGTCTATTTTGATAGATTTTATTTCCAAGGTTCTGAAAAGGGCAAACAACAGTTGGGGCAATTAGGATTGATGAGTGTGCGGCAGGTGCCAGAGCAGAGCAAAGTGGATGACGTTTAACAGTCTTACCCCCTAGTTTTGATGAGGTTGCTGGCAAAGAAGCCATGCACCCAAATAAATCAGGCAGAGTACATTGTTCATCATCAATCATGTCCAATGAAATCAGCTTCTCACATACTGTTTCCAGGTATTAGTGTATGTGTGTATGTGTGTGTATTTCTGTGATTCAACATATTATCTTTTGGAGGACAAATGATTCTATAAAACAACGCTTACATGTCTGGTCACCTTATTCCTGCTAGTGTTCAGACACTGACATTTATTAAAAAACAAACCAAAATATCTGAAATTGTTATTTTGAATAGGAGCTGTAATCCAGATGATCATTTTTCAATATATTATAGTTATTCAAATAACCTGTCAGTGACCTGTTGGCCTACCAGAAACAAGCCATTTGTGAACTTGCAGTTAACTTGCCTCAAGTTCTGCACTGACTTCAGACACATTTTGTCTTTAAGCTCTCTGGGTCTTCTGCTTCTATAGCTGCTAAATGTAAGAATCTGCAAAGAAAAGTTGAACATTCTCTGATGGGTAATGATCTGTGCACTTTCAGAATGAGTTTGGGTCTAAAGGATAATTACTATTTAAAAGACATCTCATCAAACTTTAGCTGAAAGTTCAAAGCATGTTTTTCAAAACAGTATGATGACAACCAGCCTTGACAACTGGGAAGTCCTTTTCAGATTAACATTTCTTCATTTTCAATATTTCTTGCAATATTCATTTATTGGTGAAACTGCATTTCTTCTCTTTATTTTACTACTTGTCAGTCAGACTGGTTACTTCTTTCCCCTGCTTTTTTTGATACTGCTTACAAAATGGTAATAATGTGTATTATGTAGTATTCGGTGTTCAGCATGCAGAATATCATAATTTTTTGACTCTGTACACTTAAAATGACTTGCATATTAGCTGAAAATATAACAAACAGGACAAAAAAATGTTTACAATTGCAAGACCCTTGTTCTCTGACCCTTCTCAAGCATTCTGTGATTATAGGCTGGTCTTTTGACAGTCAGTTAGGTTAAACATAATAAACAGAGCACCAACCAGCTGTAGAAGAGCATAGCCAAACCCGGACCAGAATGACAGTTTAGGTTTTTACCATGGTATTACCTTCAGCTGCAGCATGCCTGAAAAATACTGGTAAGGGTAAACCATCTGTTTGAAAAAATAAGGAGCCTTTAGAAACATTTTTTTTAAGTGATATTAATCTGTAATTAGCAATCAGAGCCTTCCAGTGGCTATAGACCCAAGTTTCACATTCACACCAAAAGACTAAATACTGCCTGAGTCCTCGTGATTTATATTATAAAATGTACATTTATTACTCTGACTATCACAAGCTGGCAAAGCCAAGTGTCTAGAGTTAGACCACCAACAGATTGAGTATGTGAGTGAGTGTGACCTATGTACAAGATCCCACCATGAACGCAAGTCACTGTTAAAAGGACCAGTGGATATCTGATAGTGGATGATCAGAACTTAAGATATACTGTTCATACACATGTACAGTTGGAGGAGGTCACAGTCTCTAGATGTGCAAGTTTACTGGCTCCAGCCCCAAAATGGGTTGTTTTCGTGGCAACCTGAGATACCATATCAGTTACACACACACACATACACAAGAACATACCCACACATACACACATACACATGGACACAGCTGTATGTAGAGCCAGAGTGAATAGGATTTATTGTTATTATGATAACCTGGGTGTTCAGCAGTGGTTCACTGTGGCTGAAATAAAGCTGTTTTAATAAGGGCTGATTTAAAGTAGGACAAATACACCCACTCAACTACACACACACACACACACACACACACACACACACACACACACACACACACACAAATAGTATCTCTTCATCCTTCTCATTCTACCACTATTTTGATATGTTTAATCTTTTCTTGCAAAAGACAAAAAGAGGAGTATTTAGGGAAATAAATATCTGATGTGGCTCGTTTGCAAATTCTGTCATGTGTGTCGTCTCATTTGTGTGTGTGAGCAGCTGTGTGTAACTGTACCGTTACCTCTCAGGGAACAGGTCTCTGTATGTCTTTAATAAGAAGGCAGCCATAACAAACATTCAACTATTGAATTATAACCTGCCTGTTAGCAGTTGAGTGTGTATAAACTCAGTGTGTGTGTGTATGACTGTGTGTGTGCTGTGAGGATATTATTTCAAGTAAAATCTGTCCAAGGTTTTAAATGATGCTTATAAGGCTATCATTCTTCCATTATTGCTTGCAAACTAGCTGGTACCTGGCAAGACCATCTCATTTATTAGAGATGAATGACATGTAATTGATATTGAGAAGACTTAAAATACTGAAACAATCAGGTTACAAATATAAAATATTATGAATTGCCACAGTATATATTACCTGCCACCTCTCCATTAGCTTGCAGCCAAATACATGTGGAAGAATGCACATTGTTACAGCACTTGAAACATTTGTATAAAATAGTCACAATGTATTCAAAGGCATATACCTCTCTGTGTGTACTGTATGGGAAGATATTTTATTTGATTAATAAAGACATAAAAGACAAAAAATACAGTATATATATCCACAAAAGGAGTGTGCAACCCATAGATACCAGAGATACCGCAGATAACAGAGACAAATCTCCAAATTGACAGTCAAGGTGGTCACCTGATCTCACCTGTGATTGTGAAGTCAAATTCAGTTAAATTTTTTACAGGATTTTTAAAGCATCAAGCTTTAAAAATCTCTAGCATGTGTCCATGATAAAAAAATATTATTAATATTAATCCATGTGGTAGTTAAAGAGTCAAACCTAAATTTTAATGCCGATGTTTCATTATACCTGAGAACATGCTAATTTGATAACAGCGGTTTCCATTTATTCATTAACACAAAAAAACTTAAGTGCTATAATGGCAAAGAATGTGGAGAAAATCTACTCTGACACTTTGATGCATAGGTTTCATAAGTTTGATAGGGACAGACCAGGGAGGATAAACCCCATTCAGCAGAATAACCCGTATGATGCACCTCTGGGTGCATCCTTTAAACGAAAGGATGCACCCAGTCATTTTATCAGTCATTATTCAAAATATAAATGTAATGGTGATGGTCTGAAAATCTCATCAACTGCAAGAAAATCCTAGACATGAAAATAATAAATATATCTAATAAAAACTAAAACTAATAGAATACGAAGATCAGTCATACTAGTCCCAGTTCTCAGCTTGAAATTTCAATCAATGTTCCTTTTGCTAAAGAGAAAAGTTGAAGCGATACTAATTCATGCATTACTACTTCATGATTGACCTGGTATTAGTCAGAGTAAAGCGAATGCATGTCTGTCTTTGTTATGCAGAAGAACAGATTTATTTTCAGTTACTATTTTGCTCTTAACATAATTATCAATTCATCAATAGAGTCAAAGATCCTTTCAGTCAAAACCATCCAATCTTGAATAACATATATTTCTATAGCATCTCCTCAGGGCATTGCTTCTTTCTGGTTCAATAGTAAAACAGGTCCCACTTCTTTTTTTTCCATGGCAATAAGTTGAGTGCTCTGATGGATGGATGGTGTGTATGAATGACTGTCTCTATTTATTGAAGGTGGAGGACACAGATGCTGTATTGTCAGGACAGGTCTCAAACCATGACCCTGTCACCTTGCATCACACACACTCACACACACATACATGCACATATGCATACATATGCTTGTACCCAAGCAGACACACACACACACACACACACACACACACACACACACACACACACACACATACACATATCTCCTTTCACCTAACTCTCACACATGCCGATCACTCATTCTGTCTCTGCTACCTAGTAGAAGTCACACTGACATTGATATCTAACTTGTGATTACTGAGGTTGGTAGCAATGTTTCATGTCAAACAAAATCTGCCAGGTGACTTTAACTTTTAATAACTCCTTGCCTGTTGACACAGTACAGACAACTCCAATCCCTAGTGGCCAACATAATGCTAAATGTTCTTGCTGTGTTCCAACAGGTTAGTATGTAATTGAGTCTTTTTGCAGTGCAGCCTTTTTGTGTAAAATCCACATACACAAAAACAATAAACAAACTAACGAACAAAAACAAAACAAAGAACAACAGAAACGTAATGCTACGCTGTGCATGGCTGAACAATAGGACATTTGTTTCGTTTACAGACTTTAACCTAATGCCTAGGATAAATGTGTGTGTTGGCTCAATATGACTCCTTAGTTGTCGGTCAGTCTGCAATTTTACCACTAATATGACGTTGTCTTTCTACGTCACTGCTGTAGTCAGTTTCTGTGATAAAACTTAACCAAAGTTTACAGAAATTGAGCCTGCTCTAATCTTAGATCTCTGAATGGAACCAAATAAGGCACCAGAATAGGGTTTTTATTTTACCTCTAATGTCAATTAGTTGATGCTTCAAATACCTATATTCATATTCCACCCTCTGCAGCCTATAAAACAGCCATATTGAAGACTTAAATGGAAATGCTGAGCCTGTTGTTGAATCAATTTTGTAATTTTAGGAAATCATAGTCATTAATATTGCTTATTTCATTACATAGTTACTGTCCACAAGCTGAGGGCAACTACTGGCTTCCGACTCTTCCTGACCAGTCGTAGCTTTTCATACATTGTGAATATAGGTGGACAATTTCTTATTACAACCAAGTATTCCATATGACAGGCTCTGGATCACAATGTTGTTGCTGAACCATGAAGATCTCATATTCACCTACATCCTTTGCCATAAAAACAGATTCATGCTCACCAGTGCCTGCTTCAGATAACTTTGGCAGCATGGTAACTAAATCAAGCTGTTTGTTCACAGAATATGGTAGTAAGCTGTGGGTTTTCCTCTTTTGAAATGATGAGGCAGGAGTATTGTTCAGTCACATTTTTGTTTTGAACACAGAGTACAAATTGGACCATAGCTGAAGCCCATTCAGCCAATCATCAACCTCACTCACATCCTCAACTCTGGTTTGGCCTATCCTATCCGAGAGGAGCCCTCTTGTGACACCACATTCCCGAAGAGGATTAGCTGTACCCTGCAATCCCTGCACAAAACACAAACTTCTGAAGGTGCAGAACAGAAGCGAAGAGATGACATCATCTGCCTGCTGTGTTCCATGGGCTCCCCTGCTTGATTTTGATGGAGGCTTCCTACCCTTAGACTGTCTGGCAGCTGAGGGTTATGGCTGGTAGGGTGCCAAGCAGTATCAACTACATTATTCTTTGGTTTGTTTGGTATAATCTCAATATGTAGACCACATTAGACAGTTTTATCAAGGCCGTGCAATGTCCCATCTCGCAGCTGGTGAGCATTTGTGACTGGTCTGTCTTGCTCTCCAATTTGTAGAGCCTAGGTGCTCGGGGTAAAGTTCTGTCCCTGGCACCAGGTGTCATGGGCCTTCTCATTGAGAAGAGCCTGATGTGATTGTTCAGGCTTCTGATCAGGATGCTTCCTTGGTGAGGTGTTCCATGAATATCCAACTGGATAAGATGTAGGACAAGCCGGAGGGAGTGTGTCTCTTAGTAGGCGTGGGAACCCATTTGGACTCCTCCAGAAGGCTGCCACTGTGAACCGACCCAGGATATGTGGCAGAAGATGGGTGGATGGATGGAGTTCTTACTTCATCTTCCATTTTACCCCTTCCTGGACCATGACCTTCAATCTGGTTAATGATGCTGGACCAATGGGGAGGAGTGTCTTGGTCTCAGGTGCCCCCTCATGTGAGAGTGATTGTTGTAGGTCATATTATCTCTGCTGGGTTACTTGAATAATTAATTGTTTCAAAGATAGTCTAAGAGCCTGGAAAAGAGAGAATGCAAGCGAGGATCAAATCAGACCTCAAGCATCAAAGAGACAACACCTGCAAGCCTTTGAGCAAGTGGTCTGTGCCTTTGCTTCCCCAGTCATTGCACCCTCCACTGGTTGAACTAATCTCCTTTGCGGTGAGACCTCATCTTTCACAAACTTGGTGTTGTTGGCAATGTTATTGTTAAGAATAAAGGGCTGGATTTAACAAACTGACTGTTGGGATTCAGGGTTATCAGTCTTTGCAGTTCTTCACCAGAGAGCCTCATCAAGCAGCAGCTGTGCAGGAGGTTGGACTCCAGCTGGCGTGCAGTGCACACCTGCCGATCATCAGGCCTTGTCAGGCTGAGTTTAAGAGGAGCCTGCTGCCAGCCCTCTGGCGCCAGATTGTTCATCTACAGTGGCTACTGCCACATGGACTCGTTTGTCCGTCTAGTCAGCCCTTCCTGGTGGATCTGCTGCTTCACAGTAAGGTCCACCATCTCGTTTTCGTTCCCGAGTCCAGAAATCTATGTTTCTCCTTGGAGCTCCAGAATTTGACTTCTTGGCCGTCCTTGCAAGTTCCTTGTTCCAGAATTCAACGTCTCGCCTTTCCTCGCAAGTTCCTTAGACTCTTGTGACGTGACCCAGGGGGCAACCTTGATCCAGCACAGTCACCATTCACTTCCTTTAATAAACTCTTTAAAACACCTCACTGCCTTAAGTGTTCTTGTATTTGCCAAAAGTCATGATCGTACGCTCTGACCATTTTGACCTGGCAGGCACTCTCGAGAAGTCGCTCATGTGTGACAGAAGCTCAGCTACTTGCCTTCCACGTGCCCTTCAAGCAATCTGTCCTTGACATCAACTTGTAATAATGGACTTATAAAATATCTATTGCATTACCCAGGGTAAAGTTTCAAAATTTTGTTTGTGATACATTGAGTTTTGGTGCAGATAGATAAGGTAAGGAGGGTCATGAGCTGTAAGAGGAAAGTGAGACAGGCAGCAGGACACTGAATAAACCCTCCTTTATGAGGAAGTGGGGCACAATCTCCCCTAGGACCTTCTCATGAATGAACCACTCAGCTTTGCCCTCAGTCATGTTCCGTGTGTGAGTGAGTGTGTTGAGGGCATTACACAACTCTGGGTTCCTATAGTTGGTACCATTTGAGTATTAGTGGAATTTTTAAAGACAACAGTAACCAAAATGACTGTTTGTTGTCAAATGGTGAGCATATCTATTGTAACCCACTAACACAAAAACCAAGCACTTGTCAACCTGATAGATAAACCTGATCAATAGTTGTATGGCCAAAACATGGAGAATTGAAAAGAATGGGTTCCATCCATAGAGCCTTATGTCTTGCCTACCTACTGCCTTTAATTTCAACACAAAAATTCCAAGGATCTATTTCAACATCACCATGGACAAGTTGATTTTTGCTCATTTTTTTAGTGTTGTGTACCAGAAGTATTCTGTTCTTAGCAAATTCACTGTTGCAATCTATACGGTAAAAAATGTTGGAAATATAGCCTGTCTCTCATAGAACAGGCCTCCATCGATAAAAGTTTCCAAATGTTACATTACTCATTCCTTAGTTCAGAACTGAAGAAGCTTTTTGTATTAGAGGAAGGAGGTCTTTCAGAAATTTACTGAGTGCAGTTGCCTGTCAGTGACTGAGTGAATAAAATTCATCAGTAAAGAAAAGTCGGGAGGCTTTCGCAACAGCAGAGGGATTCCAGGTGCATGTATGTCAGCACAAAATTTACTATGTCATGTCATTCTGTCATTGACATGATAATCGGTCACCTGTAGCCTCTTATCCAGAGAGGTTTCAGTCAGAGTGTGTTTGAATGTTCATGTGACGGATGGTTTAAATTCAGGATTTAAATTTATTGTGTATGTGAAAGGCACATTACAACCGTATTAATACATTGTGAAGTTACAGCTTGACCCTTTCTGATTGTTAGCCTTCTTACCAAATATCCACAAATTTGATAACATTCTGATTAGTCACTGCCAAGTTATCGTAGCACAGATGAAGTTATTACAGTAAGAGATTGCTCAATCTGACAGGTTCTGATACCTAGGAAAGACTTTACTCAGCCTGACAGATAGCAGGATTGGCATTCAACCAGATATCCATTTCAGACAGAGTGACTGAAATATTTTACAGCGCTGAGAAATTGTGCTGTTTACAACCTCAAATATCCACACATACTGAGAATGTAATTACTGAAAGGAGCTATGTGCTGACTTTATGTGTTTCCAGTCAAAATTATCCAGGAATGAAGATTGACATCCCAGCATTAAAACCGACATGAAATTACCCTTTAACAGCAGTAAAACTCAGTCTGTGCATGTGTGTGAGTGCACACCCCCAGACATACGCACACATAGTCACTGAATGCATGCACAAACACATAATTTAATATATATAGAAAATATTACTGGTGAGGTACATTTATTTGTTTATTTTATGTTTATTTATTTACTTATTTGGTCACAGCGCCTCTATGTGATATAGGACCCCACCAAATTTAACTAAATGAGGACAGACACAGTCTCTTTCAGTCTTTCGGTAGGTTGAAGAGCTTCTGGTGAATGGGCCATAACTGCATATCTGTATACTGTAGCTTGATGATGTGCTTGGAGGGTACTTTAGTGACAGGCTAAAGCCTTCTGAAGATGAAAAGGTTTCCGCTGAGCCTGAAGTCCACGGTTATCCCACTGTCCTTCTTGATTTTTGTACGTAGCAGCAGTGTCATAGATAGCAAGAAGATAGTAAAAAGTACTGGACCAAGGAGACATCCCTGATGCACACTAGACCCTGAAATGTTCAGATTGCTGGCCTCCAGTGGTGACATGTGCCATTATCCCATTGTGGAACTGTTAACTGGTGTGCAGCCAAATTTCAGGATGATACTCCATCAGGGCTCCCTGATGATGGTGTCGAAAGCCTTTGATAGGTCAACGATTATAGTTATAGATAGATTATTTAGAGTTCTGCTGGGGATGTGCATGTCCCAGCAGCACTTCTTGACTGCAGGAGGGCATAATCCTGTTACAAGGAGGGCCAAAGACAACCATCACTCTCTTGCAGTTGCAGGGAGGCTACCGGAGCTCCAGTTTTCAGGAGTACCGCCTATCGTGTGCCACCAGCACGATGCTTTTCCATCAGGGTGTGCTCCTTCAGCCTTTTGTCTTCCCAGACTCACCCACAAGGCAGTGGGTAAGATGCTGTTAGCACGGTGGAAACACCTATAGATCAACCCCCAGCGGTATAGAAAGCCTTGATGCTCACAATTTTGATGCTGCTGCCCCATATGTCCCCCAATTGCCCCTCAGGGACGAATACGTTTTTCTGATTGTGATTCTAACTACTGCACTAGGCACGTCAACACCCTGTGTTCAGAGTACACACACACACACAAACACACACACACACACACACACACACACACACACATGCATATACACTGAGGTCTGACATGACATGACATGGGCATTATTCACACTACCTCTCATTATTCCTAGTCCTGGATTTATACTATATGTCTAATTGTTCCTCCTCTCTATTTATACCAGTAAAACCATCTAAACACCTCGTTGGAAATCTGAGAAAGATCCTCCTCACTTTCCTCTTGTGTCTCTTACACTAAACAGTTATCAGTTCTCATTATTTTATTGTCTGTTGACAGCAGAGACAGAAAGGAGCAGTGAGCAGTAGATTTCTGTATAGGCCAAAGATAATACTGAAGAGTTGATATGATTTTTTTTGTAGATGATCATCCAAAAATATGCAGTTTGGAAAGGCACTTATGAGTTACAAAATATTTTGTGCTGACACTGAGTTTCAACCGAAAGGCTCATCTCTATGTGAGGAAAACAATTTAATTTGCTTGCTCCTGCAGTTAATTTGAATACTTATTTAGAAGAAATTACACACATGACCTTAATAAAGACATTATTTTCAGGAACATGTAAAAGCTGCTTTCCAATTTTATTTTTGAAATCATAAATAAGAAATAATACTCTAGAAAAACAAATATTTTACACTATAAAAACATGTGTAATGGTAGAAGGGAAGTAACCTTGGAGGTGGGGTATCAATCTATCCCAGCTGCTATTAGCATGTGTGAAGCAGGGTGCACCCTGGACCAGTCAATCACAGGGCGAACATACAGACCTTCACAATTTTGTCAATTTAAAGATTTAAATTAACCTGCCACAGGTTTTTTGGAATGTTGCACAAAATTTGAGAACCAGGTGGAAACCATTTGGACTCGGAGTGATTATGCAACAGAAATATTTTAGTCCTAAATGTGCAGGTCTATCAAGTAAGTTAGATAGATGTTCTGCTTTTCCAGAAAAAAACAATTACATCAATTCTGAAAAAATACAAATTAATAATTAACAATGTCAGTGATGAACAGTGCAATGACAAAATATTATTATTATTATTTTTTCAATGTCATGTCCTAATATAATTTTTGTATATCTCCCTTACTAGCAGTTTTTGAGATCAATAATTATGAGTTCAAAATGTACATGATTGTGGGACTGTATTGAATATGTATGTATATATACATATATATGTATATATACCTGCACAAAATAATGTTTACAGTTTTTTTTATCAGTAAATATTCAAATACACTGCAGACAGCAAAGTAGGAATTTTATTGTACAGGGAAACATGTTTCTATACTGTGCATGTGACAATAAACGCTTTGAATCTTGAACCTTGAATATATATAAATATATCAAAATGAACAGTTAGCATTTCAGCAAGCTGATGGGTGCCATTTTAATTGTGCAAAATAAATATACATCTTTAATTAATTTGTAATCGCAGTTGCACATGTCTAAGGATCCTTTCAGATGTGCCCTGAGACGCCATACCACCCTCCCTGCCTCACGCACCAAAAAAAAAACACCAAAACAAAACAAACAACACCTCTTTAATTTCAACAACTGTGAGTATAAAGTGATGGTAAGGAACTTGAGAGGAGGGAGAAATATTTTGTTTGGCATTTCATCAGCTTTATCGCAGGCGAACTCATATATGTAAAGAAGGTAACCATAATGACGGCCTGTCAGTCTGTATTGAATTCTGTATCCCAGATGAAGTAGAACCCAAATGGTGTGAGGCAAAGAAGCACATCAATGCGCACAACACAATGTTTGAGCCGTAGCTGGGAATCGAACATACTCCAAAATAGTTCCACACATGGGTCTCAAATGGATTAAAAGTGATGGAAGAATCTTAAAACTCAGCTTCAATGATTCATTGTATTTACAAATATGAATCAAAATCCTGAATAGCATTTAGAATTGCATTCTATCCCAAATGCTATCTAAATTGAAACAATATAAACAAGGTAAAATAAAATTACATTGTCACAGTGAGACTGGATATAGGGGACACTTACATTTCAAACAACATTAGTTTTACATTGAAAATGTAAAGACATTATTTTCAGGAACATGTAAAAGCTGCTTTCCAATTTTGAAATCATATAAATTGTAATATAAATTATCATTTGATTTTTCTCACTATAATTCTGCCGCTAAAAGCTATTATTTTCATATGCTTTGAATCTGGAAAAGTCTACCCATTATTACGACACATTCTGTTCATGAAGAACAGTTCAAGAGTAGAAACACTATTTTTCCAGACTTTTTTTTCTTCGCATTGAATTTTAGCTGTCCTGATCATTTCAAGTTCCTGTATCTACTTGAAACACCAAGTGCTTAATGTGACACAGGAGCAAACATTCATAGAACTAAATGTCTATATCATGCAGCTGCAGAGCCAGATACAATAGTCGTTGGACCTCAATCCTGGGACCCTTGTTCTAATGAGTTGTGTTAATTACTGGGATGTGCTGCTTTATAATATGGCGCAAGCTACCAGTTCTGATATACACGAATTCAGACAGCCCAATTTTTTAGCTTTATTGTTCTCAATCTCAATGTGGCAACTAGGATAGCTAATTTTTTTCTTTTAAAAAAGAATAAGTACATATTTAATATTTTTTGTTCAGGGAAGTTTAGCCTTTTGTCCATGAGATTTCAGGTGTTCTTATGCTTTATTTAGCTGTCATTCAACTTAAGTCAATGAAACAAAAACAAACAAACAAACAAAACAAACAAAAAAAAAACAATCCAAAAATAAACAGTCATGATTTGGAGAGAGTTAGCGGATAGTGGCTATTGAAAAGTAAGGATCTGAAAATGGCTGTTCTGAAGTTCTCTGTAACCTAATACTAATATATTTGGAGTTGGACATGGAATAATTCTGAGTGACCAGTTAACTATAATTTTGCGTTCACATTCAAATGAAGAGTGAACATCTAACACACTTTTCCGAAAGTAAACGGAAAATACTGCTAATTTCTGCAGATTTTTATCCATTTAGAAAATATTTGTTGGGTCAACAAACTTAGAACAATTGGCAAAAATTTTCCAGTCAGGTGCCACGCCATTACAGTAAATGAAGTAGTGAACCTTTACCCTCTGACAGATTTGTTTCCTGTTTCTTCACTGTGAGTTAAACAGATTATCCAGTCAAATGTCACAACTTATGAGGAAAGGTCATTTTTCATCCCAGATCGAGAGAATCAACCCTTTTTCATTTGCCCTCTTTTTGAAGGAGACAGACAATTAAAGTTTTTTTTCCTTTTTTTCGTAAATAAAATTCCACAACCACATTCTAATGAAATACTTCAAATTGTGCGTGAAATATGTTGATGGAAACACAACTAATGACTCACTCATCATAGTTTGAGCTTCACTTTACAGTCCTGTCCTGCCTCACCGTTAGAGCATTTTCCCAATTATTGAGCTGTCAACCTGAACAATACAGCTGTGTGTGTGTGTGTGTGTGTGTGTGTGTGTGTGTGTGTGTGTGTGTGTGTGTGTGCGCGTGCACACGCATGTGTGCGGGTGTGTGTGTCCAGAGGTTAACAGCCTGTGGTCTCACTTGCATGCGGGTCCAAATCATTTTGGTTTGGCTCTTACATTGTTAGACAGAGGATATGCAGCAGTGTTGCTGTGTAATGTGTGTGTGTGAGTTTGTGTATGTGCAGTGTGTGCGTGTGGTTGGCTTTATAGCAGTGTAGAGTAAACAGCAGCTATACTAATATCATCCATACAAGCATCCTACCGAGCCACATATGAGCAGTGTTTTCACAGCTGTTGTGGGCTGTTTCAGCTCTGAATGCTGCCAACAATCCACCACTGAATATGGGCCTTTTGCTGCACAACAAAGGGCTGCTTGAATACAAACTGACTTTTCTGTCCTTGGTCAGGTTCTAGAACAGGTTTTTTGACTAAAATCTTGAACACCAGGTATGTATTTGATATAGTCAAAGTGAAGACCCTACCAGCAGTAACAATTTTGCCTGTGCTTTTGCTTAGTTCGGTCCCTGAATCCAACTTGACTAAATATGAGATAATAGTTTGTATAACACTTGATCTGTTGACCAGCAAAGACACGTGGAGCAAAGAAATATGAGTAAATGCCACATCGTAATAAAGAGTCATTGTTGTTTGAATAAATATAAAAAAAGCCTCTCTGAACTTTGACCAATCGAGCATTTTCAGGTAATGCTTGATATAATATTGTGCATTATGCCATAGGATCATAAACATGTCTAAACCCATCAGTTGTGATAAAGATGGGGCACACAGCAGTTAACTGGTGTAACAGGGACAGATGTCATTTTCTCCAAGAATTTCTTGGGGGTCAAAATGTGTCAGCAAACGCAGTGAACATGTTTACATTGATTTTTTTTCGGTCTGTCTTCCAGAGTATTATAACACAAATGCAATTGACAGTACATCATTAAAAGAAACTGAGTTTGGAAGGTCATCATTATAATATTTTATTGTTATTTTTAAACTTAGTTTTCACAGTTTTTAACTGTTATTTATTTAATATTTTAACAATTATTGCAATCTATTTTTCACATTATATTTCTGATAGATCAGGAGTAACCGAGAACTGGGCAGCATTTATGCTTTATCCTCTCATCTTTCATGAGCACTACGTGGAAGTCAAGTGATGTATTAGTGTGATACAGGCAAAAATGTAAGTGAATTAGTTACACCCATCAGTAATTTCCGCTACACACTGCTAGTCTCTGAGTACACTCCAATATTAAATTGGACATGATCAAATGTAATGTATCCTCTAGATGGAGTCATTCATGATGATTAAACCCAAATGTAATTTATATGGATCAACCTGTCCACTTTTAACCTGCACAATCCCAAAATTACAGTCATAGGTGGGACCAACCCATGTCAGGGTCATCCTCAGGGTTTTACTATGACTTTATGAACTGTCCAGTTCCTCCACAGTCACTCCAACATAAACAAAACATGTTTATTAAATTACTCTCAACAATTATCTTGATAGGGATCAGGCAACTGTTGCTTGAAAGAGACACTACCTTCCATGAAGATAATGATTTAATTGCTGCCATGCATATTACTAATTTATAATTCTTGGCTTGCAATATCCAAAATAGAGCACATTCGGTCCAACCCTCTCATCAATGTTTTTTCTGACTTCCATAAAACCACCAATGATCCTGTAACTTGATGCGGTAGGATGAGGGGAATTTCCAAGTCATGTATTTCATGAAGATTCAGTCTTGTCTACAGCTTCCCTCAGTAATTGAATTAGGAAGTGTTGGGAATCTAAAGAGCTGCAAAGAGGATTGTAAGTAAACAGACATGACCTTTTAATCCCCGTCAGGGTTTGAAGTGCATGAAGCCCCCACAGGCTTTTATGAGGTGTATGTCTCTCCATGTTGTGCTGTGAAGGATAGGATTTCACAAGGGGGGTTAGTTTAGTTTATTTTAGAATGAGGCAATGGAGGTGGAGGAAAAAACAGTCAGGGGAGATGGAAGCAGCAGAGGAAAATGGAGAAGAAATGGTGTTACAGGAAGAGAAGAGATATGGAAACCAAAGTCTAAATCTAAGAAGTGAGTAAGTTTGTTTAGGTAGGCAAAGGCTCCCCTGGGTTAGCCTGACGTCCGATGCTGGGAAACTGAGATGTTGACCCGTGAAATCATTAATGGAAAATGTCTTTATAAATTTGACAGATATTCTTGAGGGGAAAAAAATGTCAATTAGTCCCCGGAATATTTTTTGACAGTTAAGCAAGACAGAATTTGTTTCTTTCACAAAGGCAATGTTCATTTCTCAAAATTGCAGAATTGGATGTGTAAAAATAAATGTGCCAAGTTGGATGTTAGCTTGTTTTTTCAAACAAATGGGATGTGACAGACTGATAGTTTAAAGTTGTGTCACAACCAAAACTAACTTATGATTCATTTAAATTTTCATTCATTCAAATTTCCCTGCTGTGGGAAGAATGAAGGCATATTTTATCCAGTCCTATTTAGAGGCAAATTTAAGATGTTTGGCTGCTGGTGGACGCACTTTATACTTTTTACTATACACTGCTTAATTGTTCCTGCTAAACAAGTATTATGTTTACAGTCGTAATGAAATTATACAGTTATTTATATATCGTAACAAAAAATGCATATAGGGGATAATTTAAGTGTAAATCAAGAGAAACTTGTTTGATTTAAATTGTTAGAAAATGTTTAAGGGTTTTACATTTCTTTTGTGTTTTTGATTTTCTATAACTATTTTGAAATATATGGGGACCTGTTTCACTAAAGACTCCCACAGGGCCCATAAATAATGGCTAACATGTTCCATCACTACAACATCCAGCCCTATAGTCTATAAAACCAAAGTAGGATTGGAGCTGTTAGCAGACGTCTCATTTTTAGATTTAATAATATGCCTAAACATATAATTAGAGAGCATGAAAATAAATTGAAGGTTGTGACCTCATAAACCTGAGCGGCAAAGTAGTATATGTACACTTGGTCAAAGACTTTGTTCTCTGTGATATTCTGAAATTTAAAGAATTAAATTGGTCCTTTTTGGGAATCACAATTAGGGGCATTTTGAATAATTATAATTTTACAATAATTTGGCTAGAGCCCCTTGCACAATCGACGTATCAAGTGGGAACACTGCAGATATGCGAGGCATAATGGACAAATTACAATATAAGTGGCTCATTGTAAAATATGTTATCTAATTCATTAAGCAAACTGAAGACGGTTGACATATCTAAAATATTTTTTCCCATTAAGCCAAACACCAAACACTAGCTGGAAACTAGACCCAGCTCTAGTGTTCTTTATTTAGCTTCTTGAATTCAGTGTGGAAACATGTGGAAGTATTAGTATTTCAGATATTGTGGGGTCAGAATAAGTGCACTATAAAGAGAGTGAGGAATAATACTTTTAATTTTTATGATTAAATTATCAATTTGGAATATTAGTAATTGGGGGAGATTACATTACATTAAAAGACAACAATAAACCAAATACGGAATCTGATCTTACATGAAATGTGAAAATCTGTCTTCAAAGAGACGTTGTGGGTTAGTCAAATTTGAACTTATAAAAGACAAAAGTGTTCTTGATCTCTTGCGAAGAAGTCGCAGTTATGCTGGTCAAAATCATACCATTTCCCAAGATATGATGGAGATCAGATGTGGTTTTAGACAGGATGGATGCAGTTTGCACGATGGAACCCAGGCCATTAATAATACAATTTAAATAGGTGCATTGAAATAATCTAATAATTATGTCACAAAATTTGTGTATTTAATTGTACATTCAATTCAATTATCAAAAGAAAAAGTGAGAAATACTCGGGGAAAAAGGGAATGCATGATTTGTTTTTTCAAAGTTGAAATGATTTTGAAAAATCTTTAATTTTTTTTGGAAAGTCTTGTGTGCACAGTGAGATGTTCATCGGCCTGTGTGTTGTGTCATAAAGGTTTTTTTTTTAATTCACTCATTTAAAATTCTTTGTATGTTGACAAGTCCATTAGCTTAAAAAAATTGAAAGTAAAGAAAAAAATAGCATCACTGAGTCTCAAGTTAATATCTAAATTGAAAAAAATAGTGAAAAGGTTATTCCAGTTTTTGGATACAGCTTCATGAGTTTGTCATAGCACTGTACCAATAGACATTCGTATCCCCCACCCCTCCTCTCAACCCCTCGGCTATTACCCACTCCTTAGTGTGAGGTCCTGAATCTGACCAAGCCACATGGAGAATTTATGACAGAGGACTTGAGCTGCATACTTTAGATTTCTCTTCAAACAGATCCATCTCTGCGTGAGAACAAGCACTCCATAAATCAAACTGATGAGTGGATGAACTAATAAAAAGGTATAGAAATATTGTCCTTAGGACTTTGTAGTTGCTCAGTTAACCAGAGTCCAAGTGCTAAGGCTGGCTGCAAAGTTTCAGCGCAAGATCATACATATTGTCCCGATACATTCAGTACATACGCTGTTTTCCTCAAGGTGCAGCTCCACTGTGTGAGACTAGATGGCGTACTGCTTTCAGAAGACAATGCAGATACAACAGGGATTTGAGCCAAGCCTCTGATAACAGAAATGAGACAACCTGACACAAGTAGAATTAATTTCCTTTGCATAGAAACAGACCGAAAAAAAGTTTTAAAAAACAAACCCACAGCTTGTTTTCCCCTAATAACATTACATTAAAGACAGTGGTAAACCTACCACATAGAAAATCTTTCCATTTGTCACAGTAGATCATCCAATTCCCTTACTGCCTTATAATTATAATGAAATACAACGACTGATTGAAGTCTATGAAGACTATGAGGATTTGCATTCAGGGTGAGTCAGGTCACTGCTTGGCCCCTCTGAGGTTTTAGGGGCCACTCAGCAGCAGAGCATGAAAAGTCAGCTGCCACACATTCAGCTTGCGTGGTTGAAGGGTTGCTGTCTTGCTTGGCTCCCATGCTGCACAGAGACGACCGCAGCCAAGTCAAATAGCCTTACACTCTACCATCACACAAGAGCTCACAATGTCAAACACACACACTCCTAAGAGTCTTAATTTAGAATTATTTTGATTTCTTTTCAATCTGGGTGTAACATTTTTCTCAGCTTTCTGAGGCAGCGCTTGCTCAACTCAGTTGACGCCTTTTATTGGTGAAGTACTTTCAAACTACCGACCTTAGTCAGTAATGACTAATATTATCGCCCCTTTTTAATCAAATGAGAACAGGTCTGTCCCATTTCCGACAAATCTAATAGAACCAAGGTCACGATCTAAGAAAGATTTACAAGTACAATAATTAGGCGGCAGGTTTGAAATGCTTGAATGTGTACAAATAATTTTCATTGGACGCCTCATCTTGCCTTCTGTATCACATGACAAAACAAACCGGATAAGAATAAATATCATGGGCATTGTCTGTTGACTACATTGTGTGGATGATTTAAAATTAAGATAAATTAAAAAAGAAAAAGTAGTTGTCAAAGTTTTGTGCTTAATTTCCTTCAGGATCTCAGGGAGCATGAAATGTTTTTGCGAGCAGCTAAACATTTTGAGAATGCCTACTGTACAGATTCATTTATTGTCTTTTGTCATTGGATTTTATTCTTTTTTTCATCCCAAACAAAGTTTTTGACACACAAATATCTAAATGCAAAGTCAGTGCCCTGAAAACATAAATAGATTATCAAGAATGATACATTGATATTGATCTCTACGTGAGGATGGTAGTATCACCCATGGAAAAAAACTAGGTAACCCATGCCCTTATATAGTTTCAACAGCAAAATGTTTTCTACATGAATGTCACTCCTCAGCAGAGGAATGTTTCTTTCTTTCTTGTGACAGACTAGCCAGTCATAAGGTGGCTGAACAATTTGTTTAAGCAATGAAAGAGCTCTATGCTGACCCACTGAAATATTGAAGATCATTACCGCATTAAGTGAACCTTTGATTATTAGCATCCTGTTATTCATCAATGCTCCTCTTTTTGCAGAGGACTTGTCACATTAAAACTGTCTTATTTCAATCTGGTGCGGTGATTTCAAAGTTGCTGTAAAAATAAAGGCACACTTACATTAGTCTTAGGCAAAAATAATATTTCTTACAGATTTTCAAGTCATTTCAGTTTTAAATAAAAATAAAACTTTGGATGTGATTTAAAGACAAGGGTGTCGCAGTTAAGCACAGTTAAGCTTGTGTATCGTCCCATTTTCATTACACCTGCCAGGTGAAGAGCCAGAGACTTAGATAGTTAAACTCATGGGTACAGGCACAGCCATCAACACTGTAAGTGTTACTCTAAGTGTCAGCCATAGGAAAGGTTGAAACTCAAGAAGGTACTCCAGAAAAATCGTATATATGCTGATGATAAACTAAGGCGCCCACACACACAAACACACACACAGGATAGAGACTCATTAAGGAGGTCATAAATCACAGGGTGCAGTGCCAGAGAGCCATCACTCTCCCACTGTCTAAACATTGCTCTCACTCAGCCTTATTAGCAGGAGACCAGGCCTGACCCAGACTGGAGATATTAGCTTCCTTGCTTAAGATAATAACAAAGATTGTATTACAGTTGCCACTGAGACCTGGATAACTGTAAGAGTGTTGAGTTCATGGGGGGCCAGTCCAATATCCAGGATCACTACTGCATCTACCTATTAGCTCATGTTTATAGTATTAAAACTGCTTAAACATACACAGTGATTCATCAGTTTGTGATAATAGGTTACCAGGAGGACAAACTCATCGGGTTTCAAAAAGTAGCTGTTAAAGCGCAGGACATATTTTTTTTTGAGAAAACTGACTGATGAAATTGTAGGTCTGTATCATTCCAACCTGAGCAAAAGAAAATATGTGCAGGCAAATGTGACATGGCAAGAACCTTATTATCGGCAACAATCCTGCATAGAAACATACGCTACATACTTAAAAAGACCATTTTTTTGTTGTCTGAATTATATTAAGTGTCACAGTCATATAAAGTCATTAAATGTATCTTCTTCTGATGGGCACTCATTCAATAACCAACCTTATACCTAGCAGCTATCTCTATGCCAATTCAATATAGTATCTGAGTTACTGCTCTTATCCTACTATATTTTCATATTTGAATGTACAATTGCAAAAAAAATGAATAACATGATATCCACTCAGTCTGCTGCAGGGCTTTCTGCACATGAACCTGCATTTCTCCAAAGACACATTGTCCTTATTAATGTTTGAAACTAGTAGAAAGGTATCTGATCAGGGAGGTCCGTGACCCTCATCTTTAATAACTTTGAGTTATTGTTAGAAATGCTCCAGATAAACCCTTATTCAGTCCTTCAATCTTTGAGATAATGCAAAGCTGCTTTTTTAACTTTATTTCATCTCTGCTCCACTCAGCATCGGGAACAGAGACACGCACTAAGCTTAATTTCTTGCAGCAAAACGTATTTCATATGGGGGACTTCTATGGGTGGGTGGGAAATTATTTTACATGGGGGCACAGACGCACATACTCATGCATATAATTGGTGGGGTAGGGTTGTCTATATTGTATTTTTGGAATTTGATAGTAACAGTCCTATGCTTTCATTGCAATTGTTTGTTATGCCTTATTCTGACAAAGCGTTGGGCTTGATATAAAATTTTACTTTAATGCTTTGGGCTCGACATAATATTTTACTTTAATGCTTACTTTAATTTGTTCTTTTGATTGCTGAAAAATACACGCATATTCCTGTCCAACTGGAAGTATTTGACAGGTCCATCTGATGATAAATGATCTGGGGCCTCAAGCAACTCCCAAGTAACTCTTGGGAAAAGTCATGATATTCTGAGGCCTTAATGTGTATACCAGTGTGTGTAGGTACGGTGGGTGTGTAGTTACAGCTACTGTGCTAACCAGGGACAGTTATGATGGCAGTTATATCACTATGTTTCCACTGTTTTATAAGCAGCTTTTGTTGGTCATCTTTCCTCTTAGATACCAAGATTTTGAATCTTGATATCATCCAGGTCAGAGCTCCATGACTTGAAAATTTTCCATTAACTTTTACATGATCTTCAGTGGCCAAGCCCTGTGCTTAGAGTTTCAGTGTGCTTGAGTTTTCACACATTGCAGAATACCCAAGGATCCAACACATACACACTTTCCGATTGGTAGCCATGACCCAAATACAGTGGAAGCTGCATTCAGGCAATTTCTAAAATAAGCTATGTATTTAGTGGTACTCTTGAAACTTGATGAGTGAATAGTGAACAGCAAATTGTAACAAAAAAATGAAACAACCCTTACAAACAAAATAAATAAATAAATACATAAATACAGGAAATTTATTGTATATCTCAACCACTGCTACATTCCATACATTCCATTATCCACGTTTACAGTGCTGACTAAGCATTTAGTTTAATTTGTCTGCAATTTCCAGGCTAGACCTCTCAGACATCCCCCTCTGCCTGCCCTTACCTCGGGACTCCCACCAGTGATTGCCTGCATATCTACTTCTATCTGGCGGGCAAGGAGGTTCCGTTTCTGTTTAACCCTCTAAAAATTGTTTGTTTGTACCTGTGCTGTAGCTCAGAGACTCAAAGGAACTTAGAAAATGGACTTGGAAAAGTCATAAATAGTTATTTAAGCAGTTTAAAAACATTGTATCTTTTGGTTGGTCACTGGCTGGTGGCAAAGTGGAATGCAGCTGGTTTAGGACCACCAGGAGAATTCATGTAGTCAAAGGGCTAGCAGACTGAACTATCAAAATCATGAGAAATTTTCTGAGGTTTTGCAGTCTGAGTAAATTAGCCTGTAAGAGGAGGTCTCGTAAATTCATCCTTTAGAATTCTACCAAGGAAAGATAAATTTTTATAATCAGTTTGAAAATTAATGGCCCTCGGTAATCAGGTAATGCCTTGGTCCATGACCACTCTTTGTTCAGATCACAGTGTTTTAATTTGAAGCGTGATGAGTACCTTAAAGCAGAAGGAAAACATGAAGGAAGCTCCCAAAGTTAACATTCTATATATAATCTAAATCACAACAAATTTAACCTGAAAATGAACTGACAAAATAGTAGAAATTTTATGAAACTTTTGGAAACACATTTGCAAAACAAGTCAATAATCTGACAGCGACAGAAATTTAGGGAAGATCGGAATTGTATTCATAACTCAAGAGTAAATGAGGGATGACGTTTTGAAAGTTTTTCAGTGGCGACCTCTATCATTGTACTTTGTTTTTATTCTCATAATCTCAGAATTTATGCAGCCCTACTCTGTAAACATCCTCAGAGGGCCCAAATGAGATGCACCTGTGTTGATATGTTGATACCATCTGGATTACCTGGCTGGGGTCCAGACAATTTTGTTTTCAATAACCACCGAGGCATAGCATAGCTCAGACAGGCTGATGAAGGGCTCTTAAAGGGTTTCTTATAGAGCTCATTTGAGTAATGGGTAGTCCTGGTTTCCCCCTGTACACCCATGTGAGGGCCATTTGGATGTCTTGGGCATATCAGAGACTGGGACCCAATTAGGACCCATCTGTGACAGAGGCTAGGTGACTAATTGATGCCCATTAATAATCCATATGTATTTTCCAAGTGTCCAGTCTGGCCCTCAAAAACTTACACTGTATAGCCAATGGTAAGTCAAAACCTGATTAGGCTCCTCCACAAGAAGGCAAAGAATCATAAACATTGATGGGATTTCAAATGAAGCACATCATTATGGTAATAACATTTCTAATTTCCAAAATTAGAAACATGTATATATATATCTATATATATACATAGATATATATATATATGTATAGATATATATATAGCTCTTGTCTGTTTGTTTTTGACATTTTACAAAATTTTACAGTGTTTCATAAGGCACCTTGAAAATGTTGTATGTGATATGTACTCGTTTTAACTATACAGTGACATTTCTTTCATTACTTTTCTGTAAGCTGTTGACAAAAGTATTTTTAACTGGAGATGCAGTGAGTCAATGTATCAAGGCATTGGCGATATTTCAGTTAATGTTATTACTGAAATCAAGCAATTGACTTGATTGATTGATGAGTCTGTAGACACATAGTTGATGTAATTATTAGCATGAAACATAGGGGGTAAAATATGGTAGTTGACAAAGCTGCATGCATTAATGGCAGAATACACACATGTAGCATCTACTATGAGCCTGGGAATGGAACTGACAGGGAGGTTGTAAAAATAGCTCCACAGAGGCCCAGAGACAACACCCATAACCACCCAGCAAAATGATAACACATGCACACACTCATATAGACATACCCTAACACACACACACACACACACACACACACACACACACACACACACACACACACACACACACACACACACACACACACGCACACAAAACAATACACACATACAATGGGAAACTATTAGAGTTGAGTACTATATAACCGTCAACAATATTGGAAATCAGTCAGTCCATATCTTTATCTGTGAATTTATCTGTAAATTGTGTGCATGCGCACATGCACGTGCATGCAATGTGTGTGGGAACACGCATGAGCTTTTTTGCCTTAAGTGTGATGGATTTCCTATTCCAAGTTCTACTTGGTTATTTTCAGATATTCAGTAAAGCTATTAACCATTGCGTTAACGTGTAACATTATCTTTTTGTGCTACATTTATATTAGTTAGCAATGAAATTCACAAAGTTTAGAAATTAGAGGCTAAGGAGCAGGTAACTTAAGTGTCACTCCAGGTCATCGTAATGCAGAGGTAGGTCTGAAAGAGTTAAAGGAGGGAGAAAATAGAGGAGTGGAAACTGCAGGTAGAAGGAACTCAGTCCAAAATTCCTTAAATGCTGTCAATAGTTTGGTGCATGTAGAAACTGGAAGACTGGGGCACGACTCCATTCCACCACAGATTATAATAGTTATAAAGAAATTCATGAGGGGAAGCCAAACAGGCAGATACTTTGTCAGTGTCAAATAAGCAAGGCTGTAGATGAAGTCAAGCAGGGTTTAAAACTGACATGTTTTACTCTAAACGACTGCTTGTCCCAGGAAGGTAAACTATACACAGAGTCATCAAGATACACACACACAAGCTCACACACATACAAAAAATTCCATGGAGGCCCATATTGTGGAGTAAAGACCTTGAGTGTCATCCTATAATTCATGAGTTGTTTTTCTGCACAAACAGCCAAGGTTTGAACTGGCAGACAACAGAACACACAGCTATAAGAATACTGGGGCATGTTGAGAATATGTGTGTCACTTTTTAAGTGTTAATACCAAATGATGATTTTGTTAAAATCCCTTTTTCCAGTTTGTGTTGTCCTCTATTCCATATGTGTCGTGTATATTAGCAAACTTTTATTGCGTAAGAATGTCTGTATTACAGTTCAGAATGGTTTTAGGCTGATCATGAGTTGGGGGACAAAGTTCACCATGAGTATGGTTCACTATAAATGTGATTTCAAAGATGAGACAATGTTTTTTTCTTTCATGATGAGAACAAGGAGTGTCAGCTTTATTATCTTGTGTCTAAATGTCGGTTTATTTAAAATTTGATTTTGGAACAGCAGTTTGAAGTGAAGCACCTGGCCTGTCTAGCCGGAAGCACACAGGCAATAATCATCTTCAAAAAAGCAAGCATGATTTGATTTAATGGCTATGTAGTGTTGTGGAACAGAAATAATAACAATAATGATACAACTACTATTACCAATAATAATTATAATAATAATTAAAATGAAAATAGTAATAATTATAGGTATACACAACATTATATTATATAATATCATACATATTATATAGGTTATAATGATATCCCTTTTCAAAACCACACCTACTATATTACTGTTGACAAACGTTTATGTCCTGTATGATATAAAATTCTATGTTAAGTTTGTTTATCCCACCCATCACAATGACATACCAGAAAAACTGTTGCATTATCATGGTCACTATACCCTATAAAATTAAAAATGTCCAATGAAACTTGATACCTTGATTGTTTACAATTGACCTTGCTGAAGCCCAAACCGAACACACCGTTGGAGTTTGTTTGATATTCAGTTTGCTGCAGGAACTAGGGGATTGAATTTAACATTAACTGGTATTCCATGTGACAGTACATTGTTTCGGCTTATGAAAATTGTCTCTATTATCTGATCTGGTAGTGAGCAATCATGATGCTTGATGCAAATCATAAATAATGACTTGAGAGAAGAAGATAATAATCTTTTAACATCCTGGTGATGACGTGAAGTCATATCAATGAGCCAAATTTAAGTTGTTCTTGAAACATTTGTGTACCAAATTATTTACTCCCATTGAGATTAATGTATTTCCCATTTATCCATTCTCCAGACCCCAAAACATACAGTTTTAAAACTTGGTTAACACTCCTTTTGCCACATCAGCCAGCTTTAGCGCAACTTTGTTAGTACACATGGTTGAATCAGCCATGTAGTAGTGCATGGCAAGATCAGTAACACAAACACCAGTGTCACATTTTGTCACATAGTTTCCTTCTTCAGATCTACTGTAAAAGCCTTGGCTTCTTAATTTCACTATCACTTGCACCTTTTCATTTTCTTGGGATAATGAGGGCTAATTTATTGCAAGAAGAACAACTATGTTTGTTTGTCTGTTTGTGCACCAAGGGCTTGTTTGCAGGTTGATTTTTTTTTTTTTTTTTTTTCCGAAAAATATTTATGGGTCAATTTATTTGTGAATAGGGGCTTTCACTGGCTGAGGTTCCACTGTACTTAATTTGATCCTTGATGCTGTTTTTTTGAGCTACCTTCAAGTGTTACATCGGCTAGTCTTTTGAGGTGGTGTTGTTACAAAAGAGATGCTTCATCTTGCTTTTATACAGATTAAAAGGCCTTTAATAACCCACATGGGGGGAAATTTGAACAACAGAACAGAACAGAAAGTGGACAGTACAGTCGAGGTGATATGTCAGTTAAAATAAAAAAAAAACAGTGGTTTCAATAATATCATAAAGTGTCATATTGAAAATATAAACAATAGACAACGTAAACAATATAAAACTTTTGTGCTTTATGGAAAAATTAGCATGAGATAATAACTAATTGCGGCAACAACAACACCTCTATAGGTAAAATGGATGATTGAATAAATGAAATGAATACAATAGAATTCAATGTACATGAAAACAAATGTTGAATGATGCAATTTCAAATGCAAATATATTGAAAAATGCCGAGCATGACCTCAGAATCGTACTCTCAGGGATGTTTTAGTTGTTCATTAGTGTGATCGTCACGGCAATTTTTCAATTTTACTTTTCCTATGCATGTTATTGTAAGTTAAGAAACTTTTCAAAAAGTAATTTAATTTGAAAATCAAAATTCACTTAACAGATCATTGTATCTGTTTTAGTGAATGTAAAAACCATTTTAAAAACATTGTATCACTTATTGGGGTCAATTTTCATATTAAAGAAAAAAATCTTGTTTTTCTTGTTTGCACATTTATTACGGAGACTATATGGTTATGAATCTTGCTTTAAAAACAAGGCAAAGTCATTGAATAATTTATTGTTAAAAAATGTCCATTGGCCCTGTCCATGTGACATCTGTTTTGCTTTGTGCGTGTAATTTGGTTTTTAGGGACATGGTCACCGAGTGTATTCCTGAAGAGGGTGATTCACTGTGTGTCTGAATTTTTTAGTTCTACAACTGAAGCCATGAGCATCCAAAGTCTACACATAAGAGGAATGACCTAGAGCAAACAGATGGTTCTGCCTGATTTAAACAATAAATATTCATTGTTTATCACTTTTCAACATATTTGTGAAATTCCACACATAGTACAGCATCACAACTGGATCAGTGTGAGCTTTGAAAAGCAGACTGCAGCCTGGCATGTGTTCTTCCCGTACCTTCATTGGGAAATGAGTGTGTTCTGGTGCAGGTTGAGTGCTTTCACTCTTCTATTCTCAGCTCTTACCTCCTCTGTTTCAGTCTGTCTGCCTTTCTTCTCTACACAGAGTTTTTGGGACAATGGAATCCAGCTGTGAGGTTGTAAAACCCTCTGGAACGTCACTAAAGAGGCAGCGTGGTCAGCAAATGGCTTCAATTACCTTGTCACATGCTAATAAAGCTAGTTAAAAAGGGGGGGGGGGGGGGGGGCAACCAGCCAGGTCTCTCTTTCCCTTAATCTCTCTGTCTGTCTGTCTGTCTGTCTCTCTCTCTCTCTCTCTCCTTCTTTCACACACAAACACACACACACACACATACACACACACACGTAATATACGCACGCACCCCCAAAACTGAAAATCTCTTGAGAAAACATTATGTTCTGATGAATACTTAAGTCAGATATGCTCAGCACACGTCAGCATTTGCGTGTGATCCATTGTTCACGGCAACACAATTTTGTGGTAGGTTACTGGGGTTCTGGTGTCACATGGCATGGTAGACATGGCAAGAGGTTTCCATTTATACTGCGGTCTGTGCTTCACCACTCTAACCACACTCAGAGTTTTTAGCAGTGTCAACTCAATCATCCATTCACAATTACATAACTGATATTGAATATATACTTTTGCTTTGCTGTAGCCTGCAGAAGACATACTTCACTTTCTGTGAAAATCATCCGACAGGTGGATTTCTGCACTGGTGTTCTATTTTGAAAACTGCGTGAGTGATATAATATGAAGACCATATAGTTAATTCAAAGAAGCCCAAAAATTAGAGCTTAAAGTAAGATCTGGATTCTTGTGTATCTTAGAAGGCAAACCCCCAAATTGCAAATCATCAAGTCACTACATTTGGTGTAATACATAAAATGGGCAAAGTGAATTGATGAAAAATAAATAAAAATTATTTGATATAGATTATCTACATTTGTATGGCACAGCAGTGTTAGTACTTTTGCCTCACAGCATAGAGTACCCTGGTTTGCTGCCCAGAAGGGTCCTTTCATTTTGCATGTTCTCCCCATGCTTGTGTGAGTTTCTTCCCACAGTTCAAAAACAAGCAGGAGATGAATTGGAATACACTGAAAAAATGACTCAGATATTTGAATTAGTGAGTGTGCGGTTGTTTATCTATATGTGCCCCTGCGATTGACTGTTGACTGATCTGAGGTGTACCCTGCCTCTTGCCCAATGACAGCCGGGACAGGCTAAAGCATTCCCGTGACGCTGACTGCAAGATAAGCAGTAGATAATGGATGAATGTAGTGATTCAGCATTTAGGGACTTATATAATTTTATGTCAATTTTATATAATCTGGTCTGCAGTTGTGGGATGAGTTTCAAATACATAATGAAATTTGAAAGCATGTCATTATTTGTACATTACATGTGTCTTGACATGGCTTTCAATGCAAAGACAAGTGTTCAAGGACAAAAAAATATACTTTGCTCCAAGACCTGAAATCCAGGTACATAGTCAGTCTCCTTGCTGAAGTTGTTAAATCTCCTGCTTGAACAAGGACACAAAATAGTTCAGAGCTTGAGGGTGAAGCCTAGCCGCTGCTTGGTGACAAAATTAGAGTCAGGATCCATTTCTTGACTATGAGTAAGATATTAGATTGCAGAGTTACAGGTGATGGTCACTCAACTAAACTAATGCTAACTTCTCAAATTTAGCCCAAATTAGTCTCTTGATGCAGGAGATAACAGACTTTCTATTTTACTTTCGGGTTAATGTTAATATGGCAGAGCCAGTAACTATTTATGTTGACCCTGGTTACAGTTTTTAGACAGCTACCAAGGCCACTTCAATAACAGGGCTTATAAGATAAGAAATACTGAAAGCAACTATAATGTGAAAGGACCTATAATTGGGCCTATGATTTCAACTGTTTTAATCTGGTAAGTCTGAATCAACTCACTGGCAAATGCAATACTCTTGCACATTTAGTATAACATGAATATAATGATTTGACAAGCGCAAACTGAAACAACTAACCTCCATGTGTATCTTGAATTATATATCCAATTCATTGCACTTATCCACAAATAATGCTGCCATTAAAGGATTTATTTTGTTTGTTATACTTTTTTTACACATTCATTCTAAGCAATCCTCGGTACTATGCACATGGCTTAATGGTTGTTTTAAAAAGGGAGGGGGTGAAGAGTACATTGAGGAAAACGATATATGAAAGCATTACTGGAAATTTGAGTCTTGTGTAAATCATGCAATGGAAGCCCAATGAACTGACTCATCTATTTTCTCAATAGAATCAGACAAGTTCTTACAAAGCAGTTACAACGAAGTGCTCTTAGTCAGCATTTGAGGAGAGACTTAATGAAAGCTTATCCATTACTTATCGTACATTTATGAATTTAATTTAATCTACTGTGTCAGGTAAAATATGATACCATTATCATCCATCCGCAAGGCACCTCTGAAAAGTGGTAGGTAAGAGGAATGTTTCTGTTGGCAGTACACCTGAATATATCATATTATTTGTTGCCTGACAGATGCAGCGAGATGCAGGAATTGTGATGATGCATTTGTAGCACGGATACAAGTATGGATGTGCGATTCATTCTGACTGGGGAGTCAGAGGTCTCGTAGAAGCAGTAGATAATTTGGAGAAGAGGTTCCACTGAGACAAACGCGCCATTATAATTTAGCACTCCTTGTCTCTTCCCCACATTCATACACACCCATGCACTCCAGCCTGTTTGTCACTTAGTGTGTTGCTTGGCGGGTGCTGGTGCACCGAGACCTATCATAGAATCTCACTATGATAATGAAGTCCGAGGTAACTGAGTGCACAAATAGAGAAAAGTGTGGGAGATGGAGGGAGGGCAGAAAACCTGGGTTTTGTTCTTGACTCTGCCAGAGGTGTTCAAACAGTCTGTAACCTTCCATACAAGTATGTGTTTGCTCTTCTTATTCTGGATGATTGAAGCTTCTTCGTAAATTTACCTACACTAAACATGGAAGAGAAAATTGATGACCTCCTGTTTTGGTTCACCAGATGTGTGGCATTTTGTGTTTTCATTGTGTTTATAAGACACACGAGAACAGGGCTCTTGGTCCATGTTTATAGAAAAAAGGAATAGTTTTCGCTCTATCCATATGGTGTGGTGATTCTGTTTTTAATAAAGCTTCATATGGGCAGCAGACCTCTGTGGGAGCCACATTATTGGTTTTTCATTCATTTTTTATTTATTTTACTTGCAGGTAGCAAAGTAGCCACATTAACAGTAACTTTTGCTTGGAACAGGTAGAGGATTTTAAATTGAAGAGTCATGTTGATTTCTGAGACATGCTTTCTGTAAAAGCTTGATTGAATCATGATTAGACCCCAACCAGCCTCATTGACTTTGCACAACTGAAAGTAGATTTAGTTTAAAAAAGTGATATGCTGAATACATTTTTTTTACAGTGCAATTGAAAATCTAGAATGTAATTGTAATAATTGCAAATGTAATTATATCTCTAACTGCTATTTTTAAGTAAATTCTTGGAGTCAGCTATTGGGAAGAAAATGTAATATCAACAGGAAAGAAATGATGGCACTCTACAAAATGTGCTGTTTTTTGTTTTCTTTTTATTCTGATACACGTTACAACTTGTTCAACTGGCTACCTGAATATGTTGGAGAGGGACTCGCTGAATCATGCAGTTCACCATTTAGTCTCCTCACAGACACGTTTCTGTTTCTTCTGTCTTATCCTAATTGAGAAAATATGTCTTCAATAAAATCAGTCAGTGCCTCCTTCCATTTCATCGTGCATTTTTGTTTTATTTACTGTTGCTGAGAGCGAATCCATTTGAAAAATAGTGCACTTCACTTGATGAATTGTTATAAAAGCCTGTTTGTTTATGATATCCAACAGATATAGAGATGGAAAATGTAGAGAAAGGTGTAGTTAGTTTAATGTGAATGATCCAGGGATTTATACTAATTTTGAAGAGAACTGAAATGGTAGGGCCTGTGCTGATGCACCAATTGGTATAATTTAAAATGACTCACTTGAGTGAAATGTTTGAGTGGGTTGTGCATCGGAGAAAACAGCTTCCTCAATTAGAAGTGGGTGGATGATTTATGAATGATTCAGGCAATGTAAGAACCCCTGCACAAATCATTGAGGGGAAAGAACACTCTGAGAATTTACTTATAATTTTGTGTAATAAGAAAAAACTTATCCTCTGAGGTAAGCACATTAGATAAGATTTTAAAGTTACCTTGAAAGATAACTTCAGACACGTTTCATTTGCACATATCCATATTATAAGATACTGGAGAAATGTACCACGGAAAGAAAAAGTGACCCCTATTGTTTGCAGGGGATGAATGGATTGTTTTGTGCTTGAAAGAATTTGTTCTTTTTCATGAATTCATCTTCTTGATTTTCTTTTAGCAGTATATTATTATTCATGTTATTGAACTCATCAATTTTCGCTTCTGATTTGATAGATAATGCATAACAAAACATAACCTGTTTTTTTTTTTTTGTGCTTAAGTCCATTTTGCCCTGGATGATCTCCTCTCAAGTCATTTATATCTTCCTCGACCTTATTGACATCACACCAGGTTGCAGGAGTTCACAGTGACCTAAAGATGAGCACTTTCTTATTTGGTGTGTACTTCTCTTAGATTTTCTGCAGTCATTTTGCAGCTTCACTTATGGTGGCCTGATGATTTATGAGTGACAGCAGCTGAAAAACAGAGGAGTAATAGTTTATTTGACTGTTTACCTGGACACCATAGGAGGGCTGCATACCCAAGTAGTTAAATGTGTGCCATAGACTTATGGCTTGGGAAAAAAAAAAACAACCTGAGACTATACCCATTTCTTTCATGAATGACCAGCCAAGGGAGTCCAGGGAGCTTTGGGAACTATTCCGAGTTTAGTTCACCAGGCATTTAGTGTCTTTATTCTCGTGTGTTTGTCAAAGCCCTTTTAAACAAATCAGTAAAGACTAGGCGCCACAGGGTTTGACTGGCCAGAGTGGGCACACAGATGGCCCAGCAATGGTTTTCAAACTTGTATGCGTACCCTATGATTGGTTTGAGCAGGTACTGGCAATCTACACCCGGCAGGGGTCATGGGTGTTTGGCAAGAATAGGAATGGATGAAGCCGAGGGGGAGGGAAGATCAATAGAAAGGAATTAACAGGAGAGGAGACTTTCTCATGGAACAAGAGGCTCCATGAGACTGGGTGACTCATATAACCAAGAGAGACCACAAAACCACATAGTCAGAAAAGTCCAACTCTTTTCAGACAACTGAATGCTCTCAGCATAAACAAATTGATGAAAATGAATAGATTCTGCCATCGTTGCAACATTCGGATCGTACTTAAGTGACTAGTTATGAAAACAAGGAACAAGGGGCTCTGTGAAGCTGTAACGCATATACAATACTAACATGCTCAAAGTGGCAATGTTGCATAACAACGTACCACATTTCAGGTAAAATATTCTTGTTGCCATTGCCTGGTGATAGTGTTTCTCTCAAGGTAGCTTCCTACCAGCCTGCTTGCTCTTTCTATCCATTTTATCCATTATTATGATGAATACCAGTTTCAAAGTGAGTATTACATAGCAAAAGCCTATTTTCAATTGTATATCTCATGTGCCAAACAATTGTCACAGTGAAATTAGTCTCAATCCAATACCAAGACTCTTCAAACGAAGAAAAGGAGACCTCCTCAAGATGATATAGAGAGACAACAGGAAAGGTTCAGATTTGCTCTATGCCAATCATGCATGACATTTGCTAGTAGGCCTTATGTTTACTCTTGCAAAGGGTGTAAACAAGACCATAAATTAGCAAATAAAATAAATTGCTACATTGGATTTGTTTACAGCTGAATAATTTCAACAGTACACAAACTGCATTTTATTAGACTTGTCTTGGCACTGATCTTTCTTACTGTGATCTAAAGAATTACTACCCAGTCAATTTATAAAAATCCATTAATCAGTCTTACAAGTAAATAAAACTGCAACCATTTGCCGCATCCGGCCATATGGGACAATGCCTTGCTGTTGAAAAGAAAACAGAACAGAAAAAAGAACTTTACTCATTTGTCATTGAACACATCTGTCCTAATGGCTCCTAATATAGGTTACCTGGGTACCCCAGCAGGAATCCTGCAAGACAATGGCGGTAAAGAATGGGTGGGTGTGAAAGCAAAAGTTAGTTTGACGAGAGCAAGGAATTGATTTCTCGGTGGTCATTTGTGTCTAACATATACTCAAGTTTTATGACCTTGTCCTGTGAGGCTTAAAGAAGTTGTCGTTTATAATCACTGAAATTTATAGCCCCAACACCATCAAATAAAGAGACCAAAGACACCACCGGTCCCCCCCCCCCCCCAAAAAAAAATCAAAAAAAAATCAGGAATTCAGTATCACACTATCTTAACTGCATCGGAGCCTTCCAAAGTAGATTTGTGATAATAAATCAAAGATTGTGACATGTATAGTTCATGCTAGAAATATGCAAACATAATATGCATAATTGCTTAAAATTGAAACTTTTTTGGATCAGAATATAACTTTTCAGTGCAATGATTTCAGCTGTCTTCAGCACTTCTGGCTATATTGCATATGGAAGAAAATAAGTTTCTGTCTTATTACTATAACAGTTGGACATATAAGCTTCAACTTGCAGAAAGTTTGGATCCAACTTCAGCACAGTTTGAAAATTCCACTGAGTAAATGGTACCTTCCACACATTCTTAAATAATGCTGTATGATTAAATTCACTAATGATCCTGCCACTGCAGTATCAAGGTAAATGTTAGTGATTACTATAAATGTAATATTCAATATGTCATGCTAAATTGGAAAACCTGGTAGCTTGAAAAAAAAGGATTTGAATTACATAGAAACCACAAGACAGCCATGACATCTGAGGATATGGGAGGAGCTTGACAAAAACTGTGTTACAGTTTGTAAATAAAAATAAGAAAGAAAACAAAAAAACAAACAAAGGCCTGCATTTCTGGAAATGGAACCTGATCTGCTTGCCAAATATAATGCTGGGCAGCTGAGAAACCCAGTGTTATTAAGAACCATGATGACTTTGCCTTCTCCTGCACCCACCATGTGGAGGACCATGATGAATGGCCAAGCATGTTCTTTCAAAACTGGACCGTCTCTTTGCCTGCACAGATGTTTCAGAAGAGGTAGGTTGGAACCTAGCTGGCAGACCACTGTTTAGCTTACTGGATGGTAAATGGTTCGAGACTTGTAGATAGTGGAGAAAAAGCTCAAGGAAAACTTTTGGAGCCAATGGAGAGAGGTTTTATACCCGCTTCAGGAAAAGCAGGTTGAGGTTGACAGTGAACTCAGCCAGCAAGCTTCTTCTTTTTTTCATGTTCCTGGTAATGCTTAAATTACCTGGTAATGGATATTACTTCCAGTCCTTTTTTCAGTTGTTAAATGTCTACAAGCCTGTGATTGTTTGCTCTTAGGTCAACCTCCATCCAACAAACCCTGGCTCATTGATTTAAAAAAAAAAGTAAATAAAAAAAAAAAAAAAAACAACAACCGCAGCAACTTGTGTCTGCTTCTCTATTCATGATTGGAGACTTAGGGTACTGCTCAATTAAAACAACTTTTTCCTTTTTATGCGTCTATATATGGTGCATTTTATTATGAAATGCAATAAAATCATCATCACGTAGAAAGCCCAAGGCTAATGCAAATATGCCCAATGGCATGAGGAGCAGAGAGTAACCATAAAGGATTCTAGACCAAAGATTATGGGATTCAAGGATTTATTTTTTAATGATGGTATTAAAAGAGAAGAGCTCTATTGAAGGTCTACTGGGCAAAAGTAAGTGACACAACCAACAACATTTCAAAAATCCCAACCCCTGAATAGCCAAGTGAATATCCCCCATGTACTAATTCATTATCCTGTTCAAAGTTAACTCTAAAGCTGTGGTATGCTTTACACTGTTTTCTTTTGCTTAAATGGATAAGACTTGGGAGGAGAACAGATTTTTACTTTCTGGCTCGCTTAACTTGAGCAATGACTTAACTCACTTAATCTTTAGCACAGACTTAAACTTTCTAACTTGAGTCTAACCAGGGTGATCAAGTCTCACATTTTTTCCCCCTTCCCCAGCAATAAACTACAGTTAAATTACCACCTTCCAGAACCAAAACCTTATTGGATCATAAACTAGGCATCTTGTGACTAATTATTTGATGTGGCTTCCAGATGATTTTGAAAAAAAACATGCAGGCAGCATTACTGTTTGAAAATACAAAAAATAAGACTGGCAGATGTTTTCATTCTACAAGCAAATCTGCCTGATTGCTTTGTGGCAACATACAGCAGGACACTGTTACAGTGTAGTGTTTGGTTTCTAGTGATGACTCAGGCTTTTTTTGTGAGAGCAGGTGCATTGTGATGTTTTCCTCATCAGGAAAAAAAAATGCACACATGGCCAACATAGTAAAGATAATAAAAGTGGCCACTAGAGATCATGGCAAAGAATGTTCTCTGGCACAAGCGTAACATTCTAAAGTTCTAAATGAACAGATATCAATTCCATCATTCTTAAAGGACAATATAGTATTGTGATCAGTTATTTTAAAGCTTTCAGTGTGTACACAGTAGAAAAAGGCTGTATTGTGACTTTGTCTTGACCAAGCACTCTTTTCCCACAGAGCTAAAAAACACAAATACACACACGTGCTTGTAGGCAGAGTCCTGCTTACGTTTTTCCCACAGTGCTCGGCACTCCTGGGGGAGTAAATTGCGGTAATCCAGGGCAGTGAATTCAGATGCAGCAATTACACCACAGTGAACAGCTTGGGAACCTAGAAACAAGCGTGCACGTGTGCGTGCCCTCACACACACACACACACACACACACACACACACACACACATCATCATCCTTATTACATTTACTTGACATAATAGACAAAAGTGAAAAGCCCAAACACATTCCCAAATGCAAATATTCGCTGTCTCTACTGTCTCTACCCTTTCTCTGCCAAAATCAAACTTAAACATGCATACAAACACACACATGAAATATATATCAGCACACACCTAGAATAACACACCCCCACACACACATGCACAGATACGCATACACGCACACACAGAGCATTCTGTGCAGAGTAGCCATACACCTGTCAACACTGCAGCAAATTAACTGACATCAAACACCGGTGAGCACAGGCTTAGACATGTAGGGGACACAGAGAAGGCGGGGGACATGGGGGTGGAAAATAAGTAAAGAGAGAGATGGCAAAATTGAGAGGAAATGAAATCAACTAATGCAGCGATGCAAAAGGGGGGTGATAGATATATTCGACAAAACATCAGATCTTTTATTTAAATTACTAAAGAAAGCACACCAGCAAACACCAAAAAGATTGGTGCATTAATTTGAGTTAATGCCTGTATTATGGAAACAAAATGTAATGTGTGCAGGCCAGCCCATAGACAATGAAATCATAACCTTTCAGACTGCATTGTGCAAGGATTCATATTATTTGGCCACAGCACAGGAAACACACCTCAGAAAATGTTGCAAATTATTTTCATCATCTTTTCATCATTCTTCTTCTTCTTCTTCTTCTTCTTCTTCTTCTTCTTCTTCTTCTTCTTCTTCTTCTTCTTCTTCTTCTCCTTTTGGCTTTTCCCTTGGGTCGTGGGTTGCCACAGCAAATCAACCTTCTTCATCTAACCCCATTCTCTGTATCCTCTGCTCTCACACCAACTATCTTCATATCCTCTCTCACTACATCCATAAACCATCTCCTTGGTCTTCCTCTAGACCACCTACCTGGCATCTCCAATTCCATCATCCCTCTACCAATATATTCACTATCCCTCCTCTATACATGACCAAACCATCTCAGTCTGGCTTCTGTGACCTTCTCTCCAAAACATCTAACTGTTCCTCTGATAGACTCATTCCTGATCCTATCCATCGTCATCACTCCCAAAAAGAACCTTAACATTTTCATCTCTCCAACCTCTAGCTCTGCCTCCTGTCTTTTCATCATCGTCACTGTTTCTAGGCCATAAAGCATCACTGGTTTCACCACTGTCTTGTACACCTTTCCTTTCATTCTGGTTGATAGTCTTCTAACACATAGTATCCCTGATGCTCCCCCCCCCCCATTCCAACTTGATTGAACCCGTGTCTCTGCCTCTTTTTCATGCTCTCCGTTGGTCTGGATTGTTGACTCCGAGTACCTGAAATCCTCCAACTTCTTGATCTCCACTCCCTGTAGCCTAACCGTTCCACCTGGGTTCCTCTCATTCTCACACATATACTCTGTCTTTCTGCCACTAACTTTCATTCCTCTCCTTTCAAGAGCATACCAGCACCCATCTCGATTTTCCTCAACCTGTTCTCTGCTCTCACAACAGATCAAAATGTCATCTGCAAACAAAATGGTCCATGGAGATTCTTGTCTAACCTCATCTGTCAGCCTGTCCATCACCACTGCAAACAAGACAGGGCTAAGAGCTGATCCCTGATTAAACCCCAACTTCACTTTGAACTTCTCTGTTACCCTTACAGCACACCTCACCACTGTCTCCCAGCTAGCATACATGTCCTGCATCAGTCTAACATCCTTATCTGCTACTAAAGAATTCCTCATACAGTACCAGAGTTCCTGTCTTGGCACCCTGTCATATGCTTTTTCTAGGTCTACAAAAACGCAATGCAGCTCGTTCTGGCCTTCTCTGTACTTCTCTATTAGCATTCTCAAGGCAATACTGCATCTGTAGTACTCTTTCTAGGCATGAGGCCATACTGCTGTTCACAAATGCTGACTTCTACTCTCAGTCTACTTTCCACTATTCTTTCTCATGACTTCATTGTATGGCTCATCAACTTTATCCCTCTATAGTTGCCACAATTCTGCAAATGCAGCTTCAGGGGGGCACAGGCCAGTATCTCCCTGGCTGGTCCCAAGTCCGGATAAATGCAGAGGATTGCGTCAGCAATTCTCCACATCCTCCCTATTCTTAACAATGGGCACCATCACAGTTCTCCATTCTTCAGAAATCTTCTCACTCTCTAAGATCCTGTTGAATGACATTGCCAGAAACTCTACCACTCCCTCTCCTATATACTTCCTTACCTCCACAGGTACATTCACAGGACAAACTGCCTTCCTACTCTTCATCCTCACTTCACTTACATGATCTGCAATAGTCACCTCTTCTACCCTTGCCTCGATTTCATTTTCCTCATTTATCAGCTCTTCAAAGTACTCGTTCCATCTTCCCATCACTCTTCTAGCATCTGCAAATACATTTCCCTCTCTATCCCTAATCATGATGAACTGCTGTACATCATTTCATCTCTATCTGTTTCGCCAACCTACATACAGTAGATCATTCTCTCCCTCCTTACTGTCCAACCAACCATACAAGTCATCATATGCCCATTGTTTTGCCTTTGCTACCTCTATCTTTACCTTACACTGTATCTCTGTTTACTCCTGTCTGTTCCCTTTAGTCCCCTCAGTGTCCCACTTCTTCTTTACTAACCACTTTCTTTGTATATACTCCTTCACTTCCTCATTCCACCACCAAGTCTCCTCATCTACTTTCCTTCCAGATGACACACCAAGTACTCTCCAACCTGTCTCCCAACATTCGCTTCCAATCATCTGGAAGCTTTCCCTGATGACCCAGAGCCTTGCTCAACTCCTCCCTGAAAACCATACAATACTCCTCCCTTTTCAGCTTCCACCACTTCCTTCTCTGCGCTGCCTCTGTCCTCTTGATCTTCCTTGTCACCAGAGGCATCCTACAAACCACTATCCTATGCTGTCTGGCTACACTTTCACCTACAACTACTTTGCAATCACTGACCTCTTTCAGGTTACCTTGTCTATACAAGATGCAATCTACCTGCATGCTCCTACCCCCACTCTTATAAGATACCCTATGTGCCTGTCTTTTATGGAAAAAAAGTGTCAACTACAGCAATTTCCATCTTTTTGCAAAGTCTACCACTATATGTACCTCTGTGTTGCTATCCTGTAAACTAAATCTGGGGATATTCTGCATCACCTCATCTAACTTATTCCAGAACTTCTCCTTCTCCTCTAACTCACATCCTTCCTGTGGGGCATAGCCACAAACAACATTGAGCATCACACCTTCAATTTCCAGTTTCAGACTCCTAAGTCATTAATCATAAGTCATGTCATTCTTTTCACCTCTAGAACATCCCTAACAAACCTCTCCTTTAATATAACTCTCATTCCATGTCTCTTTCTGTCAGTACCATGATAGTACAACTTCAAGCCTGCCTCTAGGCGTCTAGCCTTACTACCCTTCCACCTGGTTTCCCGGACACACAGTATATCCACCTTCCTTCTCTGCATCATGTCAACCAACTCTCTACCTTTCCCTGTCATTGTCCCGATATTCAAGGTCCCTATTCTCAGTCCCACACTCTTGCCTTTTCTCTTCTCTCTCTGCTTCCAAATACGCCTTCCTCCTCTCCTTCTTTGACCCACAGTAGCCCAATTTCCACTGGTATCCTGTAGGTCATCGGTACTAATGGCGGTCGTTGTTAACCCAGGCCTCTAGCCCGTTCTGGTATGAGATTGTTTGATTTGATTCCCATGTTTGGTTTAGGCAAAAGTTTTACGCTGGATGCCCTTCCTGACACAACCCTCTGCATTTATCCGGACTTGGGACTGGCTAAGGGAGATAATGGTCTGTGCCCCCCCGAGGCTGGCTCAGAGACACTGGCCTGTGCTGCCCTGAGGCTGCATTATTGCAAATTATTTTCATCAACATTGAAATTGACAGTGTACTTTTAGCTCAATTTACAACAACCAGACAGGCACTGAGGCAGGATGGGTAGCTTTTGATGTGTCTCTCTTTATAAGAGGTTTCTTGTTATGTACTATTTATGAAGATTTTTATATATATGTATATATGCAATTATATTCAATAAAATGATAGTGGCCTCATTATTAATTTCAGTAATCACGCTAATTATGGCTAAGATGCTGTTTAAACTCTTAATGCAGTATGGAAACTCTCTTGTCAGGGTAAAGGCAGTGGTTGATAGTTATGACAAAAAAACACCCAGGGACAGAACAGTTTTGGAGGTGGCGTGGTGCAGGAGTTAGAGCAATCGTCTTTGGATCTGAACATTCGATTCCCCGGCTCCCCTAGTGTGTTGAAGTGTTATTGAGCAAGACACTGAACCCCTAACGGTTCCCCTGGTGCTGGTGGACGGCATACCTACTGTTCATGTTTCATCCATGATGGGTTAATTGCAGAGAACAAATTTCCCCACAGGGATTAATAAAGGATAAATTACTATTTAAAGAGACAATTGTACAGAGTGAGATTACTGATGATAGAAAACAGCGTGGGGATATTGTGCACAATGCAGGGGATTCATTGATGTCCTGTGTGTATGTGCGTATGTCTGTGCGAGTGTGTGTGCTTGCTTGTGTGTGTTAGTGTTTTTCCTTGTCAAATTCTTTTTGTGGCAACTGGGCTGGAATTTCTCCCCTCATTTTTCTATGTTTTTTTTACAGTAGACATTTCATTTTCACTTTTTCTGAGCACAAATATACTAGCATGTAAACTCATCACTGTGAATCAGTGACTAGAGAAACTGGAGAATATGTTAATTGCACAAAGAAATTTTGTAGTCTTCCCAAAAAAAGACTGAAATTACTGGAGTCAAGTGCTTTATAGATAAGGCATGGTATAGTATGATATGGTGTTAAATCATTGTAGTACCCAATAAGAACTGATAACCTTTCTTGGACCTCTGATGGAACTAACTAACTAACTAACTAACTAACTAACTAACTAACTAACCTGGACTGTTAGTTATCATAATAAGGGGATGCACCCTCACTCTAACTGTTAATGCCGAGAACCCCCCCCACAACTCCCCCCCAGGTTTCCCCTGTTTGTTGACCATTGAATTAAAACCATCTCCTAAAAGAGCACAGTACTGAGAGAAAGTTATCCTTGACTCTGATTGTTACTTTGCTAAACCCCAGCTCGTGACAATACATTACCAAATGTGTTTTATCTCCAGAGAGATTCAAAACATGCATCACACTGAACTCTATTGATTTATGATAAAAGCCACAAATTCTAGCCAAAAACGAACGATGTTTACACAGTAAGATGACAGTTGTTTGACTTCCTACATTCCCATCTGATTTAGAGTATATAAGGTGAATGAAAGAGATATGGGCATCTCTGGAGACAATGCACATGAGGGGCTTATGCGAACAATCCAAGTAGCCTGAGGTCTTTGAAAACACATCAAACTTGATCAAGCTTATTAATTAAACGCTTTGTTACTGTAAACTGCCAGGTCTTCAATGGGACATCACCATTCACAATAAAGGAGCCTATAATCACTTCTGGGATGGTGACTTTAAGTTCAATGTAGAGGAGACCAATGACATGTTACATACTCAAGGAAAGTCATACTGGAAATAAAACAAAATATCAGTAACAAATGCTTTTTATTGAATGTTTCAGTTCATGAAAAAAAAAAAAAAAAAAAAAGCGGTTAAATGGGTTACCGCAATGTGGATTGAAAAATGTAACAGCATACCAGTGCAGCGGACTGGGAAGATACTGAGAATGAAGCCCTCAAAGGAGCTAGTAATAGGTCCATTCAAGGTTAAACTAAAAATTAACTGCCACAGTCATGACAGGAGAAAAACCACATAAACACATAAAACACTAATCTTTACTTTATTGATGAACTCGTCACTCCACTGCAGTAACACTGTAGTTGATGAACAAACTTGGTCCAATCTGTTAAGATTTGAAATAGGCTGTGAAACAGAAACTTGAAAAGATCTTCAGTGTTTTGAAAAAGATACAAGAAGAGCACAACATTGCACAGTCACGAACAGCTGTATTTTTTTTTTTTAATTTCCGAATGTCTCCCTCCGCCTCTTACCGAAAGTTAGGTAAAGTATAAATTGTACGAAGCATCATCAAGTTAATTCAAATACTAATCTTCAAACCTGAATTGTGGACATCTGTTGGTGGTTGCCAAGTTAATGGGAATATGCACAGATAACAAAGAATTAGAATCTGCTTTGAAGGGCAATACATCAACGCCAAGTGTTGTGTGAGCTGAATGGATATTCAGATATTCATGTAGCCAGAAGTTTTCCTCCTCATGTGGCGGAGGATAGCTTTCCGCTGAAGGAGACATCAATATTGACATGGTGTTCTTGGGAGAAGCGGGCCTTTGATTAGATAAAAATAAGTATCCAACAGGACTACCTACGTTACACAATCCGAGAGCAGAAACCATGATCTGATCTGCTGATACCTCTTCCAATGGCCAGGATGTGTGTTTTTTTTTCTTTCTCAGAGGTAGTGGGGATGAAAACAAACAAACAGTGGCATATATTTTTCAGGCTTTTGCAAACATCAAACAGAAGAATGGACAAACTCAAAATGCACTGACCACCATGTTAGAGACGTTTGCTGAGTCTAACATTGGGAAAAAACCTTCAAGCAGGACAGTGAAACCAAGCATTACAAAGGGGCACCTTGGTTACCTTAAAAATGTTTGCGACTGAGTCAGACACACAAGAGCGTCTTTTGTGTTAAAACACAACAAAATAAGGGAGCAACATAATGGCATGATTTCATTGGCCAGGAAACACTTCAAAACACCCAAGACTGACTGAAGAATGTCTCCTTACTAAAAGGGGAAATGTGGCTAATTTAGCAAAGGAAAATGATTGCTGTCAACTGGGCTTGTTTGTCTGACAAACCTTAGTTAAGACCTTAAGACCTTAGTTCTGACAGAAGTCGGCAGCTTAAGACTGGTCAGAACTAGTATGAAGCCAAATGTCCATGGTGAATGTGTGGATGGTATTTGAAGGATGTGAAGTAGTAACACACATAGGCATCTCCAAGGTCAGATTGGGATTTAGCAGCACCCTTCATACAGAAAAATCAATCAATCAATCGATCATCAATCAATACAGAGATCAATAAATACGAATATACAAGTAGGAAAAAAAGTAAACAAAGTTGACTTTCAGGCAGTATTAGCAGTCTTAGACCAAAACCCACCGATTAATTAATTATGGGACCTATATGACTTATTCGAACCATGAGCGTGGTGGTTGTATTCTGTGCCATCATTATTCCAGATGGCTCTTTTGCAAAAGGTCAAGGAAACAAGAAAAACAAAACAAAACAAAACAAAACAAAACAAAACAAAACAAAACAAAACAAAACAAAACAAAACAAAACAAAACAAAACAAAACAAAACAAAACAAAACAAAACAAAACAAAACACCCAAAAAACTGTGGTTTTAAATTTTTGAAAACTGAACATGTGTCTGTATTCAGTGGTTTTCTCATGGTCAGTTTCAGCTGCTGTTTGTTTTACTTGCTGCTATTTCTGCTATGTGCAAAAGGGAAACTTTGGCAGAAGGTTAAAGGGTTTCTTTTGATTGAATCACCAGGGTTGGCTATTGTTGCGTGCAATGTGCAAATCACATTCTGGTAATTTGTCATTTATCAATTGAAGCTGTTGAGTTGGCGTATATAAACCAGTTGTGGGAGTATGATAGACTTCTCAGCGGTTTCATGACGATACTTTGATTTGCAGCATAAGCAGATTTTCAGCCCCACATTTAACTACATCTAAAACATTTTGATTCAAAAGATAATGTTTTAAAAGAAATAATAAGAATAATAAAAACATCACGTAGGCTGCTAGATGTTGTGAAACAGTATCCAAAGCATGAAGACACAGAGCTTCACTATAACTCAACATTTGTCTGGTGTGATTCGCGGTTAAATACTTCAACAACGGCAAGCATCCACAGTGACATGCAATTTATGTGTTGATTTAATATGAAAATTAAGATGTTTAATTTCTGTTCCAGGGACAGCTACAAAAGTAAATAGCAATTTAAAAATGTGTGTTGCTGACAATTGCTTGTCTGTGAATTTGATTATTTCCATCTGGCAACTTCCTCTAACTTCACCTCCCAAACTTCTTTGCCCCTATTCTTTCCTAAAGCTAACACGCCTTCACAGATTTTTTTACCCAAGTCCTTACTGTGACGCAGCGGAGCAAATCCCTTGTGTGCTGTGATGCTGTAATGATAATTACCAGTGCTGATTTATGTTTCTTTTAAAGCTATACCACCCACCAGCCTTAGGCTTCTAAAATGAACAAAAGATTGCCAAGACCAACTTTTTTGCAGCCAAAATAATTTTTGCTCCTGTCGAGAAAAAAATCTCACTCTGCATTAAGGAGGCTTTTAGAGGGAGCTATCATAAAACACCATAAATTAACATTGCAAGGGAGAAAAAAAACAGCAAAAAAGGCTCTTTAAAACAAATTGTAATGGATAAATCAACTAGTGTGTAACTAGCTGTAGCTATGAATTTAAGCTGTTTAAATTACAAGTGAAGTATAAGTGGAATTTTTAAATATGAAGATTGTCAGCACCAATGTAGGAGGTAAAAATATTCATTATCTAGCCTGTACGTAAGTCTAAGCACTGGTCCAAATTGAAGTGTCGCTCGCCTCATATGGCTTTATTCTCATATGTAAATGAGCCTCAGTCAGACAACCGCGTGTGTGAGTCCTGTGTGTGTGTGTTTCTGTGTTTCCATGTGTGCATGTGTGAGTGTATGTGTGGGCTCAATAAGGGTCCTTGACAGGTACATATTAGCTCTGTAACTGATCTCAAGGGTGTTTTCCTGTCTGTCAGGGTTGGCTGCTTGGAGAGTGTGCAGTCTTTCAAAGTATGAGCATGTTATTGTTGCTCTGTAATTTTAATGATCTCCAGGGTTGGCAAAAAAAAAAATTGGTGGGGAGAATTGGTAAAATGATTTTCAACTTATAACAGCTACTGGATATCAATTCTATCGTATTAAAGATTGAGTGGAAAATAGATGGTCAAATACCCATTGTATAAATCGTACAGCAAAAATGAATGCAATGAATACTACACAATTAATTTGTCTTTCAGTCCCCAGGTAACCTCTTTGGCATAGCAGTTATAACATTTAGCCCCTTTACCTTTTCACCTTGAACAGAGACAAAAAAAGTGCTTTTTTTTTTACTTTTTTTTTACTATTTCACTAATTCATCCATTTTTATTTTGCTTTAAGTAAAGATATGTGGACTTCTGTCATCTCTGTTCAGAAATCATAATAGTATAGTTTCACAATATAACACCTTTTAAAACTATTTTTAGTGACTGACACCAAAATTGATCAGATCAAAAGTTATTTCAAACAAAACATATGGGAGAGACAAGTGGGACATTATTTCCTCTTTACTTGCAATCAGACATCATCAAGCATGGCATTAACCTTACTGGCCATTCGCTAAAGTAGAGGTTTTGGGTCAGTTCACCTTATCCATGACTACCTCATGATTAATCCTTACCATAACAGCTCTTTACACTGTCTTACGTGCTATGATTAAATAGTCATATGAATAAAATGTAATGGTTGACCTTTGGGGGAAATTGTTTTTCTAAAATATGCCAGCTCATTGAGATTAATATAACTTCTGTGACACAGATATACACACCCTTTTTGTATCTCACATGGTGATAACACATTCGATTTTCAGACCTTCATGTTAAGTGCCGAGCTCCAGCTGTGTCGTGTCTCCTCCCATGTTCTGTCCTTCACTGCACAGCTGGCTCTCGTCTCTGTTTGTGTGTCTGCACTCATACAAGCCACGGTATGGTCGGTGTACATCCATCTGTGTATGATTTGTAAGTGTTCGTTGGAAAGAATGGGTGTTCACACTATTATGTTGTGAGATATGCCTTATATGTATTGTCGAGATAAGCATGATCATTTGATCATTTGTTTGTGTATATCAAGATTGGATCTTTGGTCATATGGGTTTGCACATCACAAAAACCTTGAAGACTTTGCCTTATTAACACAGCTATCAAACAAACTGATCTTGTACTGAAGCCAGTAACATTTTTACTGCTGTTGTCATATTGGTTTGCTGAATGACCTTGAAACATATCAAAATGCAGGAAAAGCTACACTATACTAATGCTTATTAGATGTTATGAATGAAATGATTAAAGGAAGTTTGGAAGGTTTAAGATTCAGTCAGTTGTCAAGAATTCGACAAAGGATAATGTAACTGTAATTAACTTCAGTATGAATTCAGTGTGTACAACTCCATGCTCATACCTGATTGTTTTGTATATTATTCTCCCCGTATTGGACTCTTCAACTTTATTTGTTTGGAAATAATTTCTTTGTGACAGCACAATAGTAATCTGAGCCTAAATCTAAGCACTGCAGGAAACAGATGGATTCTGTCCCTCACATAATGGTTCTCAATCATCAAGAAAAAAAGGGGGTCAGGGGTTATAATTAAAGGGGTTATAATGTTTGAAGAATTCTGCTTCCATTTTTCCATTACAACTGATGCAATGGAAAATGATGGACAGTTGCCCCATATGAGGGTTGTTCCACAAATATAGCTGACAAAACATTTCACTGAGTACTTCAGTAAGGCCGGGGGCTTAGATTTCAGCAAATGTACGTGACACCCATGTCCCAGCAAACGATAGGATCCTCCTTCAAAGGAGGTGTTGTTTTTTCATGTATTTTGACAGAACTAAGAAAAAAACTTTCTCTTCCTCTGCAGGTGAAGTCATCCCATTTGGAAAGGATGCAATGGATGAAGCTTTCTCATAAGAACCAGAACGCGGTGAGTATTTAAAAAGAGACAAACAAAAATGCTGTGAGGAGGTGCTTGTTTTAAATTGTCTCTTTGCTGAACTTGTTTCTAAAAGGGTTAGGTTATTAAATATCTTAATTATAAAGGAGACTTAAACTTAATGCTTTATCATCTGAGGGATATACAGTCCATCTCATTGGCAATTATACATTACACATACAGTATCTTTTCTAATCTTATTTAGACAATTGCCATTTATTTTAGAATAAAAAATAAGGGTAGAATATTGCAGTTTTAGACATTTAATCCATACAGACCTCACCCGTATATACTTAGCTCACTGTTAGCCCCAAATTCTAATAGAGGGGAAATTTATGAACATATGGTGAGATGGTGAATTTAAGGAGCTGATCAAAGACAGCAGCACAGAGGGTACAAAAGAAAATATTCAGCTTTGAAGAAATGATGCTCTGACTTATGAGGTGGAGAAGAAAAGTACCATAGCTGAGACAATACGCAGACTACAAGACCACACCCAGAAAACCCCATGTGAAGCAGAAAAATTATAACAGCAGATGCAAAAATGGTGGCTTGAAGGGCCTGCTTGTGGAAATTCTGCAGAAGCATAATGAGGAATGTGGGACAGGTAGCAGAGTTGGTAGGCTCATTCTTAGATAAATAGCATTTGACGGAAAAAAAAAAACCACTCATCACTCACAAAGCCAATTTCTATACCAAGAATTCCCTTGAGCTCCTCTTGCTCTTCAGAGTGCAAGTGGTTGATATTTATCTGTACAGCTTTGAGGACAGTACGTTTGCAGAGTAAAAGCTTCAGCATCATTGTTACAAGTTAGAACTGTATACAACTGATACACATTTTTATATTCTGGACTTCTCTTTTGTTCTGGATTGTAGCCTTTAAGCAGTGAACCAATGCCTCACATTTTTCTATAAAATAAATATAATATTATAATATTCAATGCAATAATATTTGCCTGAAACTGTTTCTGTTTCTCGAAAAGAAATCTTAAAGTATTTATTATGTAGCTGACATGGATACATCAGACAATATAGTATTTGTGGTATGATATGTAGTATGTGATACAGTATGTGGTATATAAATGATAAAATAGTGTTAACTAAAACAAGACAAGACAAGACAAGACAAGACAAGACAAGACAAGACAAGACAAGATAAGATAAGATAAGATAAGATAAGATAAGATGAAATTTATTTATCCCCATAGGGGAAATTCATTTGTCACAGCAGCATAACAGTTATAATGTCGAAAAAATAAAAAAGTAAAATAAATATGACTATAAATATAAATAGAGAGACAGAAGACAGATGACAGCCAGACACCCATTAATAAGTAGATAAATAGATAAGATAAGATAAGATAATACTTTATTCATAGGGTGAAGTTCGGCAGTCTAGACTGCTGTTGAACTGTCTGATAGTCGTGGGCACAAAGGAGCACCTGAAGTGTTCGGTTCTACAACATGGTGGGATGAACCGTTGGCTGAATGACCTGCCCATCAGCCACAGCTCGTTGTGCAGGAGATGCAAAGTATTGTTCAGTATAGCTCCAAGTCTGTCCATCACCCTCCCCTCATCCACTGTTTGCAGCCTGTTGGGCTTTTCAAGACTTTTTCAGGACACTGTTTCCAGACTCCAAGTCTAGTCCCACCACTGTGTGGGCTTTCCTCATCAACTTCTTAAGCCTGTTGACCTCGCCAGTCTTGGTACCACCCCACCAGCACATTATAGTGAAAAAGAGTGCGCTGGCTACCGTAGACTGGTAGAAGGTCTTGCCCGCTACAGCATCCTGCCGGGATCTGTCTTGTAGAGGGCATCTATGTTATGAGTTCAGTCCAGTTTATTGTTAATGTAGACCCCGAGGTTGTCAGGATCTCCTCTCGGCAGCCGAGAGGAGACACGGCTGGGATTAATTCGCAATCGGTGCCAGCGGCAGCAGCTGCTGCTAATCAAGAGCCCTATAAAGGGCAGCGGCATGCTCTGCCTGCGACCGGAGGATTGTGGTTATCACAGACCCCTGTGGATACCCAGCCCTGTGCAACGCTGTCTCGGGGTCAGGGGCTTACCAGTGACACCCTACCTGCCGTTCACTCCAAATAAAGCGCTTTCAACCCAGATTCCTGCTCTGAGGTGTGGTTCCCTGCCCGAGTCCGCCCCCGCGTCCCGTGACAGAGGTACTTATATGAGTCGACCATCTTCAACTCCTCACCCTGGATGGTGATTGGTGGAGGTCTTCCTGAAGTCCACCGCCTTGGTCTTGTGATGTTGAGTTGTAGGTGGTTCTGGTTGCTCCACTCAACAAAACCCGCAATCAGACTTCTATGGTCCTCTTCATCATCGTTATTGACGCATCAGACTATAGAAGAGTCATAAGAGAATTTTTGGAGGGGGCAGGAACTAGAGTTGTGGTGGAAGTCTCAGGTAAAGAGGGTGATGAGGAATGGAGACAGGAAAGTACCTTGGTGCTACACACAAAGCCTCATATACACAACCATCCAGCCTGACAGAGCAACTGTCCTGTGAGGAAGTCCAAAATCAAGACAGTGATGTCAGGGTGAAGTTGCATACCCAGTAGCTTGTCTCTCAGGAGGGTGGGTTGGATACTGTTAAAGGCACTGGATAGTGAACCTCACAGTCCTTCCTGCACCCTCCCGGTGAGGCAGGGCCCTGTCTGAGGAAGATGATCACATATTCCATCACTGATGTGCTGCCTGTATACAAATTACAGGGGGTCCAGGAAAGCAGATAGCCGTTTCCTCAGGTGGTGAAGGACGAGCTGTTCAAATGACTTCATGACATATGAAGTTAGTGCCACTGGCCTGTAGTCATTGAGAGAGGTCTGATATCCTTTTTTGGTACTGGGACAATGCAGGAGGTCTTCCAGAGGTCAGGTACCTTCAACAACCTCAGCGAGGTTGAAGAGGTGCTGAAAGACTCCAGCATGCTGCCCAGCAGACACTAGGAGGACCCTGGGGCTGAAGCTGTCCAGCCCACTGACTTTCCTACAGCCCTGATAACTCCCTCTGTACCTATCTGGTGAAGGTGAGGCCATGATTGAGATTGAGGGGTGGGGTGGGGAGTTGTGGCTGTGTCAGTCTTTAGGGGGATGGGATGGTGAGGTGAGGGGGAGTCTGGCTGTAGAAGCTGTTGATGGGTGGGGAGAAGGGGTGGAGTAGTGGCTGTGTGTCAATGTTGGGGGGGTGGGATGGAGGGTGAAGGGGGGCTTTTTGCGGAAGCTGCTGATGGGCAGGTTTGGGGCAGGTAGTGGCTGTGTCTGTGTTTGAGGGGTTGGGATGAGGGGTTTGGGGGTTGTCCTTAGAGCCTGGCGGTAGGCAACGGGGGGGTACAATGTTAATGGGGGGGGAGCAAAGCCTACCGCAGAGTTGTGGGTGGGTGAGGAGGTGGGGGATGGAGGCCCAGATGGTCCAGTCAGCGCTCACCGGGATCGTGTCAAACCTGTTAAAGAAGCAGTTTAGCTTCATTATTCAATTTGTAATCAGAATTTTTAGCCACCAGCTACCGTAGGAGGAGTTCTATTGGGCTTATTTATACTGCTCTCACAAAACAGTCAGAGAGGCCCACAGACTTTAAGACTCATATATGTAAAGACCAGCCAGACCTCAGTTTCCCAGTGATTGCCAATGTGTAGGGAGGAAGAGAAACACTGATATACATCTGTGGTATAAAAGTGATTTAATTTTACTTACAAGCTTAGGATGTCATAGAGTCTGTTTTTTACCCCCCGATTTAATCGAAAGAGAAGAAATTGTATTCTCAAACTTACTCCCTGTTGCTGCTTCCGACTTACAATAACACACCTGTGTGAATCAGTTGGATCACTGTGTGAGACATGGCCACCCATGAGGGAAATTTCTGTGCTGAGAGCCTGATTATTCTGACAGAGAAGCTGTGTGGTCATGAATGTTAGATATACGCTTTAATTTTAATTATTTTTTGTCTTCAGTACTCAGTCTTAGCTTTAAGTGTACAGATTACACACAGTCACACACAGACTTTCAACAAAACACAGTATATCCAACTGAAACATGTAAAAATGTTCTATACATATGCTTGATTGCTAAATTATTAATGTATAATTAAGAGGTAAATTTACAATTTTTCTGACTTTTTGATAGAGAGCCAATGTCCCATCCACATCAGAATTGAAGTCCAGACATTCTCCAACCCTGTCAGGTAAGGGAACTTTTTCTCATCTGTCGTTGTCATTTACTTATTCAGGTTTCTGCACATGCATGAAATTTTACAGGACTGATTTTGTAAACTGAATATCACGCCTGTTTGGAGTAGGATATTTATAAGAAGGTTAGAAATTGATTACTGCTGAAGGACAGAGGTGACTGAAGACCAGTTGATTGATTTTAAATTAATCTTAATCCCATTTAAAAACATTACTTCCAAACAAAGCAATATCTAGTCATATCATAAAAATCAAGATATTTAGAAGTGAAATATGACTTTTTTATCAAAACAACCATTAAAATTTGGGGAGTAAAATACTTTCACTCACATGATTGTTCTTGAGGGATATACTGTAATAGTGTTTGAAAACAGTGTTGATCACATGCAAAAGTCTATTTTAATAATGAGTAAACAAAGAAGACTCACACCCTTAGTCAGGCCACCACAACAAGCCACACATTTTTCAACTTTACAACACTCTCCATCTTTTTATTACTTTTTTAATAATGCAAGAACCAGAAATCAACCCCCAAATTGAGCTTTGCCAATAAAGAGGTATTTTCCAATAAAATTTTTGAAGAGATAAGCCTGGGCAAGCTGTCCAAGAAGATATAAGCAAATCAAGCCGGGGAGGTAGGTTCAACTGTAAACATAAGTATAAAATAAAAGCTGATGATTATGCCTTGACATTGTTTCTTCAGGGAAATCCAAGAAAAAAAATGTTGAGTTGCTAAAAGTAGTAACTTTTAAAATTATGTGGACGAAAGACATACAGTACGAGTTAGTATGGATTGATATTTTATCAGTCTTTATGTTCAGTGCCAGTTTTAATTCATTACTAGTTTCATGGTGAAAGAGCCTTAAAACCTGTTTCTCAAGATCACACTTATTGTTGACCTCTGTATTACGTGTTGCTTTAGCTGCCAGAGCTGATGTTACAGCTTTTGCTCAAGCCCATTTTCTTTCTCAGAATGCTTACTTGCACTGCCTGATGAAATGGAATTATGACTTAAGACAAAGCTTCCAAAGTATTAAAATTTCATGGCTCTTTTCTAATTGATGCTTCAACAAACAGAACACATTTCCTTCATATAACTAACAAAATGACTGTACAATTTAGGTATCATTTCTTTCATAGTGGTATCTTATATTTAACTATGTGTACATTGTTCTTGTGACCTCAGAGAGGGGAGCACTGTAGCACAAATAATCTCCCACGATTGAGGGTTCTGTCGAAGACTCTAAATTTCCCAGATATGTGAGCGAGAGTGAATGGTTGTATGTCTCTGTAAGCGACGCTGTGATCAACTGGGCATAGGTGTAGCATAGATACCGCTTTTTGCCGAATGTCAGCTGAGATTGGCTCCAACCCCTTTGTGACCCTTGAAATGAATGAATATTGTGGTTAAATTGAGTCTTCCATTAAGGAATATTCACAGATTGATTGCCTCTTTGTTGCTCTGCTGGAGATGTGGCATTGTCATCTGTGCTATCGCTATCTCTTTATCCAACTATGGGAGGGCTGATAGCATCGGCATCTGTCCGTGTTGCGACCGAATGCAGGTTAACAGGTTCATAGGTTAAACAAAGCTGCACTCCATTCCAAATGGCAATGGTAACTCTTGGATATTCAGAGATTGGCATTTATGATTTACTTTTTGATTTTAAAAGAGGCAAACATTGTTTGTCTGGTGAGATTCAAGAAGGGTGCACAAAAATCTTCCTGCTTTGCATAGAGATGTGAAAATACTATCTGGTAAAAAAAAAAAAAAAGAAAGAAAAGAAAAACCTACATGCACGTCAGTCTAAGTAAAGACATTTTCGAATACAGGACAAAAAAGTGTAATACTCAGAAAATACTTCTTCACATGGAGCCAGAACAAAATTGTCCCTATCATTAGGTTGTCCAGAATGCTGGCAAATTGTATTTATAACAAGAAGGGACCTATTTCAACTGCTAAGGATCAGGAAGGACTGACAGGACAACTATATTAAACAAACCAGACATGGTGGGTAATGATTGAACCCGGGCTGCTTGAGATCTGTCACTCTCTGTCAACCCGGGAAGACTCCTATCATTGAACAAACTCCTCTAATCCTCCACCCCAGCACAACAGAAGTGTGTGTGTGTGTGTGCGTGCACATGTGGGGGCGGGTATGTGCGTGTGAAAGAGCAAGTTAGGCAAGGGAGAGAAAGCGAGTGTGTGTGACTGCCTAAGGACCAGTGGGATTTCCCTTTTTAATTAATTCAGGATTTGTTTGGGGCACAGGGTCAGAAAACAAGAGAGGGGCAAAGACTTTTTTCTCTCATGTAAAACCATGAGACTTGGTAGAGTGTGTGTGAGTGTGTGTGTGTGAGGTTGTTGTACAAGTCCCCAATTCGAGGCTTTTATATGCTAATTTGTCTGGAACAATACTTGGTTCGACTGCATTAATGCTCATCCCATTTATCTGTAATGTTTGTGTTTACCTCTCCCTTCAGAAACTTTTATCTAATTGATTGTGCAATATTAACAGGTTCAGATTAACAGTGGTCTGCTGTGTTTTAAGGACCTAGGGTCAAGTTTTTGTGTATGATTGTGAAACTGTTTTTCGTGAAACTGCTAATTGTTTTCCCGAATACAATTAGCAGCAGAACGGGAGTCTGACA